>NW_017729022.1:44356687-44376208 GCF_001723915.1 Gavialis gangeticus
TCAGATCCTGGCTGGAGCGAAGGAGCCTCTCCTGCTGGCTACAGCCTCTCCCAGGGGATCCTGGAGCCCAGGGGGGAGCCTCTCCTGCCAGCCGCATGGCATGCTGCTGAGGGTCCCACTGCTGCCTGCAGGTCCTGCTCCTTCAGGCTCTTCTGGGGCAACTGCTCCCGCCCTGCTGGCTCAGCTCTTGCCAGCTCTGTGAAGCTCCTTCCTTGTGGTCCCTCGCTAGTCTCTCCTGAGTCAGCCGCGCTTCCCCTTTTATCCCCCTCCAGGTGACTCACAGGGCCAATCAGGGGACATGGAGGGTGAGTCTCTGGGGCCTGATTGGTAAGGAAAGGGAATCCCAAGTCCTCCAATCATCTTGTACCCCTTCAAAACTCCTGGGCCAAATCATTACCAGATTGGTGAGGAAAGGGAATCCCAAGTCCTCCAATCATCTTTTGCCCTTTCAAAACCCCTGGGCCAAGTCACTGCCAGCCAGCCCATCACACGTTTCTCCATAAATTACTTATAATGGCCACCATTTATATGCTGCATTTTTTTATAGTTTAAACATTTCACTGCTACACTTCAGTACAGCTTCTATATTAAATTCATGCTCTCACAGGTCAATGCATTTCACCAAGGACTGACCTTATAAAAGGCAAGCACCTATCCTATCAGTGTCATTTTCCTCTCATAGGAAGGTCATTTTTAATCCCCATAGCATACACTCTCCATCTAGCATACCCAACTGTTAAGGTTGCACGGGATGCCTGCACATTCCCTCCTTGCCACAACCCTTTGCAAGTTTGCTCAAAACCCAACACCAGGTTTTCATCAAGACAAAGTAGCAAAACTTCTTGAGAAAAGATGACAATCTAGACAACAGTAATGCTTTTCAGTGCCATTATAAACCATCCCCTTTAATACTACAGCATAATTTGACAGTCTTCCCCTCTCCATTTGGTTGACTAAGACAGAATCCCAGAATAGTTAATAATTGTGTGTGACATAGGCTCTGTAACCTTCCAGTATAATGAAAATTCTCACCCCAGTGTTTTTTCTATATCCATAATATACACAGTAGTGAACCACAGAGTGATTTATGTGAGGTGTTCCTTATATGCAAAATCTGAAGTAACACTCAACTCCAGCCAAAACTGTACAGCATTCTGAAGCTAATTGCTCAAGCTGTGTGAAACAATGTGAGAAATCCCTACCCTTGCAGATTTTGTCGTGTTTAGCCTGCCTTTTATATACAGATAATGAAAAAGTAAATGTAGCTCAAAAGAAATATTAATTTGGCTACACCTTCCTTAGATACTAACTGTGAGATGCAAATCATTTTTTTTTTTAAATCAAATAAATTAAGATTTTTTTTCCTCCAAAAATTCCCCACATCCACCCCTCTTCTGAAGCTACTCCCTGCAATGGTATGAATAGCTTTGATTGTCAGGTCATTTTACTGGATATTACTTGAATTATCACAGCGCACAGGAACCCACATAGAAGCCAGAATTCCATTTTGCTAAGTGCTATACTAACGAGGGGAAAAAAGATTGTCCCTGCCCACCTCCCCTTTTCAAATTATAAAATAAAATGATCATCAATTTACCAAACAGCTACAAATATATACCCAGGATCTGGACTACAGTCTCATCAGCTCAACTGACCAAAATAACAAATTGTTTCAGCTTTCTATTTTTTATTCCTATCTACAGATCTATGATTTTGTTTATTGTCATCCACTACTCCTGTAAGGTAAAGATAAAACATCTCTACACAACTGTCATAAGCATTTATGTACTTTAAAAAACAGACTTTTAAGTATTATAAACTGTCCATTTTGTTACCAACTATAAAGAGCTGTTTCTCTAAACAAAACATGCGATTATAGAAATAAAACTAATATTCAAAAACATTCTTAGTCCATTAAACAATCAGAAAGCATTAACCCATTTTGTCTTTTCCACAAGAATAATATATTTGCTAAAAAAAATCATCTTAAGAAACTCCCAGGACTTTAATAGATAACATTTAGTACCTGAGCTCTTTGTCACTGGGTTTTACATGCTCCATTTTTTTCAGAGAAGCTGACTTGCAGTTTTGAATTCTAACAAAAATTCCTCCAAGTTAAACAGAAAAAATCGTTTGTTATCTATAAGTAATCAGACCTTCAGGTCGGTGTTCTTCTAAAAATGTACTAACCATAATAGCTTCTAGGAAAACTTAAACTGAGACAATAGTCTCATCCAAACATATAAACGTTCTCCACTTTACTGAAATATGTTGCAAAGTGTAGCAAAAGGCAAACTGAAAGAATAGGCATGTTGATTTAAAAATTAAAATGGGGAGGGGGTTCCCTTAAAGCCTTCTGATGGCTTTAGTTGGTAAGTGTCAAAAGGACCTTTGAGTGTGATTTAAAAGCACAAAACAAAAAGCATGAATTATACTGTCTCTGCTTCTTCACCAACTGCTTAATCTAAGCCATTTTTCCAGCTGTCTCAAAGAGGATTTTGTATCATATTTGGAATGGCTTCCAGCATTGCTACCAGCCCTTCATCAGAGGATTTATTCTCATCTTTGAAATCGCTAGAGCTTTGGGGTGCTTAAAGTTGTACTTAGAACTCTTTCTCCATTCTGTTCTCTTACAGCCTTTTCACTGCTAACATCTCATCCTGTATCCTGTCATAAGAAACACATGGCTGTATCTTCATCCTGTCAATCCCAGGTAATATCTTTCTCCCTTTGGGGTTCTCAGGTAGAAACATACCATTAACACCACCAATAGCACCATTTTTCTTAAATGAGGAATCAACTGAAAACTAAGTTTCACTCTACCATAGTGAGGTTCTTTCTCTTATCAGCTTGCAGAGTTTGCTTTAAAGCTTTTGCTATACACAGTGCTTCCAGGTCCATCTCAGCTACAAAATTATCTGCCTCTCTTCCTTTTCCTCTTAACCATTTTCATCTTAGTTTGAGTTTGGATTCTTCAGACCATTTTTAAAGAAATCTATTCACACTCCTTTACCAGTTGCATAGAGCTGTCCACAGCTGGAGCTTACAAGTACTATTTTACTTCCCTTTCTTCATTCATTTAAAAAAAAACGTGGCACTGTTCCCAGGTCTTACCAGATATGATAGTTTGTGCATGCCTCAGCTCCCTTCTCCTCAAGCATTGATATTTCAGTGCTTCAAAAACTTAGGGATGTTAAAAATCACCAGCCCTCCTTTTCCAAAAGAGCAAACTCTAAATGAAATTAGAAGTCATCTTTTCTCCTCCCCACATCTCCTTGTCACAGGTCAATCCAGTCTCCCCTCATTGGGTACTATTCTGGGGTGGGCACAGACATTCATTTATACTAGAAGAAATTTCTTCCAGTAGAAAAATAGCCCAGGAGTTGGACTATACAGATATTCCTCCAGTCCCAAGGCTGGAGAGCTTCACAAGCAAGCTGTCCAGCCAGGGAAATCTAGAAGGCTATTCCCTGGGCTTCGGGGAGATCATTAATTGATAGCATACTCTCTTCCTTGCTTGTAACAGTAACAATCAAGTAACAGTCTAGCCTAGGGAGGATTCCCACCTTTGAAGAACAGTCTCCCTCCATCCTGCCAATCAGCCAATTGGTAGAAGAAGGAGGCATTCTCCCGAGCTTTGCCACAAGATCAGGGCAACCTGCCTTTACACCACACTGCTCTGAACTGACCCAGAGTAGTATGTGGCAAGTCAAGGGCATTTCACTGCACCAGTAAGGCTCCCAAGTCTTGCCTCCACAGCACAGCAGCTTGCTTTACCCATTGCTCTGGGTCAGCTGGGTGGTGTGAGCAGCAAGAGAAAACTGGAGGAGCAGGAACCAGGCTAGGGAAAGTCTCTGCATGCCCATCTCCCAGCCCTTCCAACTTCCCCTTGAGCAGCAGGGGTGATGATTTAAAAACTGGAGGGGCTGGGAGCTGGACGTGCAGAGACTTTCTCCAGCCAGAATTGTAGCTCCCTCTGGCTTCCCCCTGTTATTCCACTGCCCAACTGAGTGGCAGAGTGGTAAGTTAAAATCCAGCAGCTGGGCGCAGAGCTTAGGGAAAGCCTCCCCAGCTTCCAGCTCCCCCTTGCCAGCCCATCACTCAGCTGGCAAGAGAAAGCCAGTGTGAGCCAGCAAACTCCTTGCCTTTTCCCTTAACCAGGGCCTGCTAACTTTGTGGGAAAAGGCAGAGAGCAGTGGTTGCTGCTCCCCTCACCTCCTGATCCATAGTACAGGGAAGAGCAGCTGCTCTTGATGCCTTCTCAAGGTCAGGGTGACCTGGGCCTGACTGGTTCCAGTCTTTCTAGCTCCCAGGATGTTAAGATGGGGGAAATACTACAGATATTCAATTTTCTGGGAGAAACTCTCCAAGAAGTAATTTAACCCTGCTTGTTCCTGGCTTCCATGCCCCGCCCCCAAATGCACACGCACACGCGTGCACGCACACACACACACACACACAGAATGGCCAGTATTGGTCTGGAGAAAAAAGCCTAATATCTGTACACTTTTGGTTTCTTCTGAGAGAATGGAAATTCTTTCGGTAGAAGCTGTCTGAACATAACCTTCCCACTACTCCTAATTTTCAGGGATTTTCACACTTAATACAGTTCTCTCAGGGGGAAGAGCTCAGGCTTTCCCTTTGCTCTAGGTGCTGGCTCTAGTACGTTATGCTGGGGTACATGAGAGTGAATGTTGTCTTTTTAGATTGTTCCTTGCAGTTCTCTAATAAATATACCTTGATTCCCCTCCTTGTGTTAAGGCTTTCTCCCTGACTACTCCCAAGGAATGTCCTTCCAAACAGCTCCTTCTCTTCTGGCCTATAAGAAGCGTGTCCACCCTGGTCCTATTTCTAGACTGCCTCATATTATCCTGTGGTTCTGGTCCTCAGTTATAGCATTGGGTGAGAAAGGCACAGACAGAACTGAGATTGAATGTCTTAAAGGCATAGTTTATTGTGTAACAGATGTTTTGTCTCATTTTTGTAAACTGGCATGGTCAATTTTTTTAATTTTTAAGACCAAACCAGATCGCCATAACATTTCCCAAAACTGTCAGATTTGCAAAGGTATTTTCTCTCTGAATACTACATCAGAACTTTATCCCTTTTAAATCCTGATGGAGTCTTCCCAAGCAATCTTTCTTAATAGTATACTCCTACAATTATCCAAATGAGAATTGCAGGTGCAGTTTACACTTCATTCCTCTAGGTTTCTGTGGTACCTAGCCTACTCTTGAATTGTCCCTGGCAAAACGTTTGGGCCTTCAAAGAATAAGCAATGCAACTGCTAAGAATCCAGCCAACAGCTTGTCCTTGGAGTCCCAAAAACACTAGCAAAGGAATGCCATTTAAGTCATCAAATCCACAGCTAGGGACTGCCCAATTCAGGGAGGAGATAGGGCTGCTCCCCTCACCTCTTGGTCCATAGCTGGATGGCTGCTTGAGGTACACAAAGACCTTGAGTCAAGTCATAGTGACCACTGACTCAGCAAAATGGAATACCATGTATGAAAATATTATAGTGATGCTATCTGTATATAGACCAATCACGAGTCAACCATGAATTGCAAGCATGACTATGACAAAGTGAAGATGGAGAAAGGCCCTAAGTAGAGTTGGAAACAAAAGTGGAAAAGTAAAAACAGAAAACGGGACAAGATATATGTGAAAAGACAAGATACAAAGACAAGACACCAGTTGGATTTGCTGCCAATATGCCAACTCAGTGTGTGTGAATAGCAGAGCAACTTTACAGCTGTATCAACTCTCAAACCCTGCTCTGACACCAAGGCTATGTAAGCATGAGGTTTTTAGTAAATTGTATTACCTACCTATGTATTCAGTAAATTCAATACCCTGAACAGACTGAATATCTGTGCCTATATCATGAATGTCCTTCACCCACTAGCTAAAACAAAATTTTAAGCAATATATTTGGCATCCCTGGGTGGCCTGGAAAAAAAGGAAAAATTCAGGTGTATTAAATTTACCGAACTGCAGCGTTTTAAGGGTCACAACCCTGCTTTGTGGGCAGATTCCAGGAGCCATATAGGATTCTTGGGATTCTGGGATAGATTTTTACTTGGTTAAAATTACAAAGAAAGAGAGCCAAAAAACGTAAGAAATTTGTATTGGGCAAGAGTGGATATGGTCAGTGGGAGCCTTTAAGGAATCTAATGCCTACTTGCAATTGTGTAAAGTAAAGGTGAAATGGGCAGTATCTAGAAAAAAAAACCCAAGCCTAATGGAAAAGCTAAGAAATGGGCGGCACTGCATAGTCTCTTCATAGTATGTAGGGAATTGACAGACCAACTGAGCAAGATAACCAATAAGGTCCAGGAACTGGATGGGGGAAAAAAAACACCCTGGGTAAATTCTCAAGTGAGTAGAGAACTAAAACAGAGGAAAAAGCAGGCAAAGGATGCACAAGATGGAGTGACAGTAGTTTTACAAAAATCTCAGAATAAGTCCACTCATTGGTTCCTATATGCTCCCATGAAAAGGAAAACACAAAAGAGTGTTGGAATCCCATGGTCCCAGTAATAAAACTAATAACCAGTAGGAGAGGTCCTGCCCCTACAACAGAACAGGAGGGCCTTAGTGACAGTATAGGTGTCTGGAGAGTAATAGGTTTACTCCAGAGCAGTTAAGAGACACTGGAAAAAGGTTAGGACCAATTAACAAATACTTGACTGTCCAATGGCTGAGTCAGGCTCAAAGGTTACCTGGAGGACAGATCTGATGAGCACGATTCAAAAATGCATGACACCAGACAATTTTATGGCACTATCAGATGAGGTTTAAATTAGGCAATGTACTAATCTAAGTAATGTGCACAAAGCTTTGTTAAAAGTGTTCTTTCCCAAAGTAAATCCTTTAGTGCTATTTCATGAGAAGAAATAAGAACCAGAAAAGGTCAAACGTTTATGTAAACTGGAAAAAAAATGTTACTATACTTGGCTGAATTGCCCCTAAGGAATCCCCTAGATCAGGAGCAACTGGAATTTAAAGGATCATTGGTGACAGGTCTTACCCAGGCCCTCAGAATTATAGAAGGAGGGGAGGCTCAAAAACAACATATTGCCAAATTAAAAAGAATACTTACTGAAAGATGCATACTGCTTAAGGGTGTATGTAGTGACTTCCCCCATCTATGAAAAGCCTTCTCCAGTAGTGTAAAAAGGAAGGACAGGTAGCAACCATCACATTTAAGAATCATGGACCAAAGGGCCCAAAATAAATAAAAAGGGAAAAACCTAGAGTTTAGAAAATCAAATCCCTGGAGGACAAAACTGTGAAGGAGACTAATTAAATATAAAAAACAAAGAATATAAATTGGTTCCCAAATGCCAAACTGTTGCAACAGTTGAAACCCATGCCCCACTCCCACCCCCTATGTCAGGAATGGTAGATCCACAATAGGAGAAGCAGGATCCTCTAGGTTGTCCCTGTTTATAGGGCCTGTTGAAAGTGATCTGTGGGGATGACCTGTGGTAACAGTCCATTTTGAGATGGAAAACCACATGGAAGCCGCTGAAAAAAGAACATTAATAAACATAGACACATCATACTCAACTGTGAGTTCTGAAAATAAACCATTTTAAGCATGTGTTGTTTGGAAAGGCTATCATCATCATTCAGAATGATAGCTGTGTGTCCAACCCCTGATTCTCAAAATGGATGCTGGTGTTGCTAAATAAAGATGTCATACAGTATGTAGGCAATTGCAGGAACCCCAACTTAAAAGCACTGAAAAGGTCACTAGGATACCAGCATGCATGTGAACCCTGAAATAGTTTACAAATTCACTTTATTGGCCCTTTAGCCCAAACTGCTAAGGCTACTATTTGGTTATCATTGATAGCTTTACCAAATAAATAAAAGCTGTCCCCACAAGGAATAATTCTGCCAATATCACAGCAAGGACACTGGTGAAACAAATCTTTTTCTGGTGGGAAATGCCTAGAAAATGGATTCAGACCAAGAACCCCATTTTATAAAAGATTTTACCAAGGGACAGTGCCAGGCATTTGGAATTAATCAATGGTTGCACATAGCAGGATACCCCCAAAGTAAAGGGCAAGTAAAAATTGTTAATCACACTTTGAAAAGAGCCTTAAGAAATGTGGTAATTCAACAAGGGAAGGATTAGAACCTAAAGTTTTCCTTAAGACAAATGGCCTTAAAGGAGACAGTTGCAGTCAATGGCATTACACCCCATAAAACCATGATGGGAAGGGACATGAGATTCCCAGAACAATGGTGGCTAGGAGGGGAGTACTGACTCATCAGTAGATTCAACATTTCTTAAAGACTATATTAGACTCTCAAAGACAAATTTGCATAGCCTTGGAGGCCAATGTCTGAAAAATGGACCAGTAGCTTAGACCCATTCTATATCTAGTAAAATGGAGTATTGGCAATCAAGCAATGTATAATGAGGTTTAAAAAAAAAAAAAAGCACATGTTGGGACCACTATAAATGGCCCCTTCCACATCATAAGCAAGGCAAACCTCACCATGTATGAGGTAAAATTACAAGAAAGCAGGAAAAAGGCCCAAATATTAGAATATAATTCTATTCATCACAATTGAAAACCTAAAAAGGCAATTAATTAATGAGAGGTGGAAGCCCCATTATTAACTGCATCTCAAGTAATGTGTTACCCATTGAGCCAACCTGGAAGGTAGTTCAAGCAATGACTTGCAGGATAAATACAGTTAAGACTGTAGTGCTGGCTAGCTGGATGGCATGGATATTAATTGTAGAGGATGGGAAGTGTGAAATTAATCCCAGTGATGGGATTTATTAAACCACACAAATAGTAAAAACAGAGATAATGTGACTTTGCAACTGAAAATATTTCCCCCATTAATGGGAAAAATTAAATGGGTTCTCATGGGGCTACCCACCAATTGCACACCATTAGTAAATACATTTGTCATTGTGGCACAGAAAGCTTATAGCATATGGAAGGAGGAATCCTCATTGTAAGTCAAGGTAGACATGCCCCCCAAAAATAGTGTTCAACGTAGCCTTAAAATTGACTGTGGGGGAATGGATACCCAAAAAAGTATCCATACAAAAAATGTCTGTCTATCTATCTCAATTGCAGTGTGGCTATTTCAAGTATACAAAAAAAATGCAAGATTAAATAAGCCACATATATAAAAATTCAGGGGGGAAAACGAGGCTTAAAAATATTCTTTTGGGAGAGTTAGAATCCAAAATAGGCATCTTAGATGTAAAAACATACAATATTTAAAAAATAAATTAGTCAGTGCGGGGGTGGGGGGGGTGGGCAGGGACTAATACATCCCAAGCATGGCAAAATCAGCTGGCAGTAAATTCAGGGTTTAAAAAATTGGAGGTGAATACAGTTAAAAACATTAAAAACTTAGTTTTAAAATAAAAGGCTCTAATGTTAATTAAGACCACGGCTATGCACAATGTGTCATGAAACAGGATGCCAAGTAGCTGAAATGCAGGTAGTAGAAAAGGTTAAATCAGTAATACAAAATGTGTCCCATAAAATATGGCCTCCTAATTAAAATACAGTAATTAACAACACTGATATGGCCTGGATAATTGATGAAAAGTAAATTTAGGAAAGTGTACTTTTAAATGATGCATTACATACATGCTAGATCCAACAACTGAAATTGTAGAAAAGAAATATATCCTGTTATAAATATTGGAAGTATAATAAACGGTACAATAATTGTGCCTACTGGGGCCTCTAAATCAGTTGAATGAAAAAAATAGCCAATGAATAGCTATAAATACACAAGGGTGCTGACAAATGGCCAAAGTTGTTGGAAAAAAACCCAAAACAAATAATGCTTGTGAAGTATAAGTGTTGATGAAAGGACATAATAAGGGTCCAGGGCATTTAGAGAAAGGGTGTTTGTCAACATGCGTCCTTAACAAAATATAACTTAAATTACTCAAAATCAAATGGTAAAAAAGAAAAAAAAAATGCAAAAGGACACTGGTTGCAGTAATATTTCTATGCAGACAGTTAAAGCTAAAGATTATCCTGAATTTTGTGTATTGCACTTTCAAAATATTACGTGAGTTAACCCAGAATCAATAGTAAAGCATTTCGTTGTGGGTTATCTTAATTTGCATACTTGGTTGTGGGAAAAAATAATTAAAGACAGAAAAAAAAATACAGAAAAAACTGGGGCCCCAAGAAAACTAGCATTGTAAGCCAATATCCCCAACCCAAGTGCTTTCTAACTGCCACAGGTTGCATCTCTTCATGCAATACCAATACATACCAAGTACATACCAATAAAGTCCAGGGCAGTTTACACTGGAGTTTACTGCTCCTGGGTGCAGTGTTTACACATATGCCTTGAACCATAGCACACAGAGCCAGGGCCTAGCAACCCTGGCTGGAAGAAGGGGGTCAACCTGCCAGTCCAGGACTGCTCCACCCCAGCTAATTGGCAGGCAGCCCCTGCACTGTTGCACCCTCATGCCCCAGCCAGCCCTGATCACCATCTACATGTAACTGCTCCACTGTAGGACAGTACTTGTCCCAGACAGTCCTATTCTACAGCAATGTTAATTTACTGTGCCCCAATACAGGAGCACGTGTAGATGGTGACACTTTACTGAGGAACTAATTAGTCAGCTCCACAGTTAAGCACACATGTAGATATAACCACACTCGTTCTGTGTGTACCCAGGACTCCCTTAAGCCTGGGTGTCTCCTTCCCAAACTGTTTTTGAACAGCAGGAAAAATAAGAAGCTACTGTTTACTCCCAGCAAATTCATCACACTACCCCTAGCCGGCCCACCACTGCTCAGACAACTCATCACAATATATCATTTTCTATTGTATCTCATATATTTCTCAGAAATTATCATTCAAAAGGATCCCAAAATAAATACATTTTCATGGTAAAATACAGCAAATTGACACATTTTTGTCAGTCTGTATAAAAATGATTTGCCATGTGAAAGCACACTTGTTTTTACACAACTCCTTAAAATCCACTTTGTCCTGGAAGTTAACTCCTCCAAGCACTGTCAATATTGAATTTTTAATCCATGAAAAATCATGGAAAAAAGAAATTACATAAATAACATATAATTCATTTTCAGCTCTGTCACTTATGCAGGTGGCACTAACTCAACACAAAAGTCCACCACCCTGTGAACCAATGATACAGTCTACAGCACTTTCAGTTTAAATTAAAACATCCCTCCAAATATTGACCAGGCTTAAAATACAAATGCTGACTTTTACAGCCAAAGTGATATGGCCTAAAGGAGTGAATATATTAACATGTACAAACACAGGGAAACATTAGTCCATTAGTCAACATGATTCTTACTGTTTTTACAGCCAAGAGACAATATTTTCCATAAATGGACTGGATTTCTATGATATACAGATACAAATATGCTGAAATGTGTAGATTACATGCGTGTATAAGCAGTTTATTTTGGTTTGTCAAATATAGAAAGGACTCTCCCCTCCCAAAGCATGAAAAGTTAGTACAGCCTTTACTGTCTGAACTTTAAGACAATGCTGCAAAGTGACCTCCAAAGTACTTACTATATGATTCATGCTAACAATTAACTCTTTTTTCCAGCTGAAATGTCTAAGAGATGGCATGCTTCAAGACAGGAGGAAAAGTTCATTATGCTCCAAATAGGAACCTGAAGTAATGTGTGAAGTATAAAACAGATACACACACTTGAAAAACCTGATAATGTAATACCAGAGAAATCGAGTTTAGCCCTAGGGCCCCTGAGAAACTATTAAAGAAGCTTCTATCACAGAAGGCTCGTAATCCATCTTAAGGATATCCAAAAAAAGTCTTTTTCTTTTAAGTGACATAGCACATACAAACCTACACTACAGCAGCATGTCTTTTCTTATCATTGCAACATCACAGAGTAATAATGTTACTAAAGATGGAGTTACTTTTGTATATTCATATTGTACATGTAAATTATGCTGACTGATATGATGCCAATACTCCATTGTTTCAGGACCTGCCAGGACAGGGCATGAGGTAATGCATGAAGGATGAGACTGTTTATAGGATTAAAAAGGTACACTAGTACGGCTATTAATGAATTGCTTGGTATTCACATTCACAAGTGTGTTTTCTGATGGATGACTATAAATGAGCTTATCAAATCTGTGAGAACTCTTTAGTTGTTCCTTATAGGCCTTTGTTTGTACTT
This sequence comes from Gavialis gangeticus, assembly GCF_001723915.1. Taxonomy (NCBI): domain Eukaryota; kingdom Metazoa; phylum Chordata; order Crocodylia; family Gavialidae; genus Gavialis; species Gavialis gangeticus. The sequence continues at coordinate 44,368,900 of NW_017729022.1, forward strand.
ATTAGTAGGTAACTGTCAATCCCCGAGCTCATGGTGTACACATACGAGTTCTAGTCAAACGTCTGATTAATCTGTTTGTGACTGGCAAGCCTGATTCAAGAGCAACAGAGCTTGTTACATGTTTCACAGATCCATATGTTGTCTAAATTGGAATCCAAATTTACAGCATGCTGCTTTCTTCTCTCTCGCTTTGCTTCCATCCTCTGGATCAAAGCCACTTCATGTTGAGCTGCACACAATGCCAGCCTCCAGATCGAACAGGATTCTGCCTGCTCCTCCCAGGTTTCTATATTGATGTTAAACGGCTTTATATCATTGTTTTGCACAAACCATGGTACTGCCAGAGAGGGCAAACCCACTTTCTAGAGCCATCCTGAATCTTGCTATACAAAATATTCTTGGGGATGCATTCTTCTCCCATTCTCCTGACATGACATTGCAATCTTTTCTCCTTGATAGTGGTTTCTAAGTGTCAGCCCTGCACACTTCAGTACCTCTGTGTTTGATATTCTGTCTTCCCACTTTATTTTCAGGATCTCACACAGACATCTCATGTAGAAGCTGTTCAATCTCCTGTTATGCCTAGCATATGCGGTCCACTTTTCTAAACCGTAAAGCAGGAATGACAGCACACAAGACTCATAGATTCAGATCTTCACCTTAGCTGACAGTCTGCTGTTATTCTATGTGTGTTTCTGTAATAGACTGAAATTCTTAGATGCTTTTCCCATTGTGTTAGTCAGTTTAGTACGAAGGTCAGGATTCCTGATGATTGTAGAGCCCAAATAGTAAACTGTCAGCAACACCCAGAGATTTATCCTCCAGAGGTATTGTCAGGTATTGGTTCTTTCACTCTCGGTACCTGATCACAATGTTCTTGAGACTAATTGCCATCCTGAAACTCTTGCATGATTCAGAAAATTTGCCAAGAGATTTTCCAGGGAAGGTTCACTGTAGGCAACCAAGGCCACATCATCTGCAAATTGGTAACCTCTCGCAACCAGCTCTATCAACCTGGTTTTCACTCTAAATCTTGCAATGTTGAACATGCCTCCATCTAATCTGGTTTGAAAATAAATGCCATCATTGTTGTCCTTGAATGCATGAAGAAGCAGGAATGGAAAGTAGATGTTAAAAAGCACAGGGGCCAAGACACCTGCATCTCACCCTGTTGTTGATGTCAAAGACATTTAATTCTTTGTTTTCATACACTACAGGTGCCTTCATAGCTTGATGTAATAAAATAATCATGTTCAACAGTTTGTAGGCACTGTGTATAGTGGCATTCATTTTTCTCTACACTCCTCTTGCAGTTGCTTGACTGAAAATATCATACAAAGATGAAGCAAAAATCTGAACAAATCCTGAGCGAGAACCACATTGGACTTGCAGAATAGATTCTGTCCCTTAGACATTGCAGCCTATGTAGCACGATGTAAGTGACAATTTTTCTGATGATGTTCAACAGGGAGATTCCTCTATAGTTGTCACAGTCGCTTTTCTCCCATTCGGTTTTGTATAATTGTACAAAACCAAGCATTTTTTAAATCTTGTCTTACCGATTCTTCTTTGCAACAGAGCAGTATAATTTCATGAAGCTTTTGAAGTAATTTGTTGCTTGGCACATTTGTTGTTGTTGCCAGATGCCTTGTTCCCAGGGATCAATTTAATGTCTTTCTGCAAACCTGCTAACATAGGCTTGTCGTCTAAATCCATCATAACTTCAAACTATGGTAATCCTTCAAATTCTTTGGCCACATTCAGACAAGCACAGCTGTATGCAATGTGGAGCTGCAAACACATCTACAGTGCCACATACCACACATTTAGCTGTTCTCTGTGCAGCAAGGGCACACCACCTTTGCACGCGCTGCCCCACTTTTTTTTCTTTCTTTTTTTTTTTTTAACCTGCAGGCTTGTACTGCCTGTGCAGATATCCAGGGGTTAACAAACCCCACAGAAAAAAAAAAAGTGGAGCAGCACACACATAGGAACTGTGCACCACTAAAAAGTGGAGCCAGGTCACCCGGAGCCATACTCCAGCTGCTGACCAGGCTCCATGTGGCAAAATTGCTGCTGCTGCAGCCCCAGGAGGCTCCCAGAACCCCAGGAAAGGCTGCTGGGCCCAGCACAGTGCTGGCCCTAGTCTCACCTACCCCACCAGGGATAACTTGCCACGTGCCAAAGCATGCATGGCACTGGCATTCCCTGGGGACAAGTAGCAGTGGCACAAGGGGCACTGCTGCTACTTGTCCCTGGGGAACCAAACGTTCATTCATGTCTGGACATGGCTTTTGTGTTTAATTTCAGTCTCACTGGAATATATAATCCCATAGTGTTTAATGCAATGCTCAAGTTGTTTTTGTTTCTCAGTAAAGACATTTCCATTTAAGCCTTTCAGTGGAGCCGATTTCTTCTTGACTGGACCAAACACTCATGCGATGTCTTCATACGTTCCAGGACTATTGCCTGTGTCAGCTGTTTTCTGAATATCACCACAGATTCAGCCAAAAATCTTGGGCACACCTCTTACCCTCCTTTTTTATTTTTCTTTGTGCCTTTCTCAGATTTTCTAGGGTATGGTATTTGGAGATTTCTTATAGTAGGTTAGCACTGTCCTTTTGTTCTCAACCAGTGGCAGAAGGGTTTCAGAGTGCTCTTCAAACCAAACTGCATTTTTCTTACATTTTTTGCTAAACACTGTTGCAGGAGCATTGTACATGGTAGTTTTGAAGCTTACCCAAACCTTGATGGCTGAGTTGTAAGGTAGACTTGCTTTCACAACTTTTTAATTGAATAGTCTGCATTTTTCTGTCTCTGGCTGATGTCTGTCTGAGGGCAACTGGTAGTTTTGCTATGGTGGATCTTTTTTACATTGATTCTGACTTTGCAGCAGACCAAGACATGGTCAGTGTCACAGGTAGCACTGTGATAAGATCTCATATGTAGGATTTCTTTCAGGTGGTTGCACCTGGCCAGTACTAGAACTAACTGGTGCCCTGATATCAGATATTTCCACAACGTCTTTCTTGTGATGTTCCCAGCAAAGTAAGTGTTAGTAACACAGATTTTGACTTGCACAAAGTTCTAACACTTACTGGCCATTTTCATTCGTATTGCCAGTTCTGTGTTTGCCCAGAATACCAGGTCAATTCTTAAAACTACTCCTGCAATGAAGTCACCAAGCATTATAATGGCCTTATTTCTGTGAGTTTTCTCAATCTCTTCAAGTTGTGGGTAGAAAACGTTCTTTTCTTCATCACTAGCTTGAAGGGTAAGTGCATAGACACTCAACAACACGATGAAGTTGTTCTGTGTATGCACTCTAAGCATCATGAGTCAGAGTTACAGCAATGGGGCTTTCACAGAAAGAGAGTAAGCTATTTCTAATAGCAGAGCCTACTCCCTGTCTCTCCTTCCTTCTGCTAGTTTTCCATGCCAGAATATGGTGTAATCATTCTCTTGGAGAGAACCAGTTTCTGAGAGCCAAGTTTCTGATAATGCAGCAATGTTAAATCCAAGTCTAACCAGTTCATAGTTTAATAGTGAAATTTTCCATAAGTCTGAGTCTGAATTGAACCCAGGGGTCAGGGTCTAAGCATTCCAGCCTGTGAATCATTTTGGTTAAAATAGATTCACACCAAGATCCTCAGTACATACACCTAGGCAAGATTATGGAGGAGTGGAGGCTGCCCTAGACATACCATCCCCACTAAAGACCACTGAGACAGAGTCCAAAGGCCAGACCAAGTCCAGACATTCAGTGCCTCGATATCTGTAGCTTCTGCCAGAGAACAACAGATTAAAGCTGTTGCTGACTACCTAATGCCTGAGCAAGGGTGCATTTCTGTTTGGGTGATGTCCCTTAGTATAATAAGTATAATTGTACTTATTAGAATCCTAGTAAATGAGCCAGAGGGTTAAAGAGCCAATACAGTTCCCCATGTAGAAAATGACAACTCTCAGGTATGATAGCCTGGTATGACATCTTGGTTTGAGGAATCCTTCATCTAACCTAGTGATTGCAATAAACAGGTTTTCAGATTTGCGATTTGCTACTAATTAATATTACTTTACAGGCAACACAATTAGCTATGTGATCAGTAGCCTCTTCTCAAAACAAGGAAGATCTGATGTTCCAAACTCAAGCCTTCCTTAGCATGGAAGATAATCCTAAAGAAACAGCCTTTCTTTTACTGAGGTGCTATTGTCTCAGGTTAATAACCTTCCCTCTGCAGGTTTTACCCAGTCTTTTAAAGCATTCACCTTTCCCTTTTTTTAGATGCTTTTTCTCTCTCTCTCAAACAGGACACAACCTTCATTCTTCCCTTAGCCTATTATCTTTTCCATTAGACCTTCCATCACTTCTTTTACAATGTCAGTTGAGCCTGGTAGATTATAGATCCCAGCTGTATATACATAACACCCCTTAAAACTTCCCTACCTCCTTCTTTACCTCTACAAGGCCTACAGGAGACAGTAATTTCCCTATCTGCAATGTAGAAATAATAGAGTTTTAATTTTCCATCTTTTTTATGCAATAAGTACTGCAGATGTGTTCAAAGATGGGGGTGGGCGGTAGCAATCAGGGGAAGAACTAAGAGTCAGAGGCATAACAAACCATCCAGGTGTAAACAGTGCAAGTCCTGGCCTAGTTGTAATATTGCGAATGCATGCGTAGGATGGCTAGAGATTAGAAATCTCTAGAACATCTAAACGTGATGATGCTTGTGACGGCCAGAACCAGAGGGATTAATAAGCAATAAATATGTACTTCTTGGAGGCATTTGGTATTTTTCCTAATAGGCAATATTAGCTAATATAAAGCTTCGTAAGTTTGTAACCCGCAAATGTAACTTGTCTGACATAAGTTTAACCAAAATGATAAAACTGTTTGTGAAACTGACTGGGCCCCAAAGGCGAAGCTGTAGCTACAAGATTAGCTGACCTAATGGTTTTTGCTTAGGGTTCAGCCCTGATGATAAAAACTGGATCCAACCGCCTGGCACACCCAGCACATTCCAGGAAAGCACATCTCAAGAAAGCATATTCAGGAAAATCTAAAAGGGTTGAGTAATGTTAATTTCAAGTCTAAAAATGCTGCATTGTAATTTGCTTATTGGATAAACCCGAGGCTGGGTAGTAACCTTTTATGATAATTTTTAACACCTTTCAATGCCATAGGGTAACAGCTATAGGGCAAGATTGTGAGTGGCTTTAAAGCCAACAGATTAGCATAAGACTAGGTATAAAAAGCGCGTGCGTCAGGTACCCAGCAGGAAGGAGGGAACAGAATGGTCACTGCTGTTTCAAGCCCAGACTTTGAACTCCTGGTGTGAGTGAGGATTGGATCCTGATCAAGGGAACTTCCCCGGTAATCCCTCTGACAGCGTTGATCGGGGATGCCTGACTTCGCTGGAATCACTTGGCATCAAGGGACTATTGATAAGTTGCCAACCCATGTCTGTCTATCTGTTGTTTTGAACAGCTCAGTAGCTGATACCCTCACAGTGCCCAGTTGGCCTGCGACAGAACTGATCCATCTATCTGTCATTATTATTTACAAGTAGCTCTTTAGTATTGCATTATCTGCTTATTGCATTTATCTTTCTGCTAACTGTTGTATGTGTAAGCTATAATAAATTTGCCTTTGCTTCACTCCCAACTCTGCCTCCTCGATCCCAAACCAAACAGCTCAGTGGCTGATACAGTTGCAGCACCCAGGCAGCCTGCAACTAAATTGATACACTCACATTGCCCAGCTGATTTGTGACAGATGCTATGACCTACTTAGGAAACTGAGGCATATGCAGTTGAAACCTTGTTATGTAACCAAACAGCAGGAACTTTATGTTAATAAGTTATGAAGTGATAATGAATATGAGTGGTCCAAGAAAATGATACTGTTGAGTGACATTGATTGACTGAGATGTGCAAGCAGTGATTGGACCATGGTATGATTGGCAGGTAGCATGAGGCAGCCACTACATAAGCCAGCATGAGGCACCCTCTCAGTGTGCATGTGCATGAGTGTGCAGGAGCGCGCGTGCATGTGTGCTTATGTGGTGAAGAGCGTGTGCGCCGAGAAGCTGTGTGAGCACAGTCTGAGAGCCTGAGGGTTTTGCATGGTGTTGAATCTGCTGGAGTGGCTGGGAAGATTGGGAGTGCGGGTGCTGAACGGAGTGTGTGTGGGGACACCGGTATTCTCACCTGAGATACTCACCTTCATTTCCCATAGGATGGGTAAAGTAAAGTATCGCCCTTCCCTTTTGAGGTCTCCAAGTACTCCATTTGTGGAGAAAAGGGTAGAAATCCTCTGCCTGGCAGGGATCTGACAGCAGGCTGTGCAGCCTGGGTGTCAGAGCTCTTAGCTGCCACCGCTCGTGACAGGCTAGTATGGCTCTCTGTACATATTTGTATATAGCCTTCTGTTACATGGTTCTTGACTAGTTCATGTTGCTATTGTTATTGTTATTTTTGGCTTGTAATACAGATTGCTTATTAACCCTTACTTTGGTGCTTGTATTCATTAATAGTGTGGGTCTCAGGGTGGGGCTGGGCTGTAGGTCAATACTCTGAGGGATTAACCCTTTCAGGTGCAAGCAAATCATAGATCTCTGGCACAGTAGAGGCCTAACAAGCCTCTGCCCCTGTAATTACTATAGCCCTTGTGCCAGGCCAGTCTTCACAGGCACCTGAGGGATCAGTACACAGCAGAGAAATGGCAACTTTTGGCTGCTGCCATTTATACCAGCGCAATTATGTAGCTATGGTGGTAACTATTTTTTTGCCATTTCCTCTTCCCCAAGATTGGCACCCATAGCAGCTAACCCAGTCACTCCACCCTGGTTATGCTACTGCTAGGATATTTCTTTGGTTGACATCATTTTGATTGAAGTATGTAGGAGGAAACAAAGATATTAGGGAAGTTTACGATCTAGAGTATGAAGCAGAGGAACATAGAATCATAGAAAGTGAGGGTTGGAAGGGACCTCAGGAGGTCATTCAGTCCAATCCCCTGCTCAAAACAGGACCAGCCCTAAACCAGATCATCCCAGTCAAAATTTTGCCTACTCAGGTTTTGAAAACCTCTAAAAATGGAGCTTCCACCACCTTGCTGGGTAACCTGTTCTACTGTTTTACTACCCTCCTAGTGAGAAAATTATTCCTAATATCCAACCTAAACTTCCCTTGCTGCAACTTGAGACCACTGCTCCTTGTTCTGTCATCTGCCACCACTGAGAACAGTCTAGCTCCATCCTCTTTCAAACCCACCTTCAGGGAGTTGAAGGCTGCTATTATGTCCCCT
>NW_017729022.1:44391453-44396473 GCF_001723915.1 Gavialis gangeticus
AGCATGAGGCAGCCACTACATAAGCCAGCATGAGGCACCCTCTCAGTGTGCATGTGCATGAGTGTGCAGGAGCGCGCGTGCATGTGTGCTTATGTGGTGAAGAGCGTGTGCGCCGAGAAGCTGTGTGAGCACAGTCTGAGAGCCTGAGGGTTTTGCATGGTGTTGAATCTGCTGGAGTGGCTGGGAAGATTGGGAGTGCGGGTGCTGAACGGAGTGTGTGTGGGGACACCGGTATTCTCACCTGAGATACTCACCTTCATTTCCCATAGGATGGGTAAAGTAAAGTATCGCCCTTCCCTTTTGAGGTCTCCAAGTACTCCATTTGTGGAGAAAAGGGTAGAAATCCTCTGCCTGGCAGGGATCTGACAGCAGGCTGTGCAGCCTGGGTGTCAGAGCTCTTAGCTGCCACCGCTCGTGACAGGCTAGTATGGCTCTCTGTACATATTTGTATATAGCCTTCTGTTACATGGTTCTTGACTAGTTCATGTTGCTATTGTTATTGTTATTTTTGGCTTGTAATACAGATTGCTTATTAACCCTTACTTTGGTGCTTGTATTCATTAATAGTGTGGGTCTCAGGGTGGGGCTGGGCTGTAGGTCAATACTCTGAGGGATTAACCCTTTCAGGTGCAAGCAAATCATAGATCTCTGGCACAGTAGAGGCCTAACAAGCCTCTGCCCCTGTAATTACTATAGCCCTTGTGCCAGGCCAGTCTTCACAGGCACCTGAGGGATCAGTACACAGCAGAGAAATGGCAACTTTTGGCTGCTGCCATTTATACCAGCGCAATTATGTAGCTATGGTGGTAACTATTTTTTTGCCATTTCCTCTTCCCCAAGATTGGCACCCATAGCAGCTAACCCAGTCACTCCACCCTGGTTATGCTACTGCTAGGATATTTCTTTGGTTGACATCATTTTGATTGAAGTATGTAGGAGGAAACAAAGATATTAGGGAAGTTTACGATCTAGAGTATGAAGCAGAGGAACATAGAATCATAGAAAGTGAGGGTTGGAAGGGACCTCAGGAGGTCATTCAGTCCAATCCCCTGCTCAAAACAGGACCAGCCCTAAACCAGATCATCCCAGTCAAAATTTTGCCTACTCAGGTTTTGAAAACCTCTAAAAATGGAGCTTCCACCACCTTGCTGGGTAACCTGTTCTACTGTTTTACTACCCTCCTAGTGAGAAAATTATTCCTAATATCCAACCTAAACTTCCCTTGCTGCAACTTGAGACCACTGCTCCTTGTTCTGTCATCTGCCACCACTGAGAACAGTCTAGCTCCATCCTCTTTCAAACCCACCTTCAGGGAGTTGAAGGCTGCTATTATGTCCCCTCTCAGACTCCTCGTCTCTAGACTAAATAAGCCCAGTTCCCTCAGTCTTTCCTCATAAGTCATGTGCCCCAGCCCCCTCACTATTTTTGTCACCCTCCACTAGACTCTCTCCAATTTGTCCACAACGTTTCTGTAGTGCAGGGCCTAAAGCTGAACACAGTACTCCAGATGTGGCCTCACAAGTGCTGAATAGATGTGAAGAACACTAACAGGAAAGGAAGCAAAAAAGTGATGAGGATCAAGGAAATTGCCTTAGGAAAGCAGTGCTAGTGAAGGAAGTAAGGCTAAACCTAGAGCCACATTTAAATTACAAGACAATTAAAGACAGAGAACAAGTGAAAAGGGCATAATTATTTTTAGAGAAAAAATAGAAAAGACAAAGTTGTGGATGGAACTTGTTGAAGAAATACTTGTTTACAACTCCCTTTTTCAAGTTTATGGTGTTTTTAGCCTGCTTTTCTTAAAGAATTACATACCCAGTGGGAGAGTTACTGGACTGAAATATGGACAGAGGTAAAGGAGCTGCTTAAATGAGAAACTGTCTGAATGATTTTAGAGCAAAATTTCATAAAATGCATATTACAGTTTCTTCTGTACAGAATCTGCACTAACCATTTCCAGCACACTGAAGGGGACACAGTTATTGACTTTTATGACCTCAAAACTGCAAATATGTAACTTTGTTACTATGCAAGTCCCATTGAAATAAATGGGACCACTCAGAGTAGTCAAGTTTTGTACGTGTAAGAGTTTGCAGGATTATGGTTTTAAGAAAAAAGACATGATCTACATTGAATTAAATTATATTACCTGCAGAAATGACTGGAGAAAATGGTCTGGGAAACAGGAGTCATAGATATGACTGTAAAGAGAAAATGTAGCTCTTACATAACTGTATGCAGACTTAAAATTTCTTAGAAGAAAAGTTGATTTAATTAAAGCCAAAACACTTTTTCACTGGAAATTTCATGAGGTTAAAATCCTTGTGTTCTTGAATTAATAGATTTTTTAAATGAAAGCCAAGCATTCATGTTTACATAAACTAGTCATTTTCAACAGAAATGCAATTGTTTTAATTTCTTACAAAAACTGCCATTTCATCACCAAAAAAAAAAGTGTTGCCCAGTGCTGTAATGCCTGCTGTTGTGGGTGATGATCCTAAAAAGATTAATTCACAGTGAATATTAAGCACTTCAGTTTTCTCACCAAAGGCAAGTCTACACTATCTCCACTGCTCCTCAGTGCTCCACTGCACTGAAAATTAATCTATCACCAGCCACTAATATACCCTATATGCTCTAAACCTTGAATTGAGGCAATGAGGCAGATAAGGACATCCCCATCTCTGGCATCCTTGAGTGGGACTGTAGAAGACCCATCTTTACCAGTTCTGGATCTGGAGCATACAGAGCAGGTAAGGGAGGGCTGAACTTATTTTGTGGCAGCAGTCTTCAAGGACAAAAGTAGTAGCATACCTTGAGTTTAATAGAATTATTCACATGCATAAACACTCACAAGACCTGGCCTTCAATACATTTATTCAATCTTCAAAATAGCAAGAGAGATAATTATTATATGTAGATCCAAGTCTAATGTCAACATGCATATTCAGTAGTACTTGGGACCTTCTTGATCCCTGCTTTTTATCATTTTTTCTTTTTCTGGCTGTAGCTAAATCTTTGTTCCACATTGCTGCTTCTGCATGATACAGCTCAGAATCAGTGGCATGAAACAGCAGCTGCCAAACAGAAGATAAGGTCTCAAACACTGGTGATGACCTAAATCTACCACTTTGTTGTTATTAGTACTATAAGTAGCTTTAAGTAAACTCATTCAAAGTCTAACGATCATTTTACCTCATATCTACAAGATGCTGCCACCTTAATTCTTACCTATAAAATATTAATAAGAGCAAACGTGCATTATGCCATTATCTTTTCTCAGAGCAAGACACGTACTTAAGAAAGTGAGCTCTTTGTTAGCCTTTCAGAGGCATGTCAGGCACACCCGTAAAAGTAATCAGATAGATGAAGAATTTAACTAAATTCAGATTTTTCGAACTTCTGGAAACGAAAGTCCATATTTTAGTAATACTCATATTGTCCTCTTTAATGCACTTTGGGCAAGACTAACTTCAAATAAACCATAGCCAGGGCAAAATAGTCCATCCTAACTTGTCACTCAGACTTAGAACTACAGATACTGCTCATCCTCAATTATTTCATCTTGTTGGTTAGCTAACAAAGCTGGTTATTAACCCTTTTAAGGCATATAAGGCTTTTCAGGGCCAACTTTAATTCAGGTCTAATCATCATCACACAATCCATGTTCCATAAAACAAGACTGTTTGATTATCCTGAGTTTATGCAGATATCCCCACAAGGAGCTTTCCTGACTGTTATTAGATTTCTCCCTTAGTCCACTTACTGTTCTGATCTCCCCTTTCTGGATATGTTTTCAAAACAAACAGATCTGTATGCAAGCATGTAATTACACACCTCTCCATGTGTGTGTGATATGTAATTATTTTGGGGGAAAAAAAACTATTCCAACAGACCATAACAAATACAAAAAAAATAATATGATAGTGCAAATAAATCTCAAAACACCATGCATAAAGAAAGTTATGTATGTAACTCCCACTTTATTATAAAGGGTCCAATGTACAAATTGCTTTTATCTGTATGGGTATTACCCCATATCTTGCGTACATAATGTGGAGTGACTAGGAATAACTGAAGAGAAACATATTGTGTACAAGAAAAAGAAAGATTTTCAATTATAATCACCAATATATCCCAAATAAGACGTTGTTTCAACATTACCACCATATTATGTTTTTGCTCCATGGGCAATAATGGGCCAGCATGAAGACATAATTAAAAGATATACGATACAGATAAATGACCAGTAGAAAAAAAGTGTATTATATTATTACCCATCACCATAATACCCAACCACCTTCACTGTAGAAAGGTGTTTCAGAAACTATTCATTCCATCCATGAAGAGCACACATCAACTGCAGATGTTTCCTCAGCCTGATGAAGGGGTTTTTTTAAACCCAAAAGCTTGCAATGAAAAACATTTCCAGCTATTTAAGTTGGTCTAATAAAAGATATCAGATTCGCCTAAAGAAACTTATCTGCCTCAGAAACTAAAAGTAATTGTTAAACACAACCATTTTGTATGCAGTGATCATTTACTGAACGACATCATTCCTCTGCACAGTTATTCCAGCAAGTCACAAGTTTGATATCATCCTCAAGAAACTTTTGTGGTTGTTGTGGCAACCACTCCTACACCTTGACATGGACCTCTTCATCAACGATAAATCTGTGCCCATAAAGAGCCTCCTTCAGTGGTCCAAACAAATCATAACATTTACTTGAATGTAATGTCAATCCTGAATTTAAGGCTTACATGTTATAATTTCCCATGTAATCTAATTATTGGAGGGTTGTCTTTAATTCACCCCTGCCACTACTGCAGGGGAGCAGGCAGTGGGGGCACAGGTGGTGCGAGGAGGTCAAGCAGCTTGCCTTCTGTTTGTGCCTGTCTGCCTCCCCCCTGCCACTCTGCCCCTGAAAATTTTGGATTTTCTCAAAATCCCACAAAATTATGCCTACCTTAGATTCAGGACAGACAAGATTCAGTCATAGGCCTGTAAAATCTTTTGCAT
>NW_017729022.1:44401473-44411637 GCF_001723915.1 Gavialis gangeticus
CCTGCCTCCCCCTCCCCTTGGGTCCGCCCTTGCTCTCAGCTTCTGCTCCCCATTACCCCCCAGCCTCTGCTCTCCCCAGACTCTGTTCTCCCACTTGCCTCTGGGGCAGTGAGCACAGCACAATCCCAGCCACCTGTAGAAGCCATGCTGACTGCACCCCACTTCTGTGGGGCCATGATGGGGTTGTTCTCAGTGCCCCAGGGTGCAGCATAAATGAAGCCTGCTGACATCAAACAAAGGTAAGGCAGGGGAGGGAGAGGGGTAGGCAGGAGAACAGAGGCTGCTAGAGTTGGGCGGGGGAGCAGAAATGAAGGAAGAGGCTGCACAGGGTAGACCACGGAGTGCAGAGGCAGCAGGGGAAAGGAAGAAGGCAAACAGTAGCTACAGCTATGGCCCTGACCCTAGCTAGGGGCTGGAGTGGAGCCTGAGCCACAGCAGTTGCCTGTCCCCATACTTCCCTCATACACAATTCTAAGATAAGGGGCTTCTACCTCCCTCCTCCATGTTAAATGGGGAATAAACCACATTGAAAAAGTAAGAGAATTAAGCATATGTTTGAGAATACAGGTAGTCCTCGACTTACAACATTTTGCACTTACAACATTTAAAGTTGAAACAGGGTGTCAATTTATATGACGTCAGTTTTGACTTACAACACTTGATCTGATGCGATGCCACACCAGCAATGAGTTCACTGCATCACTCATCTCCCTGGGGAACATCTGTCCAAACTTCCTTGGACACTTTCTTTAAGAAAGCAGCCAAAACTCCTGAGAAGACTCCAGCCAAGAACCCTTCAAAAAGTCTAATCAAGAGCCCTTCAAAAAGTCCAGCAAAGTCACCTCAAAGAAGTCCTTCCAAATCAATATGATTGCTATTTACAATATAGATACATTAATGTAAATATATTACTCATCTATAATTGATCAAGTATAAAGTTCTGGGGTATTTTTTGGTGAAAACAGGATATCAGGCCTTGGTTCAGGAACCAACCCCCCATTTATAGAGTTGTTTCTTATGAGAAAATTTGTTCCGAGTTACAACATTTCGACTTAAGATGGGGTTTTCAGGAACCAATTGTGTCATAAGTCCGAGGACTGCCTGTATACAGTATTGGGCCTATGTGTGGTCCCTCAGTAAGACAAATTTGCTTAGATTATGAAACTCCAAAAAACAAATGTTTTGTTCACCCTCAGTGGTCCTAAAAACAGAACCTGCTCAATACACCATTGCTAGTAACTGCAGCATATAATCAATGTACCAATGGGGCAATTAAGCTGCATATGTTATTATTTTGGAACATGCCAGTAAGTTAAAATCATTGGTTAACTTTGTCACAGTGTGAAGGAGAAGGACAGTACATCATAGCTGGAATGAGGGACTTTAGGCCTCTTTCACAGAGCAATCAGGATATTTGGGATATATAATAGTAAAAGTATTTCTGGTTAGAGCCAATGAACACAACACCTAACATTTAGAACCTGGACCCCTGAGTGGAATCCAGAACACAAACTTAAATGACCAGACTCCCTATACATTACATCAGTGGTCTCCAAACTTTTTTGATCACGCACCCCATCAGTAAAAAAATTTTGAGCACACCCCCCCCAATATATGTATATTTATATAAATAGAAATAAAAGTTCTATTTTCTTCCTGCACCCCAATGGATCGTCTTGTGCACCCCACTTTGGAGAACACTGCATTACATGGTGACAATTACTAATGATGAAGAGCAATCAACAGATGCAAAACACTAAGCAAAAGCCTAAAGTTAGTCAATAGGAGATTAAGCTCCACACAGGTGCATCTGAAACCCTGTCCAGCTCCAGAGTTTAGGTGCTCCTGTCCATTCAGGAGCTAGAACCTGGAATCGTCTCCTGGAAGCAGAGGATTCTTCTCGTACATCTGTTCTTTCAAACACCTGATTAAGGGTTATGGTTTTGTTTTACACTGCAGCTGGAAGAGAAGGTGGTAATGGTACAGCTGCCAATCACTTTTTATGTAATAGCTTAGCAATCAAAGTATTCACACCAAGAAAGTGCTAGAACTAGTTTAAAGTCCTTGTTAGGACTTTGTTACTCACTGTACTTTGAGCCACATGAATGTTGATCAGTTAGCACTAGCTCAGGTTTGGAGCAGTCACATCCTAAGACTAGATCTTCTCCAACTAACCCCCACATGCACAGCTGTGACTTGCCACTACAGAGATGGTGTGCAGGGGTCAGACTAGGAGCTGTAGCAGTAAGCTGCTACTAGAGGCCTGGTGAGCCAGGACAGCCTTTTATCCCTGCTCTAGGTGTTGGGGGGGAGGGGGGAAGGGAAGAAGAGAGTTAGTGGGATAAGGGGGTAATGAAATGAGAGATGGAAAGGAAATGGGGATGGAGGAAGGGTGGTGAAATGAAGTAAGTCAGCCACTAAAGGATAAAATAAAAACAGTAACAAAAAAAACAAATTTAAAAAGAAATAAACAGGACATAAATTTAAAAAGTTCTCATGTTTTGATAAATTGGAATTGGGATGAATGCACTGTAAAATGGATAGAAATATGGCTACATTGTCAGGCTCAAGAGGTAGAAATCGATGGCCCAATGTCTAGCTGGCAGCCGATATCATGCGGCATGCCCCAGGGGTTAGTTCTGAGGCTGGTTTAGTTCCGTATCTTCATTAACCATTTGGCAAATGGGATGGATTGCACCCTCAGCAAGTTCATGAATGACACTAAGCTGGGAGATGTAGTAGATACACTGGAGGGTAGGGCTAGGATTCAGAGTGACCTAGATAACTTGGAAGATTGGGCCAAAAGAAATCTCATGAGGTTCAGTGAGGACAAATGCAAAGTCTTGCCCTTAGGACAGAAGAATTCCATGCACCACTACAGCCTGGGGACTGACGCGCTAAGTAGCATCTCTGCAGAAAAGGGCCTGCGGTGGGGTTACAGTAGACAATAAGCTAGGTAGGAGTCAGCAGTGTATCCTTGTTGATAAGAAGGCTAAAAATATACTGGGCTACATTAGTAGTAGCATTGCCAGCAGATCAAGGAAAGTAATTATCCTGCTCTATTCTACACTGGTGAGACCACTTCTCGAGTACTGGGTCCAGTTTTGGGGCTCCCACTATAGAAAAGATCATAGAATCACACAGACTGAGGGCTGGAAGGGACCTCAAAAGATCATTGAATCCAACTCCTTTGCTCTGGGCAGGAATACTACTGAGATCAAATTATACCAGCAAGGTGTCTGTCCAGTCTCCTCTTGAAGACTTCCAAGGCTGGGGACTGCTCCATCTCCTTGGGAAGTCCATTCCGGGTTCTGGTCACCCTTACCATAAAGAAGTTCTTCCTTACATCCAACCTGAAACCATCCTCTAACAGATTATGACCATTGCTCCTTGTCCTCCCCCTGGGACACTTTAGTGAACAGTTTTTGTCCCAGCTCCTGATATTCACCCTTTACATACTTATAGATGGCCCCCAAGTCCCCCTTCAGTCTTCTCTTCCCCAGGCTGACCAGTCCCAGATCCTTTAATCTTTCCTCAAAAGGTTTGTCCTCCAGGCCCTTAATCATTCTTGTGGCCCTTCTCTGGACCCTTTCAAGATTCTCCAATTCTTTTTTAAGTGCAGTGCCCAGAACTGGACACAGTAGTCCAGCTGGGGTCTCACCAGTGCTGAGTAGAAAAGAAGTATCGCTTTCTTAGCCCTGCTCGTGATGCATCGGCTAATGCATTCCAGTATGCTATTAGCTCTGTTGACTACAGCATCACGCTGACAGTTCAAGTTCATCCTGTGACCAGCCATAACCCCGAGGTCGCTTTCTGACATCATGCTGGCCAGGACATCTTCTCCTAACCTATATTCATGTCACAGGTTATTTTTTCCCAGATGAAGCACTCCGCATTTATCCTTATTGAACTTCATCTGGTTCCTCTCTGCCCACCTTTCCAGCTATCCAGGTCCACTTGAATCCACATCCTATCCCCTAATGTGATGATACAGACCCATCCACTAACACTCTCTCGGTTTGACCCCTTAGCAAGTTCCCAACCCACTTTACCATGGACTCTACCAGCCCACAATCCTCTCTTTTTTTAAAAAAAAGCAGCATGGGAAATCATATCAAAGGTCTTTTTTAAATCCAAGTATATGACATCAACTGAATCTCCCATATCTAAGCAGTTGGTTACTTGATCATAGAAGGAGACAAGGTTGGTCAGACATGACCTGCTTGAAGTGAAACCACATTGGCTATCCTTCAGCATCATGTCTTCTGCCAGTCTCTCACAAAAAACTGCTTCATAGATTTCATAGATTTTCAGGGTTGGAAGGGACCTCAGTAGATCATCGAGTCCAACACCCTGCCCTGGGCAAGGAATAGTGCTGGGGTCAGATGGCCCCATCCAGGTGTTTGTCAAGTCTCCTCTTTAAGACCTCCAAGGCAGGGGAGTGCCACCTCCCTTGGAAGCCCATTCCAGACTCTGGTAAGCCTTACCGTAAAGAAGTACTTCCTAATGTCTAGTCTAAATCTGCTCTAAGTCTGTCAGTTTGTGGCTGTTGTTTCTAGTTACTCCAAGGTGCACGTTCATAAACACAGCATCTCCTATACCTTGATACCCTCCCCCCTCCCCCACCACTGATGAATTTGTGGATGGCCAATTGATAATTGGTAATTATTGACATTTTTTCCCCAACATTTTACCTGATATAAAAGTCAAACAGACCGGCCTATAGTTTTCCAGATCCTTTTTCCTCCACATTTTAAAGATTGGCACCACATCCACCTGTTTCTAGTCTTTCAGGACCTCCCCCAAGCACCACAAGTCTTCAGATACCTTCACCAGTGGTCCAGCAATGACTCCAGCCAATTCCCTCAGTACTCTTAGGTGTAGTCCACCTGGTCCTGCTGACTTAAAAACATTCAGCCTCACCAGTTTGACACTGACCACTGGTTGGCAATTGCCGTCCCCACCCCCACCCCGCATCTGTCCAGTATCCGATCAGGTGGGTGACCACCATTTGCATGCAGGAACACCAACACAAAGTATTCATTGAAGAGTTCAGCTTCCTTATGACTGTCTGTTATCAGCTGTCCCATTCCATTCTGCAAGGGCCCCACATTTTCCATGGTCTTCCTCCTGCTCCCTATATACCTAAAGAAGGACTTCTTATTTTCCTTGATTTAAGTCACCAACTTTATCGCAGTTTCCGCCCTTGCCTTCCTTATCTTCTCCCTACAAATATGGGCTATACTTATGTATTCCTCCTTGGTGACTACCCCTTGTTTCCACTGTCCATAAGAACCTGCAGACACAAAAAAAATCAGGAAGGCAAAGATAAATAATGACCCTCACCTGGTAAAAGAGATTAGGGACAACAAAATAAGGTTGTATAAGTTTGTTGGCTGGAAAAGAAGGACCAAGGAATCTGTGGGACCTCTGTTTACAAGCCAGGGAGAACTCCTAACTAAAGATCCAAAGAAGGTGGAGCTACTGAACAGCTACTATATCTTAGTCTTCACAAAAAATTTAAATTTGCAGCCAGACACCTAATAGGAGTTATCTGGATAAGGAAGGGGGGCAGCTGAGGGGGGAGATAACAAGAGAAACAAATCAGAGAGCTTTTGTTGGGTCTGAATGAATTCAAGTCAGCAGGGCTGGATGAACTTAATCCCCAGGTCCTGAAGGAATTGGCAGAGGAAATCTTAGAGGCCTTGGCAATGTTCTTCATGAAGTCATGGGAGACGAGCCAGGTACCAGAAGACCACAGTAATGCCCCTCTTTTTA
This sequence comes from Gavialis gangeticus, assembly GCF_001723915.1. Classification (NCBI taxonomy): domain Eukaryota; kingdom Metazoa; phylum Chordata; order Crocodylia; family Gavialidae; genus Gavialis; species Gavialis gangeticus. Next base: position 44,407,252 of record NW_017729022.1, read on the forward strand.
AAAAAAGGCAAGAAGAACCCAGTGTTCTACAGACTGGTTAGCCTCACCTCAATACCTGGGAAGTTACTGGAGCATATCTTAAGAAAGGCTATTTGCAAACATCTAAAGGAGGAAAGGCTGACTGCAAGCAGCCAGCATCGATTTATGAAAAACAAATCACGTCAAACAAACTTGATCCCCTTCTTTGATGAAGTAATTACTTGGGTGGATGAAGGGAATGCTGTGAATACAGTGCATCTGGATTTCAGCCAGGTTTTTGACAAGGTCTCACTCAACTTTCTCAAAAACAAATTGAAGAAATATGGGCTGGATAAAACTACTACAAGGCTGATAGATAATTGGCTCAATTGCCATGAGCAAAGGGTAATTATTAACAGGTCACGTCAGAATGACAAAGAGGTTTCAAGTGAAGTCCCACAGGCATCTGTCCTGAGCCCAGTGCTGTTCAACATATTTATTAGTGATTTGGTTGCTGGCATAGAAAACTTCTTGGGCAAGTTTGTGGATGATATGAAAGTGTGAAGGGTTGTAAAACACAATTCAAAAGGTTCTCAACAGATTGGAAAGTTGGGCTACAGCTAACAAGATGAAGTTCAATATAGACAAATTTAAGCTGCTGCACCTCAAGAGGAATAAGCAAAAAACACAAATACCCTGATCAGGGTCAAACCAATTGCCATATTTGGGATCAGGAAGTAATTTTACCCCAAAGTCAGATTGGTATGGACTGTGGAGGTTTGTGTCTTCCTCTGTAGTGGGGGCATGGCCCTCTTTCTGGGACCTCTTGAGCATATCATGATAACATTTTATAGAAGCAGGGCACTGGCTGACACGCTTTACCTGTGGCAAGTTATGGTGTTAGGTCTATGTTGTGCCAGGGTTGGTGGTAACTTATATAGAGTTTAGATTATGTTTGTATGGGATGGTTTGGATAAGGATGATCCTGCCTCAGGCAGGAGGTTCGACTAGCTCTACTTTTCTATGATCAAAAAGTGCATTTTGGCTTTCCCCCCAGTCCTTACTCCCTAGCCAGCCCAGCCAGGCGACGATAGCCTACATGAAAAGCCTGGTAGCTTTGAACCCAGCTTGGCAGAGGAGATGGAGCACAGCAAAATAAGGTTTTGAAGTAATTTTTGATGTTTATCCCAGAGGACCTGATCACACTGTGCTGTATATTACATTCTATTTAAAGCCATAGCACCATTTCTAACTGTTGTTTTCTTTATTAGTTAAGAGCGTCAATGGCATTTCCATTTATACCCCCTGGCCCATCCTGGTGTCCAATCAGTGCCTGGTCCCTCATCCTGAATCTCGAGGAGCAGGGAAGAGCTCTGACTAGTGGCAGGCAGGCAGCCTCATAAGTTTCAAAAGTACAGTGGTTACAAGTGGTTAACTGGAATTCTCCCACAGTTACTAGTTCAGCTGCTGGCCCAGTCTCAGTTCACCAACCGGTCAGGGAGTGCTGGCTGGGGGAATAGGGCAGGGGGCTGGATCAGATTTTTGCTTCCTGGGAAGGTCAGTGCAACATCTGGGACTCTAACCATAGTTTCCTCTCTTGCCACCCTTCCCCCCCGCCCTGCACCAGCTGCCCAAAGCAAAAGCAGCCAGTGGGGTGGGGAGAAGCATATATACCTAGCAGCCCCCAGCCCATCACAGTAGGCGAGGGGGGGAAGCCCAAGGTCAAGCCTTTTCTCTCCCAGCCACCCAGTCCATGAACAGGGGAAGAGCTGGGGCCAGCCCCAGACAGTCCCAAGACCTGGCTGGGTTCTAGCAAAGCACTGCAATCTGAGCCAGCAGGCAGCCTCATTACTTTTAGTCAATTTCAATGAACTGCAGTTACCAATGGTTAATTAAAATTTTCCCACAGCCACTCCAGGTGGCATGGAAGCTGACCAGTCAGGTTGCAGGGCAGGGTCAGATCCAGGAGCAGGGCAGGGTAGGGTCCATAGGCAGGGCTTGCTGTGTAATCATGGGGGTTGAGCCACATGGGACTGTGGCCAGGGGATGGTAGGCAGTAATAAGGATGGCCTTTGAATGAAATTGTTAATCCTTGAATAGGCCTGGCTGGCTTGGTATCAAATGCATAGGCATGCCCCCAGTTGACACCACTCATGCATTCTGTACAGTACAATGCCATCACCCCCCTGGTCAATTGATTGGGTGGGAGAACAATCAATCAATCAGCTTTGCCTACAACCCCAGCACCTAGTGTGCAATGGTGCCCATTCCCATTCTAGGGCCCAGAGACATCCCAAGCCAAAAACCTGCCCCCAAAGCCCCAAGCTGCCAGCCACCTTCTAAAACTCCCAAACACAACACCAGTCAAATACCAGCCACCCTGTCTCCCACCCAAACCCTGACTTACGAGAAAGGTTTCCTGCAACCTTCTCAATACCCATGTCATCTGCCCTGGGCACACCTCTGGGGTCTGAGTTTCAGTATTAGCAATGTGGCTCAAGGAGAGGCTCACAGAGGACACTAGGTCCTTGAAACTTTCTTGGGAGGCAGAAGCTGCCTCACTCTGTCCCCCTCTTGCTGGTCACAGTAGACTGGTCCCAAGGCTATGCACTGGACCCTGAGATGAGCAGCCAGTGTAATCCCTCTGAAGGATCTCCACAAGCTCATTGTGGAAGAGGATCAGGGCCCTGGAGGCATCTCTATCCCTCACATAAAGAGGATCTGGGGCCTTTATCTTGGTTCTAACCTGGAGCCAGTCCCACCAATGCCCTCATGCCACCATCTGTGCTGCAATCCTCTCAGAAATGGCCTGCTTCTGCCAGTGCTGGTTCCCTTTAGTTCCTTTCACTGCAATTGCAATGGTCCTCTCTTCTCCACATATCACAATGAGGTTCAGCACCTTTCACCATGGCTCCAGTTAGATGCCCACCTGATGGGGCCCAGGCAGGATATCTTTTGGCTTGTGCTGGCTGGGTGAGTTGGAAGTTGATCAACAAAAACTTTGTGTTTGCTAAGTGGCTAGCTGGCATGTACTTTGCTGGCTCTCTGCAGGGAGTTGCAACTCTGGGGGCTGGGAAGGTCACCCCCCTGGAGTGAAAGGGGGAGTTGGCTTGGTGACAGAACCACTCCCTGGGCAGTAGAATTCAGGTGGTAGAAAGTTTTTCTGCTCTGCATCCCAGGATAGGTGGGGTGCTCAGGTTGGAGTCCTGCAGTGTGGGGAGTGGCTTTACCTTAATAAAATATGAGCTGGGTAATGCAGATCAGAGATAATCTTGCCCTGAAGCAGCATAACAAGCATTTAAAATTATGTTCAGTTGTTAATATGCAGACAATCCAGGTATTAAGAGCTCCAGGAACCACCTGAAATTGCCACATAACAAGACCCGTAGTATGAATGGATTCAACACCAGCTCTCTAAAAGAGTGCCCCAACCACCAAAGTTAGATGATGAGGTTGGTCTGTTAATACTTCTGTTGACACTCAGCCATTGTGCAGGAAGAAATACAATAGTCATAGGAAAATCATCGGTGTCATACTAGATAGTTTCATAGTTGGTAGGGTCAAAAGGAACCTGAGCAGATCATCAAGTCTGACCCCTTGCCATGAGCAGGAAAGAATACTGGGGTCAAACGACCCCAGCTAGGTGATGATCTAGCCTCCATTTGAAGACCTCCACAGTAGGAGCAAGCGCCACTTGCCTTGTAAATTTGTTCCAGATCCTAGCCGCCCTGACTGTGAATCTCTTGATATCTAGCCTGAATCTACTCTCCGTCAACTTATGGCCATTATTCTTTGTTACTCCAGGTAGTGCTCAGGATCGGTATTGTTCTAGTCAAGAATCACCTTGAGAGGCTGGACACCTTCAAGTCAGCTGGCCCTGATAGATTACATCCTAGAGTACTCAAGGACCTGGCAGGTGTCATAGCTCAACCATTGCCAAAAATATTCCAAAATTTGTGGCACTCAGGTGAAGTACCTGAAGACTGGAAGAAGGCCAATGTGGTACCTATCTTCAAGAAAGGGCAGAAAGTAGATCCCAGGAATTACAGGCCAATCACCTTGACCTCAATCCCTGGTAAGATTCTCGAGAAAGTGATCAAGGAGACCCTTCTGGACAAGCTGGCTGATAGCAACATCCTGAGGGATAGCCAGCATGAGTAGGTCTTGCCTGACCAATCTCATCTCCTTCTATGACCAGGCAACATATCACCTGGACAAAGGAGAAGAGATTGATGTCATATACCTGGTCTTTAAAAAAAACCTTTGATCTGGTGTCCTATGACCTACTCATGAAAAGATTGGCCAACTGTGGCCTTGGCTATACCACTGTCTGATGGCTGGGAAATTGGCTTTGAGGTCAGACCCAGAGAGTAGTGGTTGATAGCAGAGTCATTATGGTGCTCCCTAACCAGTAGCATCCCCCAAGGC
>NW_017729022.1:44416637-44416929 GCF_001723915.1 Gavialis gangeticus
CCGCTTCTTTTCAACATCTTTATCAACAATGTGGACATTGGTTTCAGAAGTGCACTGGCTAAGTTCACCGATGACACTAAATTTCGGGGCATAGTGTCCACACCTGAGGACAGGCTAGTGATTCAGGCTGACTTGGATAAGTTTAGTAAGTGGGCGGACACAAACCTGATGACATTCAACACTGATAAATGCAAGGTACTCCACCTTGGGGTGGGGGGGAGGGAGGGAGAAAACCTGCAGCATATTTATAGACTTGGCAGTGCTATGCTTGCTAGCACCACTGCTGAAAGAG
>NW_017729022.1:44421929-44429093 GCF_001723915.1 Gavialis gangeticus
CATCAACGATGTGGACATTGGTGTCAGAAGCGTACTGGCTAAGTTCACCAATGACACTAAACTTTGGAGCATAGCATCCACATCTGAGGATAGGCTAATGATCCAGGCTGACTTGGATAAGCTTAGTAAGCAGACACAAACCTGATGACATTCAACACTGATAAATGCAAGGTACTCCACCTCGGGGGGGGGGGGGGCGGGGGGAACCCTGCAGTATATTTTTTGGCTTGGCAGGGTTATGCTTGCTAGCACCACTGCTGAAAGAGACTTGGGGGTCATTATTGACCACAAGGTGAACATGAGCCACCAATGCAATTTCACAGCTGGTAAAGGAAACAAAAACCTGGCTTGCAGCTATATGTGCTTCTCAAGTAAATCTCAGGATGTCATCCTCTCACTGTACTTGGCCTTGGTGAGGCTGCAGCTGGAGTACTGCATCCAATTCTGGGTTCCACAATTCAAGAAGGATGTCGAGAAGCTTGAGGGAGTCAGAGGAGAGCAACAAACATGATCAGAGGGCAAGAGAATAGGTCTTATGAAGAGAGGCTGAAAGCCATGGGACTTCAGTCTGGAAAAGTGCAGGCTCAGGGGAGACCTGGTAGCTGCCTATAAGTACACAAGGGGTTTTCATCAGGATCTGGAAGAACATCTGTTTACCAGGTTGCCCCAAGGAAAAACAAGGACCAAGTCATTAACTCCTACAAGACCATTTTAGACTGGACATAAGAAAAATTTCTTTACTGTCTGAGCCCCCAAGACCTGGAATAGACTCCCTCCAGATGTGGTGCAGGCACCTACTCTGGACTTATTCAAGAAATCTTGGATGCTTATCTTGCTGGGGTCCTATGACCCTAACTGACTTCCTGCCCCGGGGCAGGCTGGACTTGATGATCTTTGAGATCCCTTCCAGCCCTAACATCTATGAAATAAGAGTGTAGTAGGGTGGGGATCTTAGGGGTGGCCGTGATGCCCCTAGGCTCTTTAACCGTGCCAGTCTTGCCCTACAATCACCCTCTATCTCACCCACCATGTCTTGTTGGTATGATGTCTATAGGGAGGCTGCCCTTGAGCTTTAGGTCTAGACATGCTTTGGTTAGATCCTATTAAACTCTGTTGTTCATAGACCCCTTGGCATCCCACTTCACTATGGACAGTTCCTGAGTCTCTCAGCCTTATGGGCTATATGCATGGCTCCAACTGTCCCTTTACCATGCCCCAAGCCTCACAGATGGTACCAATATTGTCTTGCCCAGGCCTTGCTGTGATTTGGCCCTCTTGTCTTCCCTGGGCTCTCCACAGCCCTGTCTCTGCACCTCCCTGGTGCCTGGGCTTGTACACCCTAAATACTGTGCCCATACTAGCACTGGGGTCCCCACTATGTAGTGGGCCCCTTATAAGGCCTCCTCCTTCCTCAAAGAGCCTCACCCAAACCACCAGTGTTATCAGACAGTGAACAAACAGCCAACCACCATAAGCCCCTAGCCTGTAACATAACACAAAATTCAAGTCATGCTCTGCCCCTTTACAAGAGTAAAACTCCCTCTCTGAAGCTCAGTGCCTAGTAGGCAAGGATACCTTATAGGCTCCTGGTATCCCCTTTGTTCTAAGGATAGCATATCTGCCAGCTACAACATCTCTAGGCCCTTCCTTCCTCTTCAGCTGCTGGTAGGGAACTAATGGCCTGGTCCCAGCCCTAGGGTTTATATGGGCCTAGGGCCAGCTGACCAGGTGCAGGTGCAGCCAATTCCCTCATTAGCCAGTTGTCATGGCAACCTGCACCTGGGCTCTTATCTGGCTCTTTGTGCTCTCTCCCTGGGCAATCTCTGCTCTAGGAGGAGCAGGCACCTTAGTGCCCTGTGACAAAGATAAAGCATGGAAAAAGACAGTAATTCTTCAGAATAGGGTTTAGGGTACTCAGCCTGAAGGGAGGAGTTCTCGATTCTGGTTCATGTTCCCAGGATTGTTTCTATGTTTTGTCCAACGGCTGTTTAATATAAGAGTTCTGGGTGCAGGGTCTTGAACCAGTATTTCTCCATGCTAGATGAGGGTCCTAATAACTAAACTATTATATATAATGTGGATAACACTGGCTGCATTTTAAAAATAAGCTGCTATAGTTGCCTTTTGTATAGGGCCTGATCCTATCGTTGTCTGCTAGGCATGTTCAAAATATGCCTATTCTTAGAGCACTGAGAGTCACCTTCTTTCTAGATCTCCATAGAGCCTAGGCACTTTGCTACTCAGACTGGGAAAGTTCTGGACACACAGAAACAGAACTGAAAATACCTAGGGAATCTGTAGGGCAAACAAGAAAGTACCAATGAGATGGACTTGTGTCTTATTGCATTTGGTCTTTACCTCATAATTTAGTACAATTCTGAATGACAAATACTGCAAAAGAAAACAAAATGTAGAGAATTATTATTTCATTTGATGGAAGTAAATTTGTGGGGACATCATCACTGTGCTATATAGCAAATGAATATATCTCATTTTTGTAAACCACATTGCAAAAAACTTGATTGTAAAAATCTATTATGCTTCTGTATTCAGGATCACAATAGCCTATTTTATCTAAAACATACTATCCATATAGATATTGAATGGGGGTGAGGAAGGGGCAGAGAGGTTTGTTTTGTTTTATATAAATGTATCTCAGTAGCAGTCTGACAATTCAGGGAGCTGCTATTTTCTATACTACGCTTTGCCAATGATGTCAAGACAGCTTGCAGACAACTCATTTTTTATTTAGGAAACGTATGCTTAATGGGTTTAGTGTTTGAAGTATCCTCTGAATCACATTTTGTAGAAAGCCTGCTATGGTTCCATTTCATTTGGAATTTGGCAGAAAGCGAGTCATGAAGGAAAAAAAATCCTTGTTTATATACTTTCCCCTGCCCAAAGTAGAGGCAGAGTATGAATTAATTATGACTCTGTGTGAAGCCAATACCTTTGTGACAGAGTTTTTATGTGTTTTGCTATATTTTATTATAACAGTATATTTGCTGATTGCAGTTTCCTTTTTTTTTTTTTTTATATGTACAGAGTAACAACAATGAATTTTTATTGGTATATTTTATTACATCTTTTTACAGGTGGACTATCTGAATGTAGTTAATTTTGCTGCTAAATGTGTTTACTTGGTACATAGTGAAATAGTAGTTTTGAAAAAGATTTAATACATTAATACATTGATTCAATGGCACTTAGAGTCATTGTTCCCCTGTAATTCTAAACAAAGAATGAATAATGCTTTTAGTCATGGAAATAAATCCTGGCCTTTGACATATTATTTATTGATATGCCTGGATTATTGCCTTTAGGAAAGAAATGGATCAAAAGTGTGTATCCGTAAGTAATTATTCCAAAATATATTCAATCCCAGTCTGGCAAAAAAATCATAACCCCAGTTTATAAGTAATATTATAAGTTCACACAAAGTTTTGTGGAATACCAAATAGCAAAGATGTTGTTAAAGAGCAATCTAAATCACCTGCTTCCATGGTCATAAACTAATAAAATTTGTTTTTAGAATGCCAAACACCAGGCAATACATCTGGGAACCAAGAGTACAGATTTTACAGTAAGATGGATTACAGTTTTGGAAGGCAGAATCTCAAAGAAGGATTTGGAGGTCAATTTAGATGAGCGTTCCATCCTGAATTCTTGGTCAATTATGTGGCAAAAGCGCTTTGTGATCTTGAGATATTTTTTAAAAAGAACAGACAGCATCAGGGAAAGTTGTGCACAACACGTGTAAGATAACCCCTTCTTAACATGCTAGCAGCTAAGAATTAGGGCTGTACGAAGCTTCAGTCCCTGATTCAATTCAATGGAGATATGGCCTGATTCGATGGCCAAATCTCTGAATCTGAATCAAATCAGGAGACCCTTTAATCTTTCTGAATCGAATCGGAACCCTCTGAATCGATTTTGAGAGACTCGGAAAAATTCAACGATTTGGTCACAGAGACAGCTTTAAATGTTTTTTCTACATACCTCAAGGTACCAGGTGACTCGTTAACACTGTGATGGGGGGCAGATGAAGTGTCCCACAGGAGTGCAGCAGGCTCCCCAGCATGCTTGGCAGCAAACCCAGAAGTGGACCAGAAGCATTTCCAGTCCACTTCCAGGTCCACCAGGGAGCGCACAGTACTTCCAGTCCACTTCTGGGTTTGCCACCGAGCACGTGGGGTGCCCCCTCATGGTGCTGTAGGATGCTCCATCCACTCCAACATTGCAGCATTCACAAGTTGCGCCTGGTACCTCAAGGTATGTAGAAGAAAACATTTAAAGCTGCGTCTGTGGCTGAATTGCTGATTCTCCAAATCAGCATCGAATCTTCAGATTTGGATTCAGTTGAATTGAATTGGGCACAGTGATCCGAAGCAACTACTTAAATCACTGTCCCTGATTTGGGCCAAACCCAAATTGAATACAGCCCATTTCCCACACCCCTATTAAGAATGACACAGGGAAATGTAAACAGTCAGAAGAGGACCAAAAAATTATCCAAGAGCTTGAAAACAAGTCTTAAAACATGAAGCTTAAGTAATACTGTTCACCTTATTAAAGAGAAAGTTGAGAGGTGATTTGAGCTGTGCATACACAAGGAAAAGATAGCCTTGTGGGGGATGGTTTCAACCACCCTAACACATGGATACAAAGATCCAGTGCTAAAAGTTAGACAAATCCCATCTTAAAATACAGTTTCCTAACTATGAAGGTGATTATATACTGGAACCATCTCCCAAGCAAAATGATGAATTCACCATTACTTGGAGTTTCAAAAAAGATATTTTTTAAAAATGCTTAAGTTGGTCCCTGGGAGAAATGTTTTGCCCTGTTTCTGAGATGATAGGTTTTCTTTTCTGGCCATGGAATCTGTGGATCTGCGTGGTTTTGTTCATTCCTTTATGGGATTTGGGATAAGACCTACATTAACTTCAGCATACAAATGGTCATAAACAGGGATTCAGGTTTTCGGTTAGCCACAGAAACACAGTAAAACCTGGATTTTCTCATTTTAAAAGGAGAAAAATCCAGATTTTCTCCTTTACAGGAGGAAAAAAAAAAAAAAAAAAAAAGCAGGCAATGGTAGGTTTCCCCTTGCAGGCTGGCAGAGTTCCAGCCTTCAAGGAGCTGAGAGGAGCAGGAGGAGGGTGATCAGCAGAGGGTGCCACGTGCACGTACATGTGCATATGGCTGCCAGGCAGCCTGGAGAGCAGCTCCCCACCTGTAAGTCTGGCTGTGGGGAGAATCAAGGCTCTCTTAATGGGGAAAGGAGGTGGGCTGAGCTGAGGCTGCTGCCCAGCTTGGGCAGTGCGTGGGGCTTGGGGCCCAGGGCTGGAACATGCAGCTGCAGGGCCTGGATGAAGAGTGGGATGAGGCTGTGGGTGGCTCATCGGGGGGGTGGGGAGCTGGGTCCCTGCTGCTATGCACACTCACAGGGAGGCAAGGGGGAGCAGAGCAGAGTGGAGCAGGAAAGCTTGGTGCCACCAGCATGAGCCCTGCACTGTCATGGCAAGACACCCCATGCCTGTCCAGCAGCAGGGGGGTGACCCCATGAAGTTGTGCCCCTCACTGCTGCTAAGGCAGTGGCAGTGAGCAGCCCACATCTGCTGCCCTTGCCATGGGCTCCATTCCAGCTGTGCCACCCACTGGGGGGAACAGGAGCTTGGTTTTGTGCCCCATTCTGCCACACCAGGTGCGGCTACCATGGGTGGCAGCAAGTGTTCAGGTGCTGCTGCAGGGGGCAAGGGGTTGTGGACCTGGGATCCTGGCCTCACAGCCCTGGCAGCTGGGGTGGGCAGGGGCTGTGGGTGGGCGTGAGGGGTACCAGTAGGGTTGGGGGTGGCTGTGGTTGGGGAATGAGGTGTATCTGCAAGTCTGGGGGCCTGTTGGTGGGGAATGAAGGGCACCAACAGTGGTGGGAGCTGTATGTTGGGAGTGAGAGGCAGTAACAGGGGCAGGGCACCAGCATATCAGGGCTGCTCAGCACCACAAAGCAGTTGCGGGGGCGGGGGGAAGGACAGCCACAGCTTGACCCGGTGTCCTGGTGAGTGAAAGGAACAGAGGAAGCTCTGATTTTCCATGATAAAAACCCTAAATCAAATGCCAATAATTATAGGTATTTAGAATTTATTTTAATTACAGTGATTGAGGCACTGGTAGGCTTCCAAATTGCTTTAAAATTGTAAATAGGTCAATAAACCATTTTGTTCAACTGATACCTATATACATTAAGTTAAAAGCCCCAAAATCCGCATTTTCCCATGATTAAAATGAAAGGCCACTTATATAGATATAGATATAAGCAAAACCATTCAGATTTATAGATTCCATGGTGAGAAAGGAAAATCCAATGAGCTGCCCAAGCTCAGGATATCAAATTAAGATAATCACCAGAAACCTGGCGTATTTATATGTATTGCCTTTGGGAATCAGGAATAATTTGCCTTCCCCTATGCACAATTCGCAGAGTATATTCTGGACTTTTTTGGTTATCAGGAGATTTGTTTTGTTTTTTCCTGTCTCTGAAATAGCGGGGTTTCTCCAGAGCTGAGAACAAGAAACATACAGGGCAAGTCAGTACTTTGAGCTGGTAGAAAGAATTTCCTTTCTGGGAGATTGACTAATACAGCAGTCTCAGTATTTTGGCCCCCACAGCTCAGGTAAGTGGTGCAGGGGTGGTCCTCAGGCTAGATCAGACCCCAGGACACCTTCACCCCCACTGCCCACCTCAGCTCTTTGTTGTTCCAGGCCATCCTGAGTGGCCTTGCACCCAGATGGGCACCAAACTTTTAAATCTGACCCATGGGGGTCCCCCTAGGTCCCACAAATTGACAGCAAGGGGGTGCCTCTTCTCCCCTACTGCCAAATTTTTGGATTTGTGGGGAACTGCAAGGGCCAGATCTGTCCTGTAGACTTGGGGTTGAATACCTCTGGACTAATACATTTTCATAGTTTCATAGATTTAGGGTCGGAAGGGACCTAGTAGATCTTCTAGACCGACCCCCCGCCAGGGCGAGAGAACAACAAAACCCCAAAACAAGAAACGGGACTCAAATGAGTCCAGCCAGGTAGGCATCCAGCCTCTTCTTAAAGACCCCCAGGGTAGGGGCCAGCACCACTTCCCTTGGAAGTTGGTTCCAGCTCCTAGCC
>NW_017729022.1:44429651-44441160 GCF_001723915.1 Gavialis gangeticus
TCCCGGATGCCCTTGGTGAGCCAGGGGGGCTTACGGACATTCCTGCCCCCCTTGCTTCTTGTCGGGATGGACACCCCTTGGGCCCTGAGTATCGTTTCCTTAAGGAACGACCAATCGTTTTGGACACTGAGTTCCTCTGCCTTGGGAACACACTGATCACCAGATTTGGGTTTAAGAAGAAATTTGCTCTCATGTCAGAGTAGCAAAGACCTCTGAAGGGGAGGGTACTTACCTTTCTGTATAGCACAAGTCTATAGCATTCATCTACTGGCATAGTCTAGACATACCTCATTTCATCATTGAGATTGCTAGCATCTTGGTCCCTCCATTCATTTCCCATGACAGCTTAGATTGGAGGGTTGAAATGGTGTAGTCCAGTGGTTTTCAAACTTTTTTACGTTTTTGGACCCCTAAACATTTGTGAATGGAAGTGCAGACCCCTCTGAAAATTTCAAAGAGAGGTGTAGATCCCTTTGAATTGTAAGTGTGCGGTGTTCACATACTTCTGATTGAAGATAGTCATCTTCTGTGGACTCCTTAGACAGTCTTTAGACCTCCCCCCCCACCACCACCACCACCAAGGTCCTCAGAGCACAGGTTGAAAAAAAAAAAGTCACTGCTCTAGTCTAACTTAGTCTATTTAGGTGAGACGCGTGGACCATGGTATATAGGAGTTCAGACTAGAAGATATGACAGTCTCTGCCAGCCTCAAATGCTATGTATTTATGAAAATTACACCTATGAAATGTCTCACAAAGAGAAAGATGGTCTGCATTTTTTTTAAGTAATCATATTCAATTCCACTGATGCCAGTAAGAGCAAGTCAGGCAAGGAAGAACTTTCATAAGCAAGAGTACCAGAATAGCTTGTGAAAGTGGGTATATCTATACAGGATTCTGTTCGATGGTGCTTGGGACAAAAGGAAAGATATAGATAATGCTCTATAACATTAGCCTTTGAAATGAAAAGGTTTTTAACTGTACTTAACATATACCCAGCTATGTGACTCTCTCAAAATAGTGCATGTGGGCCCATGAAGATAACAGCATAATCATGGGCTCTGAGAGTCCCATATTCTTTGATCCAAGAGAAAAAGTTCTTCATTCATTTATGAAACACTTTACTCATCAAGATGCCTGGGCTGCAATATCTAAACATCCTTGAGCTTTTGGGATGCAATTTGATACAGACACTAGACATAACTGAAATTAAGGCTGAAATGTTTTTCAGCAAAAAAGCAGATTTGGCAATGCCAAATAGTTTTGCAAAATTGTTTCAGTTTCCAAACTGCCTGCATTGGGGGGAAAATGCAAAATGAGAACATAAAGAGTCAAAATGTTTTAACTTGAAGCACATTCTTGGTAGGCATTTTGTTTGATTTTGGTAAAAATGCCGACGCTTTTTTAAATTTTTTTTTGTTATTCCGCTTTTGTAGAATTAAAACAAGATACAAAATCCCCAAACCAACAAGGTCACTATCCATTATTGAGCATTATGATGTAGCTCTATTTCTACTTATGGGGAAGCCAAAGCAGATAGCTAAAATCTATGAGACTTACCATTTTTGGCTGAAAACGCTGATCTGACAAAATCCAAACTTCTCATGAGAACATGTGTGGTTTGTTGAAAGTTCCACTAGGGACTAAGAAGGGTTTCTTAGGTCCACAGGGTAATCTCTGATCAAAACCAAAGAAAGGGAAGGAGGAAGAAAAAGAAAGTGAAATTTGGTTCTCATAATTGGAGCCTATAAATCTACCCTAATTATGAGTGCCTTCCACCTTTCTTCACCCCTAATATTTTTTTCCTCTTCTATCTCTTTCTTGGCTCTTCCTCTGAATCTAAAACATACTATTCTATATAACATGCTGCTGTGCTCATGACAAAGAGCATTTAATTGTGGCCAAATTAAGTAATTACTAGAGTAGGAGATGCACCTTACCAGACCAACCAGCTGAGGTAGCAGATCAAAGAAGTGAGCCAGCACTCACAGGTGTCATGGCTAACCTGCTAATCCCTGGTATCTACAATTGACCTTCTAACCTTAGAATATCAACAAAAGTCATCTACTTTTTGCTATCCTGGCTCTTCTTAACCTTTAATTCCTTAACCCTAACTGTATCCTTATATCTGACTGTTTTTATTAGAGGCAGAAAATTTAATCACCATTCTCTCAGCAATCAACTGCAATATTCGACAAATCCTTTAGCCCCTTGTCAGAAGAATCACTTGATAGATCAGTATCCTGTTCCTCAGCACAAAAAGCCCTTGAAAGGATTTAATTCCGTTTGTTTTGCTTAAGCATGTGATTTCAACATCAAAGTTGTGTCTGTTTATTTTTGAATACATCAGAAAAAAAGAATTAATATATTTCCACACTTTGGCATAGACTTTCTAGCTTGTTTCCCATTGCATTAAGCAGATTAATCCCTTTGTTCTCATTTCATCCAGAACCAGAACCACAATTTTTTGCTCAGTATTTTACAGGGACAGTAACAGGGTCATGTTACCACCAGTGACTCTCTGGGCCTACTTAATTTTGCTGGAATAAACACAATATACCCTTCTTTTTGAAGGCAATAGTTTTGGGACTACAGTAGCCCATAGGGTTGTATTAGACTGATGTGCTTGTTCCTGCACAATGTGAAGCAGAGCAGGGATCTGAGCTCACACCCTCTGCCCCTCAAGTGAGTGATCTAGCTTCCAGGCTACTAGCTCTATAGACATGTGGATGAGCATGGCAGGAAAAGGAAGGCTTATCCCCGACATGAAACAAGAAACGTTTCCAAAATCTCAACTAATTACATGATGGGGAGAATATTTTTGCCAGGCTCTGTATGACTTTATGAAATGCATTATAGTCTCATTGGTTTCAAAGAGCATACTCACAATAAGTAAAGCAAGTCTTTAAAGGACTAGGATGCAGGCTGCTGCTCCCATGATGATCTGCATACATTCTTTGATGAAACAGTTGACTTTCATACCATGTTTTTCACATACACCACATACCTTTTTCAAAAAAAATCCATTCCTGGAAATTGGGATGCACTTTTTAATTGAGGAAGCACAATAACAGCAACTTCTGTAGCTGAAGCCTCTGCTGGGGGAAAAGAGAAAGTGACCCTGCACGTGATGCACAGAGGAGTAGCATAGCATACAAGCAAGTGTTAGCCATACCTGGTCTAGGTTTATGCAGTTTGCTTTAAACCACCAAAACCTAGACCAGTAGCAAATGGTTGCATATGCTGCTCCTGCTAAGAGTAGCATGGGAAGCCCTAGGTAAGTAACTATAGGGGCTGGCAGTTCTGGTGGGGTCTGCTAGGAGACTAAAACTAGCTTGGTCAGTTAGGGGAGTAGGAACAGCACAGCCCCAGACCTTGGGTAAGTGCCTGGTCCTTCCTAGCCCTGGGGTATGCTATGAATGCATGCAGATGTTTGCTAGATTGATTTAACACTGTCTCAATCTAAGTTCATTCATTGCCTGAGATGAGCTAACTTAGACCAGGGGTGCTATTTTTTTTTGGCCAATTTAAACCCCTGAATGCCTGCACAAGTGGACATTTAGATCAATCTAACCCTGGCTGGGTCAATCTAAATGTAAAACTTGTATGTGCCCATAGCAATCACACAGGCTCCCTAGCTACTGGCTGTAGACATTTTCTCTTTGTTTGGCAGAGGAGTATGCTGCAGAAGCTGCTTTTCTAAAGTGAAGCCAAGCCCCAGCCGCCAAAGCAGATACTCCTTTTGAATCAGTTGGGTGGGCCCTCAGCTAGCTCTGCAGGTGCTGTTGACTAGGATCAGGCCATCAGCCTACCTGGTACATGATACTGGCTGCCTGCTCAGCTCAGGAAGAGAAGAGGGGACAGCCAACCAGTCTGACTCAACTATCAGCACCTGTGGCATCTGGCAGCCAGGGGGTTAATAGAGCAATTACCCCCTGTCTTTCTCTCCTGCTGCTGCAGCTGCCTGTTAGGGTAGTACAAAGCTTTGGTTGCCGATTCGATTTGGCAGCCAAATACCCAAATCCAGATTGAATCAAAAGACCCTTTAATCCCCCCAAATCAAATTTGAACCCTCCAATTGATTTGGAAAGATTTGATGATTCGGACATAGACACAGCTTTTAATGTTTTTCTACATACCTCAAAGTACCAGGAAGCTTGTAAATGCTGAGATGGTGGGGTGGATGGAGCATGCTAGAGAAGCACAGTGGGGTCCCCAGCACACTTGGTGACAGACCCAGAAGTGGACCAGAAATGCTTTTGGTCCACTTCTGGGTTCACCACGGAGCATGTGTGGGCACACCCCTCCTACCCCCTAGCTCAGCGACTGGTGCCTCCTGGGTCTGGGGGAGCACACAGGGTCCCCCTGCAGCCGATTGCAGAGCTGAGAGGGTGCAGGGAGGGGGTCCCCCATGCACTCAGCAGCGGATCCAGAAGTAGACCAGAATTACATCCAGTTCACTTCCGGGTCCACCACCGAGCATGTGGAGGCCCCCCCTCACTCCTGTGGGACGCTCCATCTGCCCCACTATCTCAGCATTCATAAGTCGTGCCTAGTACCTCGACGTATGCAGAAAAAACATTTAAAGCTGTGTCTATGGCCGAATCGCTAATTCTCCAAGTCAGCATCGAAATCAGGACAGTGATCCAAATCAACTGATCAAATCACTGTCCCTCAAAGTAGGCCGAGTCCGAACCAAATACGGCCCACTTTGCACACGCCTGTGTTTTCCCTAGGAAAATACCATATTTAACAGTATTTTCAAGAAAAGATCTTTTTTCTTCATTTTGCTTTTCCAAAAAGTGCGTATTTTATTTGCAGGGTGTGCTGTAAGAAAAGTCACTATTTCTTTAACCATCAGAGACCACAAGAAGAATGTCTTGCTTTTGAGAGCTTGTTAGCTCTATCCCAACTATAAAGTTGCTCCAACAAAACATATCACCCTAAGAAATCCTTTAACTTAATAGCTGCTCCATTAACAATAGGATAAAAAACTATCCAAGCAGATAAAAGAAAAAAGTTGGCCTAATTAAAAGTCAGTTCACTTCAAACTTTAAAAAACATTATGGGAAAATACAATATAATGAAAATCTACAAGGAATACATCTCTTTATTCCAAAAACACTTTAAATATTTATTACAGGCTGATGGGGCAAATCATTTGGGGAATCAATAATTAATTACTAGGAAGGTTGCATATCCCTTATAAATATCAAAGACTTAATAATTACTTTACAAATCTGAATTAGCACAAGCCACACAGGCTTTAAATACTGTGAGAGGTGGAGAAAAGTTAAAAAGTTGGGCTGCATAAAATTCATAAAACATAACCAGATATGTTATTTGGAGTATATGTTGTCATATTCCAAAAGGAGCTCAGTACTGTAACCACTACACAGTGGTACTCATAGACAGAGAGTATTATAAGTTTGCCTTCCCAAGGGACGGGGACTTGATCAAAATGAGTCTTTGGAGCAAGTATGGTTACAACACCTTTGTTGAGAACTCACACTATTATTTAGTATTTAGATTTATTATTATTTATTGTTTAGACACATCTCCCACCCTATCAAAAGGCTTAAACCAGTTTACAGCAAAAAACAACTCACAGTTAGGAAACAACAGTAAACTCCCCAAGCAACACCTTGTAACAGGACAGCGTAGCCTTTGATGTGGGGTAAACAGCTGTGGAACAGGAACTCAGCTGTGTGTGATTAGCTGGCAGTTAAAAGCTAAAGGGGAAAAGAGAACAAGTAATTTAAGCAGGGGGAAGGAGCTGTTTGTAAGCAGAAAGCTGACTGAAAGCCAAGGAACCTTGCATCTAGAAAGAGCTGGAGCTGAAAGGCCCTGTCCTGTCACCTGGGGAAAGCCTGAAGTTTTGCTTTGCTTGCTTGTTTGGATGGATCAGGGATTATTGTTTTGTGTTATGAGGACTGGTTGAGGGACTCTCAAGGGAGTAAAGCCAAACAATGAGGTTGCAAGCACCTTAGCCTGCATGCAGGCTATTGACTGGCCTGTAGAAAAGACTCCTAAAGGGGTTAAAGACCACCTGTATGGTAGCAGGCAGGTAAATCCACTTACACCACCCCAAAACTTGAGGACTCCAACCTGCACCCCTATTGCTGCACTGCTTAACACTCTTAAAGGCAAACCCTCTAGCTTATCATGCGTCACAACCCCCACTTACATCCAGATATAAGTCACTTCCTACTTGCCCCTAACCCATACTCATTCACACCCATGGGGAAATCCTTACTTCTTCCCACAATGCTCCTTCCAATCTTGCACCTTATCCACAAAGGGGTTTTGACCATCCCCAAAAGCATGACTTATCCTTCTACCCCTCAAAACCTCCTAGTAAATTAAATTTAAAAAGACTCTCTACCCCTGCCTCAGTCCCTACCAAAGGGCAATGCCAGTGGTAAGCCCAAGAAGAGCCCATTTGCTTGCATAGAAGGCCTGCCAGTTTTGTATAGGCTGCATGCTGGCAGGATCCTTCTCTTTGTCCAAACAGCTGAGAGAGTCCCTGAGCTGAGCCCCAGCCCCCCCCCACCTAGGGAAACAGGGAATGATGGCAGCACTTATTAAGCCCAGGGGGGCCTGCCGGTAATAATAACAATTAAGACAGTAAATTGGCCAGTGTCCTAAGCTAGGGTATGAGAGTTTAAGAAAAATTTGTCCTCCCAATGGAAGGTCCAGTGAGTGCTTTCTGATCAAGCCTGCTCTGTTCAGACACCACACTCCATCTGTTATATAACCATTTAACCACACACCTCTTTTATATGTATTCTGGTTTTCTGCTCAGCATCATTAACATTAACAACCAGAGGTGTACCAGTGGAGCTGTGTATGATAAAGTAGAACAGCTCCCTTGAAGCTTCATTGTGAGCCAGTGTTGGACTTAGCACTGACTTTGATTTACAGACTAGATATAGAGAGAAGCAGGTTTCACCTTGCTTTCACTAAGATACTTTAATAAACTCTAACAACTCTTCTATTACAATGGAGGAACAAAAGTCTATTAAAAGAAAATAACAAAAATACCACTTTAGAACAATCCCGTATTTTTCCTCCATTCTTACCCATGTTTAAATATCTTTGTACAATATACTGTATGATCAAATAGGAATCTCATTCTTCTCACACAACAGAAGAAAAAGGATAGAGAATGCATTGTGGAGAACAATTGTCCAATGTCAAGAATAATTGTCCAATGTCAAGAATGTTAACAGAAAAAGTAAAGTGAACAAAAAAAAGTTTGAAGAGTGCTTGCTGAAAAAATAGGTAAGTAACAGCTAGTCACTGACATTTCAGGCTCTTAGCATCAACTCTCAAGAGTATCTTGTGAATCTATTATGAAGTTATTTTTCACATTAAACTGTAAGTTAAAGTATATCCATCAGCTAAGTTTTTGTGAACCTGAATCAAAGTTGAAAGGACCCTTGAAGTATAAGGTATTCAAATGCTGTTGAAATGCATAATGCATTAAAACAAGAACAATGGATAATGAATTTAATATAGTTCACATATACTGAATTTATTTGCATGCATATTTTCTTTTTCATTTCTAAATGCAGGAAGGCAAGTACACTTTGATCATTCCAGAAGTTCATAACCTTTTTGCACATAATTGGCACATTTTAGATATGCCTGCTAAAGGTAAATGCAGAGTTTTGCTATGGGGTCTGAAAGAAGTACCTGTCCTCTTCTGTATCATGACCCTTTCTGATCCAGAGACCCAGTTTCAAGATGAGGCCTGCATAAGTAAATGTACTAGGCAGTCACTAATATTTGTTTTAAAAGGAAGTGGGAAAGAATTAGACTTTAAAACACAGAATCCAAGTTGCTAAAATTACTTGTATGACTTAGAATAAGTAACCTAGAATAGTTACTTCCAGTTGCAGACCCCCTATGTCTCCTAGTTTGACTAGAGACAAACTGTTTCTCATACTCCCTGTGAAATGCTAAGTTAACCTAGCACTACATTTGGTTGGGGTTTAATATTTTTGATGCCTTAAGCAATAGTCTGTCTGATAGACAAGGAATGGCATTCAGTCATCTCACCTTTGCCTTCTTGAAGGACCTAAAAAGCACATATCCTTGGTCATTATGTAAGAAATACACAACAAAGGAGAGATGATTACATGATGATTGCATCAAACAGAAACAAACAGCAATAATGTTGGTTATTGTGGCAATAATGTGGTAACCTCAGCACTGGTGAGACTGCAGCTGGAGCACTGTGTCTGGTTCTGGGTACCACACTTTAACAAGGACATGGACAAGCTGGAGAGAGTCCAAAGAAGAGCCACCTATATGATCACAGTCTTACATGGCAAGCCATACAAGGAAAAGCTGAGGGATCTGGAACTCTTCAGTCTGAGGAAAAGAAAGCTGAGAGGGGACGTGGTAGCAGCTTATCACTACACTAGGGGAGTACATCAAGGGCTTGGTGAGCAACTGTTCACAAGGGCACCCCAGCAGAAAATGAGGAGTAAGGGCCACAAACTCCTGGAAGATCAATTCAGGCTCAATATGTACATACCACTATACATGCATCCATTAGAAAAATACAGTGGAACTCTTCATTAACCTGAATAATGACTACCTAGGGTTAAGAACAATTTTATGTAAGACACAACTTGTAATTAGAAAAAGAATTGAAAGACTGAGTTATTGACTATGAGCACTACGGTTACTTCCCATGAATGATTTGATCCATTTTTGACTCTGCCTATCTAAAAGCATATCTAAAAGCAGTATTCTGTGGATACTGTAAAAATGATAAGAACATTTTGAGTTAGTATATGCACATACCAGTAATTGCTCGTGTCTTCTTGCAGGATGTCTTGAGAAAGTCTGTGTCCTGGTCTTAGCTTTTCTCTCATTCTTTTGTTAGACCTACATTTGTTTCTTTAACTTTCCCAGACTCCTCTTTTCTCCAGGACATACATCAGAGCTCCAGGAAGTAGATCAACAATAATGATGACAAGGTTAATAAACTTGGCTAGGATGATATAATTGGGGATGGTCCTGCTTTGAGCAGGGGGTTGGATTAGATGACCTTCTGAGGTCCCTTCTAACTCTATTTTCCTATGATTGTATGATCTATGATTCTATAATAATGTGTGAATTGTATCTGTTTACAAAAAAAAATACACATATACTAAGAAACTTCCCAAGTCACTAGAAGAAGCTCCAGGACCAGGAAGTTCCTAAATGTTTCTATCCATCTACACTCCTCCATTAAGCGTCTGAAGAGAGAGAATTGTACAGGAGGCAGAACAGATGAACTATTAAGACAATGAGGAGCTGGGAGAACAGATCAGAGGAGTCCTGAAGTGGATTAGTGAAGATCTACTGTTCCTCTACTCTACTGTATGTTGTACTATTTCTACAGAAGAATGATCATATAAACCCAGGTGGTTTAATTAAATATTGTGTGCGTGTTTCCTCAGAAATGTGTGGTTTGACCAGGAAGAATAGGTGTAAAGATTCACAATTCAGATTTATTAAAAAAATATGAATTCTTGTAACATCACACTCAGTCACTCCACTTTAATTCACATTTATAATTCACAGTTCTATTAGAATAGAACACCTGCAACCTTCCGTCTTCTATTTTTCACTAGTTTGTCAAGAAGATGGGTGATTTTGGTCTTGTTTAGAGTTTCAGTAACTCTGGGGATTGTTATCTATTTTGTTAATGAATCTATGTGGTGGGGGGTGGAAGCAAAATTAGATCACTTGATGCCTCACATGGGGCTACAGACAATAAATCTTTAAAACAGATTTTTATTAAGAAAAGAAGAGCTTTAGGAAGTGTCTGTGATTTAAAAGATGCCAACAAGAGCATCCGCTGTTCCTTCCATTGGAAACAGCTGTCATTTACATACTTGGCATGTAAGCAGACAAAGCCATTGGCCTAGAATTTTAACTCTATGCATGCTAAAACACTGAGGTATTTCACCAGGGCCAATATATAGGGACTTCTTAAATTTTAGATGGAGAAAGAAGTATTATGAAGCATGTACAGAAAAAAATAAAGCTGCTGCACATTTGCATCCATGAGTTAAGTACTTTGAACATGTCCCCATATCATTACCATTTGGTCTTCACAAATCCACAGATACTCCAAACAGCATCATTATTCAAATTTAATCAAGGGCCCATTCATTTCATCTGTAGCATTCACCAGTAATCCCACTGAATCCAATTGCTTTCTCACTAATGAGAGTGTCTTCCATGACAATGATATAAGCAGACCCTTCATTAAAAGCAATCAAACTACATATTGAAGTCCCTTGAGTTCAGCAAGATAGTTCAGATGTTAAGTGTTTTGTCTTCATTTTTTGTCTTCAATTTTTCTGTTGGTAAAACAAGTCAATAATTATTTTCATTAGCATTGGTACAACTTGGTGCGTGTTTCCTTTTTTAATTAAATGGTTTCACTTGCCAGTTTGTTTGCAAGTAACATATGGTCAACAAGCATCAGGAGTTCTGTTTTTTCTAAAGCAATGCTTCAAAAGCAAAGGAGCATGGTCAAGTGGTTAGACAGGGAGTGAGATACAAGACACTTTGGTTTTATCCCTAGGTCTGTCACTGAGTCTCTTTAACTTAAATATGTCCGTTAACCTCTTTCTTGGCAAAGACGGCCATCTGTAATAGAGTGTAATGATATTCAAATTAGTTCAGTGTACTTTATATCTAATGCCTCATTAGAAAATGTATAGAGGCATCTATCTCCTCCACATTTTATCTTGTAAATTTTGCAGCTATACCTTATATACTAAGGATTTGATACTGTGTATTGTATCTGGCAAACTGATTTATTTTCTATCAGAAATACCGATTATTAGTTTTAAGAGACTTTATATTTGTTAGAGTCAAGGTTCAGTATCTGGTTTAGATTAAGTTTTGGGTTTCCCCTGGCAGACACTGAAAAAGTGCAGGGTGTTGATACATGTGCTCCAGGTGGGAAAGAGGGGTGGTGCTCTAATTTAAGTGCCTGGATTGTCAGGTGTATCAGCATCCCCACACTAAAAAATGGTAGCAGGGGCATTTTAAGGCTCACTGAGTAAGCTTTAGTTAAAGCACCCCTGCCACCATTTTTCAGCATGGGGATGCTGATACATATGACGCTGAAATCTGTTGGGCTAGGGACAGACATTACACATGCTCCCCTCTGCCTTGCTGAGGGGTGTCTGTGTATTAGCTAGCAGACCATATGCTAGCTACAGTCCATGCTGTGGTAGATGGGACAAAGGCAGAATCAACAGGTAGCTGGTAATGTCCCTCTGTTGTTTTCTTAATGGAGTGATAAACACTGAGTTAGGGGTGATAAGCACCATCTTATTGATTCC
The DNA here is from genome assembly GCF_001723915.1 of Gavialis gangeticus. NCBI lineage: Eukaryota > Metazoa > Chordata > Crocodylia > Gavialidae > Gavialis > Gavialis gangeticus. Next base: position 44,441,014 of record NW_017729022.1, read on the forward strand.
CTCCTGGGCTGGGCAGAAGAGGGGGGAACCCCTCCCTAATCAGTGTGTCCTGCAAGGGCCTGGCCATGCCCCCCTAGGCTCAAGACTTAGAAGGGAAGGGAGGACTGCTCTAGCACTCCCCATCTTCTAGCCTGAGCCACTGTAGGC
>NW_017729022.1:44446160-44456473 GCF_001723915.1 Gavialis gangeticus
CAAATCAGAGCATCCTGCCGGGGCCTAGCCAAACCCCGCCTCAGCTCAGCCCTGTGCAAAGACAGGGAGGGCTGCTCTAGCACCCCCTGGCTTCTATCCTGAGCCATGGCGCACATTTGCCTTCATGTCTGGGATGTCTTTGCAGTTACAAACTGATTTAGCCTAGCCAGGTTAAACTAACCTGGAGATTGAATCAATTCGGGCTCAAGCTTTTTGAATGTCTGTCCCTAGCCCTGGAGTGTGGTAATTACCACACTCCAGCAGATGCGATTAATTGAGTCTGCTCCAGTGGTCTATAATTACAGAGCAGCCTCGTTGTATGTGTATAGGCACTCTGAGTTCAGCCACTTGGAAGGTGAATTTACCTCTGGAAGTAGCTTGCAGCAATGTGGCAAGATGCCTTGCTCTTTCCAGAGTCCAAGGGCTGCCTAGTAAGGCCCAACAAATGAAGTATGCTGACCATGAGGCCAGGAAAACAAATTAGTAAGAAAATACACTAATTCAATATACTCCTCAGGCCGCTTCAGCAAATTGGGTTTCTTGTGAAGCCACAGCTAGAACCCAAAGTACAGAAGTTTGCAAACTGGATTTCCCTGAAAAGGAAAGGGTAAAACAAGTCCTATGGCTGTAGCTATTTGTAAGGCACATTGCAATTTGATCTGCATTAAGTAGCTCCTCACTAGCTAAATTTTGTTTTCTTTACTTTTAGAGAGACGTATACACTTCTGTTTCCTCTTGTGGGCAAACTTCAAAAGTAACCTGCATTTTGCAGGAGCTGAAATATGCTAGTCTGGTTTCCCTTTCCCCTATAATTCCCTGGTGCTGACAATTCCATTTCCACTGTATCTTTTGCCAGCAATAGATATCATGCAGGGAAAATCCAAGTCTTAATCTTCTTAAACTCTGAGGCTAAAGCTGTAGAGATAGCATAATAGCAGTCAGCTCATGAGCAGTTCATTCTTAGACTGAAGGTTCGACATATAATAACGCTATTACAGAAACTGCCCAGGGGAACTCAAAGTGAAGGAATCCTTGCAGCGCCTGCAAGACTTTAAGTCCAACCTCACAGAGAGGAAGCCAGCTCTCCTGGGGAGTGGAAGTAGGGGAGGGGGGAATCCAGCAAGCCTAGGGAAAACAGACCACAAAACAATACATTTATTCCTCTTATGGAATCATTTTTTCCCCCAACAGAAAGTGGAACCATTTGTTCTACACCGAATAACAAATCAATGGCCACAGCAGGCATTTACAGAGCCCAAGATAAAATGTAGAAAGATTCCTTTTTCTAACCTAATTTAGGACTTTCAGCATATAGACTAGAGATAGAATATCTTTCTCTGTGATCAGCATTTTGACATCTGAATAATAATGTTTACAGTAGTAGTAGTTGTTTTAATTAACAAGACAAACAACATAAGCTAACCAAATTATCTTCTATTTTATTTTCTGTCCCCAGTGGTTCCCTTCTTGTTTCAGTTTGTCACCTTCTCCCTCTGTTTTTTGGGGGTTTTTTTCTAGCATATATCTCCTTTATTCCCTCGTCCTTGTTCCTCCTAGACGTCAAGCCGTAAGAGTTTGAACTATACAACATAGGCCATAGAATCTCAATTAAGCATATAACTTTTCTATCCCTTCCTATTTTTTAAGCCTTGTCACCCAGTGTTTTTCTCCATTCTCGAACTTCTACCGTTCACCAATTTTAAATTAGTCCTGTTTCCTCCTCATCCTGCCATCACGTTTTCTAGTTTCTTCCTTTTTTTCCTATTTCTCTCACTGCTTTCCTTCCTCCATGCTCTGAAACTTACCCCCTCCCCACTGAAGAAAAAATACCTAAGGCCCAGATCTTAAAAGATTATCTGCCTCCTTAGGTGTCTTAAGTCCATTTAAGTGCTATTAGCACTTAAAAGCTGCTGTTCTCCTGCAGCCTAATCACAGAAAAGCTGAAATTCAGTTTTGCGGAGGAGCATGCTCAAAGCTACCACACTGCTTTATGAGTTGCTAAAAGCACTAGTTGAAGCCCAAGCCCTGCAGAGAAATTCTCAAAATAATTGTCCCCATGACCACCTTGCAAGTAGACTTCGATCCTTTATGTACACTCACAGCAGGCCAAAGACACAAAATGGCTGGCCACACAAAAAGTACATTTGTGTAAGGCTACTGATCAATGCACTCATCTCAGAAGTCTGTGTTTGAATGCCTTAATACAAAAGGATTTTAAACCCAGTTTGCTGAAATCCAGTGGAGTGCCAACCTAGAAGAGGAGAAAGACCTAGCTTTATTTGTCACTCGCAGGATAACTGTGAACCACCAATGCAAAGTGTCAGTCACACAAAAAAGCAAAGGCAATCCAGGATTTATTATATAAAATATTTTTAGTAGAAACAAGGCAGTACTCATGTACTGTAACGGTAAATGGTTCTGGTGAGATGACATCTGGAATGTTATTGTGTAATTCCGGTCTTGGACATTTAACGAAGTTAACTTCCAGCTGCAACAGTTGAAGAACAGGGTTACTAGGATCATCAGGGCAAAGGAAAGCTTGTCATAGGAGAGTAAACAAAAAACCCCCCAGTTTGTCTGGCTGAGAGAAGCTGTGATTGCATTCTATAAGCACGAACGAGGGATAAGCTCTATTTATAGGGCAGAGCTGACACAAGAACCAAACACCAAAATTTCTCTTGAATACTTTTAGGCGGCAAATTAGAAGAAGGTTTCTGACAATCAAAGGAGTTAGGTTCTGAAACAGCCCTCTACCAGGAGCTGGCAGCGAGGAGTTTAATTGGTTACAAGATAGAGTTTAATTAAAAGTTAGATTTTTATGATGCAGCTTCTTGTGATAGCAAAGGGACTGGACACAATGACTCCGGAGGTCCCTTTCAGTCCCGTATTCCCATAGTAACTACCAAACTGCCAGGAATTCTGGGATGGTTAAACTGCCCACCACTGTCCCCATTTTTGGGGAATGGTGCAGTCCTCAGCGTCCCCATAGAAATCAGGTCTTTCTCTCACTACCAGTTTCCTTACTTAGCTTGCCTGCTATACATTGATGTTACCAGAGGACAAGTTCCTGGTGCAGGGTTGGGAGGGAAGCTTTGTTGACAGGGTCCAGCATCCCTCAGGGTCTCTTATCACATGGTCTCCCCTCTGCAATGCCCTGTAAGATTTGTTCCCTGTTGTCACTGGACTCATTCCTAACCATTATTCTCCCTTAGCCTCTGCTACATCATTCCCTGCATCAGCCCCTTCCTAAACTTTCCTTTAATCCTTTGAATAAACCTTGATTTATCCCAACGTTGGCCTTCCTGGCCTTTAGTCTAGCTTCCTCAAGCCTATTCACCTTCAGTTTCTTTCATCTGACCCTCTCTATCAGATAGTTCATTCTTCATTGCTGAACCACTTCTACCCATACCATGGGGCATCTATACCCATGTGGGGGAGGTGTGCTTAAATTAGAGCAGCTTTCAGATTAATCGAATCTGCTCTGATGTGCTAATTAGTGTCAGAGAGATATGCTTTAAGGGTGGTACCTCCCAGTCTGCTTTATCCCCCTTAAAGGATCCTTCCTCTTTCCGATTGTTACATGATTGTTACCCATGGGTCTGTCTCAATATCTCTTGCTAGAGCTATTCCAGTATGTGTGATAACTAATATTTATTGGATCAGGGTTTTAAACCCACTCCTCAGACAAATGCCCTAAGCACTGGAGAGTTGATTTATCTATCTTCTTGCGTAAATTAAACTGAATATTTAATTATTTGTGTTGCACAAAGTAGATGAGCTCTAACAGGAGAAACTATCTCCCACCATCCCTCTAATCTGCTGGTTAAAGCCCTTCCCTGGAACGTGGGAGGTTAAGGTAAAGATTCAAGTCCCTATTCGAAATTAGCAAAGCAGGGATTTCAATCAGGACAGCCCACAGATCCAGTGATAGGTAGTAGGCTACTGTGAGTGTGGATGCATGTTTCTCTCTTTTTGCAGGTAAAAGAGCAGGGTGCCTAAATCTGAGAATTGATTAATTTTTTTTAGAGGGGTGAACAGAATGAGATCCATTCTGAGCTTAAAAGAGGTGCCTATCTTTGAACAGGAGCATCAGACTTTCCCTTGTCCACTTCCCTAAGTTTCTGAAGTTCCCTTTCTTGGGTGCGTAATTATTTGTTTGGTATCTGCAGCCTGGGTGCCTAATTCAGGACAGATAGCCAAGGAGTCATTTGGCTGCAGCAACTGAATACTTCATGTGGATCTTGCCATAAGAACTTACCTTATCCTTCTGGGAGAAACCAAGCAGCTTCATCTTGTTGATGTCTCTGTGCCATCAGGTTATTTTCCTCTGAGTAAGATGAGACTTACAGCCCAGAGAAAATTCCTTCCCATAAGATCTGTTCCAGGCAATAGTGATATCTGATGCCTGCTAGAGTACTGACAGTTCTGCACATGATTATGTTTTCCTTAATGAAAAATCTCAGAATAACAGAATACTGCTTCCTCATCTATTCAATTAAACCATGATACTGCACTAAAGGTAACAATGTAAAATGACACCTCCTTCTTCAACCAGTTGGCGGCAGGGGAGGGGAGGGAGAAGGGGTATTCAAAGTAAGTTCACTTTGAGTTACAAAAGTAAATTTGTACTGCTTTTACCCCTATAGACTCAGCACAGCAAGAGAATTAAATGGAATTCTGTTTCCAAAACAAGGTAATATACTGCTATCTTTCTAGTCTACCATGCTTATGTCTAAGTTCCTTCACAGTGAACCCAATACCTTGCCAAGACACAAACCATGCACAGCTCACAGAAAAATATCATGATGCCACTTTCCAGCATGTGCCCGGATATACTCTCAAGCTCTCTGTTTTGAGAAAGTGCCTGAGTAGGGTTCTGAGTGCACCCAGCACTGCCCTAACATTGACGCCAGTGTTTTTTGAATATTCAGCATATACATAGCTGGAATGTAATGATAGGGCTTATCTTTTGGTAGAGACAGAGTGGAGATATAAACATACCCAGTTCCACCTTGGCAAATAGTACTGATGGAATTGGGGTTTGCACAGATGTCACTTAGATTAATCTGAAGACAGAGGGGTTTGCACAGGTGTTACTGGCATTTGAAATCTTCATTGTTGTTGATGATGATTCATTTAAAAAAACAGAATTTGGCTTTATTCTCAGAGCTCAAGCTGCTTGTAGAATTGGAAGCAGAAACAGAAAACTGCTGTTAATTACAGATTGGACCTGATATGGAGATCACTGAAAGATAACCAAGAATCCCACTATGCTGCTTAACAACCCTTTTCAACAATAGCACTGAATTTACATGTGACCCACTCGCCTGACAACCTCTCTGTGGTGCTTATCTGCATGTCACCATTGGTATGTAAGGTTGGTTTATGAGGAATGTCTCTCTTATCTGCAGATGCTCCATTGGTAGGCATGAGTGAGGGAGTAAAAATCTCTTTTGTCCTTGTTTTGACTATGATAACATGTTTTAATTGCTTTTAACATCTCGAATATAAAAGGGTAGGGAAGTCAGGTTTGTGTACACTTGGCCCTGCCTTCTGAAACGGTAAAGATCATAAGGGGACAGATGTAAGAGAGCACTGAGTAAATGTAGATTAGGAGTCAGGCAATCAGGACTTGTAGTAGAGATGATATCTTTTATAAAACTAACAAGATTTTTGGAAAAAAAATGTCTTTAATTTGCAAGCTTTCGGGCACAAACACCCTTCATCGAGCATTGGGGAAAAGATTGGAAAAGTTCTCCTGGGTAGAAATGAAAATGAGGTATCATCTTTACTGTGAGTCCTGATTGCCTTTTCCTCTAAACCAATATGACTACAACCTGGATACCCGATTAGGAGTCAGTGCTCACCATAACTTTTGTGGATGTGAATTCCCAGCTCACGAAGTCCAGTAGGAGGAAGAAGAGGGTCCATGTTGGAGTTCTTCTAGGGGGATGGTACTGCTTCTTGGCTAAGATCAAGCAAGACTGGGGATATCTGAACCTCAAGGCCTCTAGGCCTGGGGCGTACACATACAATTCCTGCTTGGATTTGGGGAGTATCCAAAGCCCCAAACTGATGGGTCTGGGAGGGAGAGCCACACAGACTTGATGACTGAGTTCTGCTCAGGTGAATTTTGAATCCTGACCATTTGGCTTTGCCCAATAGAATTTGAAACTGATTTGCCTTGATAAAGATAATATTAAAAAAAAGATGGTACTGCATCTCACCATCCAACCACAAAGGGATAAGTGCTGGTCACATATAAATCCCTTTAGTGGGTTCAGTCTGAGTCTGTTATCCACACAGTCCTAAACAGCTGAAATCCTTAGGATACTAGCAGGTAGAAGCTTCTACCTGCCAGATCCTGAAGGAACTGGGATTGCATCTATGGGTGCAGACAGAAGTGCAGCTCCCTGCTATAACTGAGAACACTTTGCAAGAAGCACCCTGAGTTGCAACAATCCCCCAGACCAAACAGAAATTCACTGTTGGGTTGGGGGGAGGGGGAATCTGGTTACTGAGTGAGAGCCTGCAGCCAGTTTCCCCAAGCAATGGCCCGTCCTCCCTGAGAACCTGCACTGTTTTCAGAATGGGAGGGGGGAAAGGGAGCAGAGGAAGCTTATTTTAGGGGTTCTCCAGCCGGTGCTGGAGGGTGGGGTGAGTGAATTGGAGACCCCCAACCTCCAGGGGGCCCCACCCTCTGGCAGGAGCTGAAAAAAACCCGAATTGAACTCCCTCCACTCCCTTTCCCCCCTCCAAGTCTGAAAACATCTCAGAGGCTGGAAGGCAGGCAGACACAAGTTACAAAAGATGCTATGTTTTGAAACGTCTTCATCTGAGCCATAATGCAATGAGAGTTCAGATTTTCACCTGATCAGCTGTTTTTGACGTCGTCTGCAGCCATGCACTTGTGTTTGGTCACAGATATAGACAGTGTTCTGTTGCCAATTTGGGTAAAAATTGTTACTTCTGTCTGCACCCTAAAAAAGCTGGGTTGCCTGCAACCAGAAAAGGAGCAATGTCCTAGCAGCAGTAAGGAGCAGCAATGAGGTTGGTAAGGAACAGTGTCCCCCACAGCAGCAGTAAGGAGTGGCAACGACAGTGCTGGAGCAATACTCCAGCAGTGGTGAGGCAAGGGAAACCATGGGCTAAGAGCTATACTAGCTCTACTGACTACGATGTTCATCCTGTATGGGACTAAGTGAGAACTCTAAACCTCTTCACTATGCTGAATTCCTAATAGTGGGTTGAGGTGAGCTACTGATTAATTAAGGGGTTTTTAAATCTGTCAGACCATCTCCCTTTCTCCCATTAATAAACCCTGTTACAGTTTGATATTGCTTGTAAGTGAGGAAGTATGCTCACACTGGAACACCCAGGCAGAATTTATTTTTCCAGGTTTCTGAGTAGTGGCTGAAGCCACCATAATCAATTTGTGTAAAACCCCTAATGCAGGAGCAGGCAAAGTAAGGCCTGCAGACTAAACCTAGTCTGCAAGGCAATTTCATCTAGCCTGTGGGTACCCACTGACTAATTTTACCCCACCCAGCCCATGTGCTACGCTCCCACCTTCCTGTGCACCCTCCGGCTGGGGCCACTGCTGCCATGGCTGCAGCCGCTGAGGGACCTGCTGCACGCTTCCCCAGCCTCCAGCAGCTCCTCCTTGTGTCCCTGCTGCAGCATTCACTCTGGGGACCAGGTAGGGAAGCTGCAGCTAGGTAGGAATACAGAGCATGGGACTGGGGCTAGTGGGAGCATGCCCCAGTCCCGTGCCCAGTGCCCAGTAGGGTAGTGGGAGAGTGGAGCTTGGGTGGGCAGGGTGTGGGTGTGTAGGATGTGAGAGAGGGTGAAGGTGTGGGGATCCCCCCACACAGTCCCTCAGTGTCACACAGCCCCCACTGACAGTGGTGGCAGCAGCAGTTGGTGGGCCTTCAGGGTGCTCAGGGCCTGTGCAGGTGCAGCCCATGGGTGGTGAATGACGCCAGCCAGTTTCAGGAGCTGCAAGTAGCAGGGAGCCTTGCTTCCTGCTTCCCAGTGAAGGGCAGGGAGCAGGGAAGCCAGCAGGCTCCATCACACAGAGCTTCCCCCTATAGTGTGCAAATACCAGGAGCTGCATGTGACCCCTGCACGACACAGGTGGGCCATACTGGCTCTACACCTTGCCACCATGTGTAACTCCTAGAACTGGCTGGAGCTGTGCACCACTCGCTGGATGCACCTGTGCAGGCCACAAGCACCCTGAAGGCCTGCTGCTGCTACTACTGCCATCACCAGAATGAGCTGTGCATCATGGGGGTGAGGAGCAGGTGAAAAATCCCCACCCCCCACAACCCATAAACCCCAAACACACCCATACCCTCCACAACCCTCCCCCATATACACATACCTACACCCCACACATACACAGCCACACTCCCTCACAAATCCTACACACACACACTCGCCCACACCCCCCCACCATACATACACACCCCCAACCACACATCACACGCTCCCCCACAAACATGTCTCCCCCCACACAATGTACAAGAATAAGATTTTATTTTTGAGCTGTTATGCAATCACCTCCATATACACTATGCAAACACACATAAATCAGGACAAAAATCTTCTTTGAAATAAAATTAAAATACGCTACAGTAGATGCTTGACTTTTAGTTTATTGGGGTTTTTCCTGCTTCCAAGATGGCAACCCTCTGGAGTTCTTCCTGGGGCAAGGGTAGGGACTTCTGGTGGCACAGGCTAAGGGTTAGGGGGTGGGACTTCTGGTCACAAGATGGAGATGGTGGGTGGGGTACCAGTCAAGGAGCGCGGCCACTGCAGCCCTTGACAGCTCACCAAAACCCATTAAGCGGCCCTCCAGTTGAAATAATTGCCCACTCCTGCCCTAAGATGAACTCAGCCCTTGTTGCTGCCACCTGGTGCCAGGACAGAAAGATTACATACACAGTTGTTAAAAACAGGGTCATGCATCCTATTCTTCCTTTTGAGGATGGATTTTAATCTAAATATGCTTTTAGATAACATTTTCAATGCAGACAAGGATTCTATGCAAAAATTTGAGGGGTTTAGAAACAAATCCAGTCCGCATAGTGCTTCTGAGGCAAATAATATATTCCAGGAGCTTAATTTTCAGAAGTAAAAAAACATAAGGGTATACAAAAAATCATTGCTGTTTTGATGCTTTATTAAGTGGCAATTTCCTCTTCATTATAAATAAATACTGTGAAGAAGGGTTAAGCAAGAAAACTCACTGAAGACAGCTACTTAATCCACAAGGAAAATGAATCCAGTTTAATCCATGTCATTTGTTCTATAAGCAATGAACTGTTATGCTGAAAAAACACAAGAGACTCTACTGATCTCTCAGCAGATGCCTACTAGATGAAAAAAACTTTTCACCTCTGCAACCTGGACTCTCAATCCATTTAATTATGTCTGCTCTTTCAGTATGGATGGATCTAATATTAATTTTTTGTGATACTCTGTACTCTTTTCAGCTCTTTTAATTAGCTATTGATGCTACTAGGTTTTTCAACATTGTATTTTCTTTCAGTTTGCCCTTGCTCTCAGCACTGGGCTTGCTTGATGTCCTTCTATAGCATGTGTTTAACATGTTAATTTAGGGCTAAAATTCTATATATTTGGTAGAAAACCCAATAAAAAGGGCAAAAAGTGCAAGAGCCAGAACTATTCAGCAGTTCCACAGTGGCTGAATGGCTAGCTCCTTAAAGAAGCTTTCAAGGCCTGTTAGAAAGGGAGCGTTTAAATAAAAACCACTGGTGATTCTACAGAAGTAGATTTAGTAATTTAAACCAAGGACTTTTTCTCTCCAGTGTTCTCTCTGAATGAACTGCGTGCCATTTAGGCCAGTAATACCAGGAAAAGATTATAATTTTCTGGGCTAATACAAGGAAGTACTTCTTTACATAGTATAAGATGTACACATATACCATAGTCTCCCAGGGTAGAAGTCTGGGAGGTGTTCAGGACAGAGTTGCAGAAGTGGATGGGGTCAGACTTAGAAAGAGGAGGACAAGTCTCTGCAGCAAAAAAATTCACCTCAGCGTCTCTACTGGACAACATTTATTGTGTGCTCTCTAGATCAAATTTCAAGCTGTTTTCCCACAGTGGAAGCCTGATAACAGTACTTCAGGGGTGTAGGTTGTAGCTGTGTTGTTCTAAGGACATAGGCAGACAAGGTTCTTTGGGTAAATCTGATATCTTTTATTAGACCAACTCAAATGGATGGAAAAAATTCTTCTTAATAAGCTTTTCAGCACGAACACCCTTTGTTAGTTGAGGAAGCATCT
>NW_017729022.1:44461473-44463133 GCF_001723915.1 Gavialis gangeticus
TTAATAGACCAACTCAAAAAATAATAACAGTACTGGTACCTACTTCCTTTGCTGATTTAGGAATGCAAGATAATAATATGCATTGAATAATATGACCTACTAAGCAGTTTACTTTGTTCTAAATTACCTTGAAGGAGAAAGGCTTGGGGAACATTCTGGATGCCCAAATAAAGACCTCAGCCCCAATGTGCAGCATTGATTTTAAGAAAGGTGACAGATTTAAGATGCAAAAGGATATGATGGAATATAATGTTGAAAATGCAATGTCATATAAATCAACAATATAACCTCATCTGGAACACACTGTATTATATGCTGATTGCCTTATTTTCAAAAGAATGTAGCAGAAAAACAGGGGGGTGAGAGACAGACAACAAAAAGGAGTAGAGAGATGGAAAAATATTGGTAGATGGGGAAAAGAAATAAATGGGACTATATGATTTTAAAAGCAAATATGATAAAGAGAAAGTCAATCTGGCATCTGATTAAATAAGCTGTTGCTTACAAAAGATTATGCCTCTCTGAATTGGTTGGTCTTAAAGGTGCCACTGCTCTTGCCCTGACTTCTGCCTGGAAATGGTAGATAATACTAACTGCAATTTTTTCCAGCAAAACAGATGTGTGACAGAAATGCAGATTTGTTAAACATAAAGTATTTTGTGGAAATGTATCACCTGGATAAATTTGTAGTTAATCACAGGCAGGGTTCCTGCCTGATGCTAAGGTTTTCTGCCTGATCTCTTATAGGTGACTGAGCAAGTTGCTCAGTAGTTAGGGTTCCCCTGGTCTCTTACTTGGTGTTTGTTTCTTTAGAGGTGTGAATCATGGCTTTACAACAGACCTATCGTGCACAACCCCAAAGTCAGGCAACCCAGGGTTGCTAGTCATTCTGTGAATCTTACATGTTCAGATTCTAGCCAGACCAGGGTGCAGACAGAAGTGACAATTTTCACCCAATCTGGCCACAGACAGCAGTCTACAGCCATGGCCAAATACAAATGCACAGATGCAGACCACTTAAAAAATGGCTGATCAGGAAAAAATCTGAACCCTTGTTCTTCTATAACTTGTGTCTGCACTGCCTCCCAGCCTGTCACTGTTTTCAGAATGGAAATGGGGAAAGGGAGTGGAACTTCTGTTGGGTCCAGGGGATTGTTGTTATTCAGAATACTTCCTGCAAAGTGTTCTCCATTAAGGTGGGGAGCTGGACTTCATAGTTTCATAGTTGGTAGGGTCGGAAGGGACCTGAGCAGATCATCAAGTCCGACCCCTGCCATGGCAGGAAAAAGTACTGGGGTCAAATGACTCCACCAAGGTGTTCAGCTAGCCTCCTCTTAAAGACCCCCAGGATAGGAACCAGCATGACTTCACTTGGAAGTTGGTTCCAGATCCTAGCCGCCCTGACAGTGAAGTAGCGCCTCCTGATGTCTGGTCTGAATCTACCCTCTGCCAGCTTGTGACTGTTATTTCTAGTCACTCCTGGTAGTGCTTGGGGGAACAGGGACTTCCCCAATGCCTGCTGGTCCCCTCTGACCAGTTTGTAACAGGCCACTAGATCCCCCCTCAGCCTTCTCTTGTGGAGGCTGAATAGGTTCAGGTCCCATAGCCTCTCCTTATAGGACCTGCCCTGCTGCCCCCTGATCATGCGAGTGGCCCTCCT
>NW_017729022.1:44463146-44463693 GCF_001723915.1 Gavialis gangeticus
TTGGACCTGCTTGAGATGCATCTGTGGATGAATGACAAGGTGCAGTTGGCCTTCCTGACTGCATCCCCGCACTTCCGGCCCATGTTCATCTTGGCATCAATGATGACTCCAAGATCCTTTTCTGCCTCTGCACTGATGAGAAGGGAGTTCCCCAGCCTGTAGGTATGCTTCTGGGTCTTCCTCCCCAGGTGTATTACTTTGCACCTGTCAGTATTGAAACCCATCCTGTACTCCTCCGCCCACCCCTGTAACCTGTCTAGGTCTGACTGTAGCCTATTCTTCCCTTCTAGCATGCCCACGTCCCCCACATCTTAGTGTCATCAGCAAATTTGAACAGGGTGCTATTTATCCCCTCGTCCAAGTCACTGATGAAGATGTTTAACAGTGCGGGCCTGAGAACTGAGCCCTGGGGAACCCCACTCCCCACATCCCTCCAGGTTGAAAATGATCCATCCACCACCACTTTCTGGGTGCGGCCCTCCAGCCAGTTAGCGACCCATTTGACTGTGTAGGTGTTGACACCACAGTCCCCTAGTTTTTTAATGAG
>NW_017729022.1:44463890-44464475 GCF_001723915.1 Gavialis gangeticus
GCTAAGGTTTTCTGCCTGATCTCTTATAGGTGACTGAGCAAGTTGCTCAGTAGTTAGGGTTCCCCTGGTCTCTTACTTGGTGTTTGTTTCTTTAGAGGTGTGAATCATGGCTTTACAACAGACCTATCGTGCACAACCCCAAAGTCAGGCAACCCAGGGTTGCTAGTCATTCTGTGAATCTTACATGTTCAGATTCTAGCCAGACCAGGGTGCAGACAGAAGTGACAATTTTCACCCAATCTGGCCACAGACAGCAGTCTACAGCCATGGCCAAATACAAATGCACAGATGCAGACCACTTAAAAAATGGCTGATCAGGAAAAAATCTGAACCCTTGTTCTTCTATAACTTGTGTCTGCACTGCCTCCCAGCCTGTCACTGTTTTCAGAATGGAAATGGGGAAAGGGAGTGGAACTTCTGTTGGGTCCAGGGGATTGTTGTTATTCAGAATACTTCCTGCAAAGTGTTCTCCATTAAGGTGGGGAGCTGGACTTCATAGTTTCATAGTTGGTAGGGTCGGAAGGGACCTGAGCAGATCATCAAGTCCGACCCCTGCCATGGCAGGAAAAAGTACTGGGGTCAAAT
>NW_017729022.1:44464859-44468879 GCF_001723915.1 Gavialis gangeticus
ACTGGTCTATAGTTTCCTGGGTCCTCCTTCTTCCCCTTTTTAAAGATGGGAACCATATTGGCCCTCTTCCAGTCCTCTGGCACGACACCAGAGCACCATGAGTGCTTGTAAAGCCATGCCAGGGGTCCTGCAATGACCTCAGGTAATTCCCTCAGCACTCTGGGGTGGAAATCATCAGGACCAGCTTATTTAAATAACGTCCAGTCCCTCCAGAAGTTCCCTGACTAGATCCCTGACTTCTGTCTGTGCCCTTAGTCTCAGCAGGAAGCCTGGAACCACTGAGAACCTGGCTGCAGCAAGGGCTCTCTAAACTTCTAAGGGCCAGATCCAGGTTAGACTAAGAGGTGCCTACATCAGATGTTAAAGCATGCTCAGATATTATAGCCTAGGAAAGCGATCCACTGGTCTGTCTCGTATAATAATTCCTACATGCCTATGAACCCTCAGTCTAGGACAGATGGAAATGATAGCAACCTGAGGGGAATGACTCTAACCCAACATATGCAGTTCACAAAATGATGGATCATTGATTCAAGTGAATGTGTCCCATAGTTAAAAACAGCTTTTTAGTTTTATGATCTGCAATAAAATAGTGTGCATTCAAAGAGCAATGATCTTGCTGCTGTCTTACCAGGAAGGAAGATGTAAAATCCTGCTCTAGTCTCTGGAATTGGTCATTGGCTGATCAAGTTCTTGAGATCAAACTAGAGGGATGAATTATAAGCTCTAATATTATAAAACTTACATTTCTATCGCACCAAACACAGAAAGCTTGTTAGTCCAATGGTGCAGGTGTTTCACACTGCTGTTAAAACAGCTTTTAAATAATATTAATACATATTGCACTAGTATTTTTTAAATAAAGGGGGTTTTAGCATCTGTCTCCAGTGCACTAACAGTGAGATCACTCAGGCTGGAATAAGTGGAAGTGAATCTGCTGTGAATCACTGTGAAGCGTTACTTGAAAATAGTGCAGTATGCCCAAGGACAAATAAAACAATCAGAACTTGAAAGAGTTCAACTTTTGAGGCTGTTTATTTTGCAGCAGTTTCAGTACAGGCCATACTGATAGTTTTTCTAATGTCTTCAATCAAACAGCAGGTATCCACAGCCTCAAGGTAAGAAATATTAAACATCTGCCAGGTTTCAGACTTGAAACACTGCAGCAGTCTTATCTGCATGGAATTCTTACTGCTGCTTCTCTGGGAATCCCTCTTGCTCTCATCTGGTAATGCAGGTATATTCACCAATGCTCTTATGACTGTCATTTCCAAATAGTGACTAATCACAAACCCCTGGGGTTCATGTTCAACAACCAGTTCGCAGCCAGTACTGGCGTATCACACTGGGTGCTCAAGCTTCATACCTACAACACTAATGCAATCTGTTATTTGAGAAAGACCACTGTTGTAGACCACCCTTACTGACATCCTTTGGCAGTCAAAATAGCCATCACAAAAACAGCAGGCACTCATGTAAGCTTCCACATCTTTCAGGTCACTCCTAAAGCAATGAACAAATCAACACACAAGAACTGTTATTTTGTTGAGCACCTGGCTCAAGCCTGAGCTCGTAACAGATACAATGCTTCTTTGCTCTCATGGTATTGTACAATTGACTTAGGAGAGCCATCAAAGTACACTACAATTCAAAGAGCTTCTGAGAGAAGAAAAATGAGGTCCAAGAGTAACTTATGGAATTGAACTCTATGTAAAAATCATATTGATAATGTCAAGCTGCTATATTTGCCACTTAACAGCGTGTACACAACAAGTGATGCCTAATTATCCAAAATACTTTAGATATATGGAGTAACAGCAGTCACTAAATCATATAAGGGTCCACCATTCCAAAGTGACCTGTTTAACACCATTTTTTGTGTATATGGGTTTCCCAAAAAGTTGGCACAATGGACACAAACTAAGGATGAAATGGAATGCTTCCTTAGGAAACAGGAGAACATTCTTAAGACTTTAAGTGTCATAAGTTGCACCAGTTTCTGATTCATAATTTGACAGATCTATTTCTGATAACAATCTGTTTGCCTTTACGACCACCGGGCTTCCGCTAGCTGCTTTGTGGTGGCTCAGGTCTTCCTGCCAGATGTTCTGCCTCTTCCAGGCCTTTTTTTATCATCGAGGTAGCTCTAATTTCCCATGTCACCAACTCCGCTCTCGCCCGCCACGTCTTGGTGTTCCTCAGTGGGCGGGGTTGGTTGGCGGGTCCCTCGGTGACCTGGGTCTGACCCGGTGGTTGCTCACAGGGCTCCACCACCCCTACACCCCGGCCTCATGCCACCTTTGCTGGGCTGCCTCGTTGATATCTTGGTGCCTTCCTTGTAGATCTCGCCCACCTTCCTGCATACTAATGCCTCACGGGGGGAGGTCGTGCACACTCCGGCCAAGCCTCACTCCTTGCACCCGTCCCACAAGGAACTACCTCACGAGAACTCCTCTCTAGCTTCCCTATGCCCCACACCCCGGGTGCCCTCACCAAACTCAAACTCCCCAACTTGGGGTAATTCACCAGCAACCACACCACAATGCTGTGCTCCTCCACCAACCCTCCGTTGATTCCACAGGAACATACCAAACAATCCACAAGAACAGTAAGTCCAGTTCTAAACACTGGTGAGCTGTTGTTCTTCAGGAATCCAAACCACGTACAATCTTTTATCACCCTGACTATCTGCAACTTTTGCATCATTTCATCATTTGCATTATAGCTTTTAATCAGGAGTTCAACTAAATACCAGCTCTTAGATATTAAGCTGAATGCTTTTAACTGAAAGAAGTGAGATAATTTGCTATAAATCTACGTTTGGTTCCTGTCCCGGGGCCCAAAGAAGCCGGGAAGACTTACCTGAAAGGTGGGACAAGAGGGATGCCGCGACGGAGGGAGAGCCCGTGCGGCTCGTTAGTCCCGTCTATGTACAGCTGCAGCCAACAGCTGACGATGACGTCAGACGCTGGCCGGCGGATTTAAAAATGGCGGCCGCCACTCCAGAGGCAGCGGGTGGGGAGGGGAATGAACGGCGGTCCGAGCCATCCCCGACGCGAGCCCAGTGTGCCAGAGAGGATGGTGGCCCAGAGAGAAGGAGCAACGACAGGATCACTGGCGGATAGATCCAGACGTGCCAGATCGGGTGAGCCATGGAAGATTAAGACCACCCAGGAGGATTCAGAGCACCACGAAGTAAGTGCTGAGGCGGTGGGTGCGGGAATCACTGAAAAGGGGCAAGAGGCTGGAGGATCACCTGGAGGGAGAGACAGATCGGGGCAGGATTGCCGCCGAGAATAGAGGACATTGATCGAAGGATAAGGGGTGCAGCATTAAATATCCAGGAGGCGTTACTCCCGGGCACAATCATAGGGTGCTGGTGGTGGGTCAGCGAGGTAGTCGATACAGAAGAACCCCTTTGAGGAAGCACGTAGATCAGGGTGTGTAGGGTGACGGGTCGGTGGTGAAGTATCTATGGCAGTTGGGCTAAGGCCCCAGTACAGGCAGGTGTGAGGGGCCCGACGTCAGGGCAGGAGTGACCCAAGGGTTTTGGGGAAAACTCAAAGACAAAGGCCACTATAGAAGTCTGCAGGACCATCATTGAGCAGGCACGGGGAAGTGGAGGCCACAGGTGGCGTGAGGCCGGGGTGTAGGGGTGGCAGGAGCCCCATGTGTAACCAACGAGGCAGACACGGGCCACTGAGGGACCCGTGAACTAGCCCCGCCCCACTAGTGTAACAGCAAGTCGTGGCAGGTGAGAAGCGGGGTTGCCGATGCGGGAAGACAATCGACCATGATAACACCCATGCCCGGTGAAGAGGGTGGTCACCGACACAGAGAGCCTGACTCCTAGTAGTGATACATGAAGGCCCATTGGGACAGTTCCACTCAAAATATGGACTCCATAGACACTGTATAATTTATTGTTACTTAATATTGTATCAGATTTGCTCAGCTTGAAAATTCACCTTGAGATCTGAAAGGTTTGGTCTCAGTTATTGCCAAGAGTAGTAAAATGAG
>NW_017729022.1:44473879-44476001 GCF_001723915.1 Gavialis gangeticus
GCGGGGTTGCCGATGCGGGAAGACAATCGACCATGATAACACCCATGCCCGGTGAAGAGGGTGGTCACCGACACAGAGAGCCTGACTCCTAGTAGTGATACATGAAGGCCCATTGGGACAGTTCCACTCAAAATATGGACTCCATAGACACTGTATAATTTATTGTTACTTAATATTGTATCAGATTTGCTCAGCTTGAAAATTCACCTTGAGATCTGAAAGGTTTGGTCTCAGTTATTGCCAAGAGTAGTAAAATGAGTTTGTAAGCCACATTAGTTTGAAGTCAGGCAGAACGCAGGGTATAGTTGCACCTTATGAACTAACTGAATGATTCTGCAGATGAAATGTTGCACTCAGTTAAGGTGAAATCTTGCCAGACAGACATTAAGTACTCCAGTAAAGTGCTTAAGCCTATGCATAATTTAAAAAATATATATAGTGACCAGATCATGTTATATAGTATTCAGTGTCCTGTAGGACAGAGGCTTTCCTCCCACAAAACACTATTGTTTCCAGAGATTGCCTTTACTTACACCTCTATCCCAGTGGAGCTGCATAGGTGTTACAGGCAGAATCCAGTCCTTGTAATTTGAATGTAGCTAATAATTCTTAGTTAGTGATGTGCAAACAGCAACAGGATGCATCTCTCAGCTATACTGCTTTTGCTAATAGAAGTAAAAAGTATGAAGAAAGACTTACTGATTGACAAAATGCATCTTGTTTCCACATTTCCTTTCGGAGTATGCAAACACTTAAATAACAAGCAGAACCAAGATTTTCAAAGGAATTGAACCATCTGGCCTGCATAGGTATACTTGCAAATCCTGTATGCATCTCTGCATCTGAGTCTCGCTACTCATCTTGATTCCATTATGGAAACTGATGATTCATTACATCTTCTATGTCAGGCATTCCCTGACAGCACTTGCACTTGAGCTGAGCTTCTCTGTGCCCCATCAATTGTTCAAGCTTTAATGAACAGACCACAAGCTACTGATTTCTTTTGGAAGCTAAACCTCATGAAGAGAAGACTTATTTTGTTATTAGGAAAAAGGATGGATGCATTGTTGTTCATATTTTAGAATATGTCACTGCACAATTAAAAAACAGAGAATCCACTTTTGTTTGAATTACCTAGTGTATGCTAGAACAGGTCTGCACATGTACTTAATATAACGTGCATTCACTGCACAAATAATTATAAAATTAATAGGTTTAAATGTTATTATCAAGTCTCAAAGACCTTCCAGTAACTTAGAATAAAATATTTTGCTCTTAGAATAACTTTGCCAAGGCAAAACCCCCTAAATTCACTATATCCATACAGAAGTAACACATTCAGATATGGTAATGAGAAAACATATACTACCACTGAAATTGTGTTACTTATCTGATTGCATTCCTATGGTTATACTGACCTCTAGTGATGATTATTCTGGTTAGATTTTTTTCAGAGGCATATGCATTAATATATTTTTTTAATGTTATTTCCCTATTGATTTCAGTGGTAGCTAAAGGTACTTAGCACCTTACAGGGAATGTGTAGCAGCTCATTGGTTATATTTATCATTTAAATGCATGCTTTTAAATGATTGACACTACATGAGTTGAGAGAGTGCTAATGAGTGCAGAGAGGATGCTTAGAATTTCTCCCTTTAAGTTAAGCTTCAATAACTAATTACCAACAGAGTTGTAAATTTGACATTTAAACTCTGTTTTCAGGGAAAATAACAATGTTATATATATTATATCATATAGTATAATATACATGACATTATATATATAACATTTATTATATATATATTGTACTATATATAGTATATATTAAATATATACCTATACACGTGTGTCTATGTGTATATATACATACATACATACATATAGACACACACACACAAGTTATTACAGGCCTGATTCAAAGTCCCTTCATGAAAATATGGGTGCGTGTGCACACACACACACACACACACACACACACACACACAGTAGGTAATTACTTTTTATGATCTACGGGGTGATTCCAAAATTGGGCCCCAAATTTCCTCTCTGTTTCCACATCAGACAGTTTCCAGGTTATACAGACTGTCACGGGGGCACTTGGGTGCCCCGTTCCTGAGTAGGG
>NW_017729022.1:44476012-44476906 GCF_001723915.1 Gavialis gangeticus
GCGGGCTCACGGCCGCTCCTAGGCCCCACTCCGTGACACAGACTAAATATACATATCCTATTTACCCAAATCCAAAATGATTCCCCAATAATTAGATAGGTTTGAGGCCTGGGCTTCAGCCTTTCCAGGCTTGTCCCTTTTATTTTGGTTGAGCCCCTCAGTATAGGCCCACTTCCCTGGACCTTGGCTCCTGAGCCCTACCCTGTTCTGGCCCCTAGCCCCTGTCTTGTGTGCTTGGGACCAGCCCTTAGCCCTCTGGGTCCCCAACCCCAGGCTGGGCTGCCTGTCTTGGAGTGCCCCACCAGGCACCCTGCCATGGCCTCCACACCTACCCACAGAACCTGGTCCTCAGGTCTGCAACCCCTGCCTCCCTTTGAGCTCTCACCTCCCAGATCTCCTGGGTGGCTAAGTGCTTGCCTGCAGACCCCAGATGCTGGCCTGTGTTGGGTAGTTTCATCACAACACTGTATGTGCATGCCAACATGACTAGGTGGCCTGAAGACTGCATAAAGCCTGAACTTCTACCTTCAATGAAGTCATATCCCGGGTACATGTATTAATTTGCTTTGAAGATGTGCAGTCCACCATAGTTATGTAACTGTGGCGGCAGGAAGATTATGTTCATGAAGTGTGCAGTGATAATAGCTGTGGGGGGTCCAACAGTGATGGACAAGTGATTGGTTCAAACACATGATATTGACAGGCAACGTGATGTAACTAGTCTAAAACCTGTGTGAGTCATCACCTCAGTGAGTGACTGGGTGTGACTGTGCATGAGCAAGCAAGTGGCATTTGGTGTGATCATGGTTGTGGGTTTGATCTTAGGTGAGACTGAGAATTGGTGGCATGAGTTCTTGAGAAAGTGATCAGCAGGGATCCTCGTTTTCTC
Organism: Gavialis gangeticus; assembly: GCF_001723915.1. Taxonomy (NCBI): domain Eukaryota; kingdom Metazoa; phylum Chordata; order Crocodylia; family Gavialidae; genus Gavialis; species Gavialis gangeticus. Next base: position 44,476,902 of record NW_017729022.1, read on the forward strand.
CAATT
>NW_017729022.1:44481906-44522118 GCF_001723915.1 Gavialis gangeticus
AGTCCACCATAGTTATGTAACTGTGGCGGCAGGAAGATTATGTTCATGAAGTGTGCAGTGATAATAGCTGTGGGGGGTCCAACAGTGATGGACAAGTGATTGGTTCAAACACATGATATTGACAGGCAACGTGATGTAACTAGTCTAAAACCTGTGTGAGTCATCACCTCAGTGAGTGACTGGGTGTGACTGTGCATGAGCAAGCAAGTGGCATTTGGTGTGATCATGGTTGTGGGTTTGATCTTAGGTGAGACTGAGAATTGGTGGCATGAGTTCTTGAGAAAGTGATCAGCAGGGATCCTCGTTTTCTCCAATTAAAAAAAATCCCCAGTTTTCAGTTTTAAAAAAGTAACCCCAAATCCACATTTTCCCGTGATTAAAATGAAATGCCACTGGTAGATAGATACATAGATGGCTTTGAGGTGCTCAGTACCTGATTAGGAACAGCGGAGAAATCTTCATTGAGTGTGGTGGAAGTAGAAGGAGCCGTTCCACTTTCCACACTAGGTCTGAGTGCTCTGTACTTCCATCTAGTGCTTGGATGGTGGTGTTGTCTGATTCTGTCTTGTAAATACTGTAGATACTGGTTTGTTTTGTGGTTCTCATTTGCTGTTATTGGCATTGATTTGTGAATTTGTTATAATACACACTTTTCCATTTAACATTTATCCTGGGGTCTCATGGTTATTGGTTTATTGCCCTCCAGGCAGAGCCAGGCAGTAGCCCAATACCTGGAGCAGAGACCCTTTTTAGCCTGCTAAAATAAAATCAAGCTGACAGGTTAAGAGGCCTATCAACCCTCTGTGCTTGTTTAATATAGAGACCCTGCCGGCTCCTTTCATGCCAGGCTGCCTTTATAAGCCCCTCTCTCTCCAGAGCTCTGTTCCCTGCAGTATGCAGAGTCACCTTGCTTCTGGTGTTAGGTTTATATGCCCTAGAGCACTGTCCCTTCTGGTCAGGTGACTCCCATGTCATCTACAGGGGTTTCCTCTTTTTTCCTAATGGCCAGCCTGCCCTTCTGTGCTCCAGTTTAATCCAGCTGCATGCAGCCTTTACACTCAGCCTGCCTGGAAATCTGCCCCACAAGCAAGCTTGTTGCAGTGCAGCTAGCTTCTGCTCAGCTGCCTGCCTACATACCAAGGCTGACCTGCTGCACTTTCCTCTTAAAGTAACAGGAGACTCTGACAATCTTTTAGTCTCCTTGTAACAGGGAGTCAAAGGTATGTGTACAGTGACACCCAGAGTCAGTCTTAGGAAAAATGGAGCCCTGGGTGAACTTGTATTTTGCTCTTCCCCCCGCCCCCAAGTCACTGCTGCCCTGCCACAGAAGGGCTCCATCCAATAGGCTGGGAAGTGCCTGTTGCAGGGACTGACAGCTGCAGCCCTGTGGAGCCAAGGTGGAGGGAGCAAGAGCCTGCAATAAGCAGCCAGCAAGTACTGGCATGGGGACTTCAGTGCCCTGCAGCCACCACAGGGCTCCTTATCTAAAAAGATGAGGTAAGAAACTTGATTAGAGAGTTTGATACGAGAAAGTTATAAAATAGTGGACAAACAACGAGATAGTGAGTGTGTGTTTGTGTTGCCACCCTGGGGAGACAGGAGCAACCTTGGAATTCTTGCTTTGAGTAACAAGGAATCCAGAAAAAAACATCCCACACACTCAGCAGAGGATCTGAGGCTGCTACCACCGAAGGTCACTGCTGTAATGTCTAAGGCACCGCTTGTCAGATCCTATTGCAAGGAAGAATACTTGTAATGAGCCTAAGGGTTACTAAATAAAGTTCACTTGTTACCAACTTGGACAAGGGGCTGTGTCAATCCTTGGGGGTCTCTGGTAAAAAGGAATAGTTGGGGTAACAGTTACTATCTTGTGACTGTTTGGTCAGCTGCTTGAAATACATTTGATGGTGTAGCTTTGTCCTTGAACAGGATGTCAACATTACAGAAAGCACTACTGTTGTTATTTTTCTGCACCCCCACTCCCCTTCCCATTTTGAGTCCCAGCAGAAAGGCAGGTGCCTGAATTCCACTCTCCTCGACTGCACTATTATTGATAGAGAGGTAACATTTAAAGCTCTCCAAATACCTTTGAAGCACTCTAGACAGCAAACATATAGATAAGTATGGCCAAAGAATCACTTAAAAGGGCTAAAGCACCTAAAAATGATCCTCCAAAAATGAAAACCATCTTTGAAGTGCTCCCTACACTAGTAATTTTCAAACTGTTGTATGCACAGAGAGGTGGTGGAAGCTCTATCCTTGGGGGTTTTCAAAACAGACAAAGCTTTGGCTGGGATGGTGTAGTTCAGGCTGGTCCTGCTTTGAGCAGGGGTTGGACTAGATGACTTCCTGAGGTCCCTTCTAACCCTCACTTTCTATGATTTTATATCCCCAGGGAGTACGCAGCACTTTGCCAAGGAGTAGATGGTTACATTTGAATAATGGCAGTGAAGCTTCTAATTGGTCAAAGTGCAGTGAGTAATGGCATTGCCACATGCTGACCTCAGTGTGGACACTCTACCCAAGGAATGAACATGCAAAGATGTATAAGGTGCATGGGGTATAAGGGGTATAAGCAGGAATATTTTTCAGGTAAGGGGTATGGTAGCATAAAAAGTTAGAAAGCTACTGGTCTACAAAATGGTCAGTTCTCTGGTATATGGATAGCAGGAGGAGAGCTGGCCAGGCAGCCAGTGAGCACTTTCCTGTATGCTTGGCAATATCTTGCACCTGAGAAGCATGCAAAGGATGTCTCTCCAGCCCCTTGGCTGGGGAGGAGAAATACCTATGTGACTCAGTCTCCAGAAGTTCCTGTCTCCTAGTTTTGGAAGGCCAGACACACACAGGGATTCTTGCTCTCCACCCATGGGCCTGGATAGTAGGATTTCTCACACATCTCTCAAGCTCCAGAGGCTCTGAAGGACATAGGAGAGTGCTCATTGGCTGTCTGCCCCATTGTCCCACCTCCCACATGGGCAGGGAGACAGAAGCCACAGAACCAAGCAATTCCTGTTCATACCCCCTGGCTAGGGAGGACTGCTGCCATATGCTGTCATGGCGAATTTGAAGTGCTCCAGTATGTGTGGGAGCTGCACAGCCACAGAAGTACTTCGAGCACTCCAAATTTGAAGCACTTAAACTATACACCTGTCTATGGCCATTATGAACTTGCTTTGTGAATAAAAAAAATAAAATTAATTTTTCAAGGCCTTCAAAGCCAGCATTGTCACAAGTACTAAACAATTCACATGGAAAATATAGAGAGAAGGAAAAAGAATTAAATGTTTCTTACACTGTCTTTAAATTAAGGCAAAAAGAAAAAAAATTACCATCGTTAAGGTTGCCTCCGTAAGATATTCTGTACTCTGAATTATGAGGACAAAGAGACTAGTGAATATACATGTCTAAATTTACTTTGCATGAAAGCCCAAATTAATAGTATTTTCAAGAAGTTAAAAAAAAACTAAGCACAACATTCTTCTGAATTAAAATTTTAAATTGCTTCAGGCAGGCAAGATGTACAATGTTGCTTCGGGACAGTGTGTCCTAGAAATCCAAAGCGACAATGTCTAATTAAAAGAAAAAATGGTTTCAGCAGCTTTGCTCTACTACAATACATGCATGTTAAAGTGTACTGCTTTCTGTTTTGCATAATTTCCCATCTCAGGGTTAAAACACATGTTCTAGATTTTCTATTCTTTCTCTGGTTAGAGAAAATATTCTGATGTATACATAACTCCCTACATGGCTTTGTGGTAGTGTTGAAGGGATGCTGTACCCATGATGGTTTAGGACTGGGCTGGCCAATCTGTGGTACATATGGCACAAGTGGAATGGGCAGCCTGTATGTGTGGCACACAACTGATTGGAGAGGGAGCAAGGAATACAATGACACAGGGCACATCCCCATGAGTGGCAATGTATGTTTCCCTAGGGACAAGTAGCAGCGGCACACTTTGTGCCACCACTACTTGTCCCTGCAGAACCCCCGTGCCATGCACTCTTTGGTGCATGGCACGTTAGCCTGGGTGGGGTAGGGAAGGCTGGGACCAGCAACTGTTCTGGCCCCAGCAGCCTTACCTGGCATCCTGGGGGCATCAGAGAGCTGCAGCCATGGCACTCCTGCAGCTGGGAGCCTAGCTGGCAGCTGAAGCGTGGCTCCGGCTGGCCAGACTCCAGTTTTGGGTGGTGTGTGCTGCAGCCACGTGCACCACCCTGCTTTTTTTAGCCATGTTTTTTTTGGACCCTGGGATCTTCTGGGGTCAACCCCCACACTACTCTGCTGCAAAGTATCAGTGCAGGGAACATCTGCATGTGCAACGTGGTGCCACAGATGGGTCTGCGGCACTGCATACTGCACATCCATGCTCATCCGGACACACCGATATGGGGCAGAAAGGAGAGCATCAGATCAGGCAGAGAGAAGGATGCAGAAAATACAGGGCAAGAAGCAAAAAATAAAGCAGCAGATCAGGAAGGGAACGCAGAGCAGGAAGCAGAGCAGCAGACTGAACAAGGCATTCAGGGAGGGCAGAAGGCTAATTTGTGGCATATCTGTCAAAAAGTTTAGATACCACTGATCTAGAGAATATGTGAAAGAAGGCCCTTTTGGGTGTTATATTTTATTGGACCAACTGTATAGTTGAGAGAGATCTTAGACAAGCTTTCAGGCGTAAGGCAATCTTCCTCAGTTAAATGGCTTTAGTTGTTACAGCATGAATTTGGGATCAAAGCTTTCTGCAAAATCTATTGGATGCAGTAGGAGCCAGTAACTGAAGATTTCTAAGTCCTACTAAATGCTTTGGGGGATAAGCTTCAACATATTTTTAAAACTTTAGAGAGGACACAGCAAAAGGTACTGGTGGAATCACTGGATCCCACGGCTCCAGAAGGAAGTTCCAGAAGAACTGTCCTTCAAAACAACTTTGCTTTTAGGAAAAGGCAAAGCTCGGGGTACAGACTGGAAAGATTATTAATTTAAAAGGGTATTAATTTAAATAAATATATTTTAAAACATGTACAGAGGTAACTTGTTCATCTGCGTATACACTGAGTAAAGTATTAGCATCCTCTTATCTCCTAGCTTTTATACATAATAATTAAAGTCTGTGAAAGAGTACTCAGATCTGGATGAAGACACAGAAATAAGCTCGGAAACTAAATAAAGGCTAAAGGTGGGGTTACATAGTACTGTGGCAGGGGCACTCTGGCGCCCTGCACCTATGAAGGGATACAGGTGCCGGTTGCGGGGGCAACCGCAGGTGGTCAGCTGACCAGGCAGGGGCAGGGCCTGGAGTATATAAACAGCCCAGGCTGAAGCCTAGAAGGCAGTTCCCCTCTGGCAGCCTGAGTAGCAGGAGCTCTGCTGCAGAGCAGAGCAGGGCAGAGCAGCCTGACTGCCTGAGCGTCTACATGAAGGTGCAGGGTGGAGAGAACCCTGACAGGCAGGGATGAAGGAGAGCCAGGGTGGCACAGAATTTATGTTATAGCCAGGAGGCTTATTTTGGTGTTACAGCCGGTTGGCTTATGGCTTTGTGTTTTCTATTTCTTTGTTTGTGTAACACCGGAGGACCGGGAGAGGCTGTAGGGGTTGAAGGAGGCTTCAGGGGAGCTCCCCAGTAGCATGGGGGTTCCTGGTGCCCTGGAAGGGCACAGCAATCTGGTGCCAGAGAAGGTACAGCAGGTTGAGCGACGGAGAGTGGCGCTGCGTTTTGGGGTGTCCCGACCCCAGCCCAGTGGGGCAGTATCGGGAGGAGCCCGAGCAGGGCATAGGACCCAGGAAGGGGGTCTGAAGGCCAGGTTAGGCTGAGGCCACCTGAGCCCTGACCGTGGGAAGCGCGGGAGACGAAACCCCAGTGCGGGTAACCTGACCGCGGGAAGCGCGGGAGACGAAACCCCAGTGAGGGTAGCCCGACCGCGGGAAGCGCGGGAGATGAGGTCCCTGTGCGGGCGACGTGAGCACAGGGAATGCGAGACAGGCCCCTGTGGGGGTGAGCACACGGTGAGCGTGGAGAGACAGGCCCCAGTAGGGCACTGCCTGTACGGGAGAAGCCCCAGAAGGGGGGCGAGCTTATTGAGAAGCCCCAGAAGGGGGGCGAGCTTATTGAGAAGCCCCGGGAGCGGGTGCGTATTCGGAGAAGCCCTGGGAGCGGGCGCATACGAGATATCAGGGAGCCCGGTGAGGGCGAGCATATGAGTGAGTCACCCCAGAGGGGTCACTCGGGCAACAGCATTGACGAGATAACGTACGGAACAGCTGAGAGGCTTGGGGCATGGTATTGGGGGTGGAAGGAGCCACGCGACGCCTATAGGGTTGGGGCACCAGAACCTGTTTGGTATAGAGCAGGGACTGGAAGGGTGAGAGCACCGGGTCCAAGGGGTCAAGTAAAGGCAGCCTCCCATTAATACTGTAGAACCATCAAAGTCGTGGTGGGCGAGAACGAGGGTGCTAGATGGGCAACTTGGCACGGTAGGGGCGCCAGGAGAGTTCACGGCCACTCCTGGGTCACCGCTCCGTGACAAGGACCAAATTATCTCAAGACATTGGCCATGTGTGATGATAGTAAACCTGTAAGAGCAACTGCCCTTGTGAGGTATTGCCACCTTAAACATCATGAAAAATGAAAGAAGAATAAAGTTCTTCTCAGTCTTGGAAAAACCAGGGAAAATCCATAAGCTTGAATCCATTTATTAAAACTGAAACTGAAACATGCTGTGTCTGGTTGGACTGGAGTGTTCATTTCGGTTTGTAATGAAAAACTTCCAGTAATGCAAGATCAAAAGTTTGCTAGAAAATAGTTAAAAGGAAAGCATTTAATTATTTCTGGGCTTGCGCATCTGCTCCTATTAAAAAACCCACACAATAAACTACAGTTGTTTAGATAACTTGTTAGTTTCAAAACTGTGCTCTAATTCTGATAATTTCATATTCATATTTATACAGGAGTATGAGGTGTGGCAGATCAGTCAGTCAGACATCTGGATGTGAAACTTTAAACAATGTCCCTTGGAAGGTTGAACGGGAATCCACTTGCATAGGTCTAATACCTCTGTAATTCTAATGATGCAGCATCTCTGAAAGTGTCTTTCTGATGTATTTTCTGCAATCTTGCAAGCCTGTTTGTAATAGGTTATGCATAATCTTAATCTTGACTGTAATTATTACTTTGTAAATTTGTTATTGCTCTTCTTTGTCAGTCTTTTCCATGAAAAATTTTGACCTGCTGTAGGTTGTTTTCCAGGCAATACTATTCCATTCTCCTTTTTAAACTTTTGAAGGCATTTACTTTTAATTGTTCTGTTCCTTTGATAATTGGACTTTTCCTGTGTGCTCTTTAATTTAGCTTGTGATCTCTGTTTTTGCCCAATTCCACTCCACTTGCTCCTGCTAAATGCTTTATAACTTCCTTGTCCAGCCTCAAATTCCTGTCTCAGCATGAAGTGAAGGGGCACTCACCATGCTGCTGCACAATGTTCTCTCCTTTCCTCATGAAACAGGCTGATAAAACACTCTTAGAATCAGACTGAATCAAACATCAGTTCTCCCAGATAACAGGTTGCTTCTTTCTGCTTCACTAAGCCAAAACCATGCAGGGAAAATGAGGAAAAGATAAGAAAAAGAGGTTCCCTAGTCAAACTCTAGCAGATGTTCACTGCTAATTGTAAATGCATTGAGAATTCAAATCATCATCTCAGCTTTGTTCTCCATCTTCTTGAATAATCTCTTAAATTTTAGCTTTAAAATGTTTGGAATAATTTACCACAGTTAACTATCAGTCTGGTCATCTTATTCACAATCCAATTCTCCTTTCCTTGCAATTAATAGCAAACCTTCAGGAACAAGTGAATAGTCAGTCACCAAATATCAGGGTAAGAGTTAAATGATTACAATCCAAAACCATATCAAAGCTGTCCCTGTGTGGAGTGTGTCAAAGTTGGTATGTATACTGAAATCCTTCTGAAGTGCCACTCAGATTTGCTAGCAAGTCCAGCTAGCAGTATCTATTATTAGATTCAAGGTTCTTTTCTTTATATAGATCAAAAATAAGGGTTTGCTTCAATTTGTACTGTACAGCCAGGGTCAAAGGTAAATAATGACTTGAATTGTCAACATTTCCAACTAGATTAAACTTCAGCAACACGCTGAATATGCCGCAGATCTTCATAACCACACATGCAGCATAGACTTTTTTAATTTGCATTTTTATCAGGTTTGAGACACTACAGTGTACTTCTTGCATCTTATTTTTAGAATTTGCATTTTATCATCTTCAGATCGTCAGTGTGAAGTACTTTGTAATCTTATTCTTTGATTTTGCATTTTTATAATTTTTTCTGTAAATTGTATGAGGTATCGTGGTTTTCTTTCGTTCATTTCTCCAAATCAGTCTTGGCTTTTTATTTGCTTCCACTTCTTCTTGGCTCTGTAGTCAAAATACATAACAGAGCAAAATTTTGTATATTATATTATGAATATGTTCTTCTGAAGACTTATTCAGAGTGTAAATGCTTAGAATTTATAATAGTATTTATACTTTATTTAAATAAAGAGAAATGGCCAAGTCTTAATAATATGCACACATTCTCAAATTCCTATACTATCTTTTACTCAACAACTTCCTAAAATGCAGCTTTAAGTACTATGAGCTAAATTCAGTAAAAGACTTAGGCACCTGACCACAGAGTGGCATGTATAGGCATAGGGAGAACTGGATGCCTCAGACTGGGTTCCAGAAAAAGCACGCATGCTGAGTAGGAAGGTCCCCAGAGCTAGCCAAAAACTGCATCTGAAATCCCACCTTTTTCATAATTAGGCATCTAACTCAAGGCAGTAGGTAGAAATCTCCATTTACTTAGGTTCCACAACCTGAAACCTTCTCTTAATGGTGGGTGCCTATAAATATTCGTTCAAAGGATGCAATAAGTGGTGGTGGTGGTATCACCTACCTTTTATGTAATAGCTTAGGGCTGAGAGTTCTCACCTGGATGTGGAAGACCTGGACTTAATTTCCTCCTCAGTATGAGAGGCCCAAACAAACAACCTACCAAAAGACTTAGGCTGAGCAACACATGTTTTCAGGATCTCCACTAGGATTAGGTAGGAGACAGGGCTGAGCTGCTTAGACCAGGAGAATACTGGGTATATGTGGAAGCAGAATTCTAGATGCCTGGTAAAGTTTAAAAATCAGAGGTATCTAGTAAGCTTGAAATGCCTCCAGGGGTGGGCAACAACAGAACAAGAGATATCTGAATTGCAATTTTGGACTGAATTTATGTACCTCAGACCTTTATTGAATTTAACCTTTTGTGACTATGTGTCTGTGACAGGGGGCTAACTTGGAGCTGGATCTCAACATAGCCCACCCACCTGTCCCTGTATGGGCAGTCCACCCGGTCTTGCCTGCCACAATTTGCTGTTCCTAAAACTGGTGTAAAAGTGCGTGAGACTGCCCATTTTGTGCCCCAGTGCCAGGGACGCTGTCCACAGATCCATACCATCCCTACACTATGGCCCATGCGTCACAGATGGCCTCATAGGGTCTTAATGTCTCCGGCCTCACACTGGGCCCCATAACATTCGAGTCTGGACCACAACTAGATCCTTCCTACTCAGGTGGTCTACTCCATCCTCATTCTGGGCTGTCAGCTCCCTAGACCTCTTTCCCTCCTGGGTGTGGCTCCCCTCTGGGACCTTTGGCCACACCGGCCCTGGCCCACCTCCAGGCCAGTCAGAACCCCAGACCCCCTGGCTCTGTGCATCCCTCACGGTGGGTTTTCTAGACCTTTTGTCATCCTAGTCCTGGCTCCAGCATTGACCAGTCGAAGGTTTTGTCTAGGTTCTAGCACTGCTCGCCCACTCTCTCTCACACAGGTCCACCTTCTTGGGCTACTCCAAACACAGGCCGTATTTCCCTGGGTTACCCACCAGATTGCGGGGGCTGCAGTTATAAGGTGCCCTTCCCCACCTTTCACTGGAGCGGCAACTGGCCTGGCATTTCTGGGGAGCTACCCTGCCATGGGCAGCTCCACCAAACCATCTTTCCCCAGCAGGGTGCACTTTTCAGTCATATCCAGGACCAGGAGCCTCCCACATTCCCCATAGCTCCTGCCCTTACCTCCAAGGTGTTGTGAGCAGCAGCTCAGACAGGTGTTGTCCTTCAGCTGCTTGCAGCAGACTTCTGCTTCAGCCATGTGGGCCCGGATCTAAAATGGCCACCTCATCAGGGCTTGCCTGCACCTGCCAGCTGCCTGCTCTCAGCCTCAAAGTGGCAGACACCAAAGGTGCTGTCACACACCTTGTCCCTTTAAATGGCTACCGGGGCAGGGGGTGTCTCCCTGCTGCTCACCATGCAGGCTTATCTGTCACCTGCAACAGCCCACTAAGTGGCGAGCACCCCAGTGCTGCTCTGCCACAGTGTCTGTACGTATTAAAGATGTACAACAACATGTATACAATCTATATAGGTGACTTGCAAAAATATAAGTAAATGGAAAAATCTGTTATAGGTTGTTTAATAACCTCAGTTAGTCAACCATGGAGCCTGATCCTGCACTGAAAAACTTACTAATTTAGCAGCATCAATTCCAGCAGGTCAGGCAATGCATTCCAGCCCATTAGTAGGCATTTGTCAACTAGAGGATTTTGTTTAAAGTAAGAATTTTGAGGTAAGGCTTTTTGATACAGTACAGAAAGAACTTACCCTGAACCACATAGCAATTCTCATACCTGGAACCAGGAGAGGATCACAGAGACATCACCACAAGCAGTACAAGTTATGTAATTGATAGGTCTCCTTGTCTCAGATAGATGCTGAGTGAAAGATGCCACTACGGTTTACCATACCCAACTTCTAGGCACCTACCCAGCTCCCAAAGTGAAATCCACAGCTGAGTTAGATGTGTAGAACTTATAATAGAAATTATACTTTATTGCAATAAAGAGAAAAGTATCATGGAAGTGAATACACCACAGAATAGGATTTGCAACAGCCAGCAAACTAAGCGAGGAGCTGCATAAGCCAACACTAAATGCTGAAGAGCGTAGCCTGGTGAGGCACAGGGAAGCTTGCAGCCACCCAGCCATCCAGCTACTCATGGTGCAGTGCAAGCAAATCCTCCTGCCACTGAACACTGCCAAACTCTAGCTCTGTAAGCCGGATTCAATAGCTGCACTGGCCAGATTGAAAGCACCCCTGCCACCATTTTGAAGTGTGGGAATGCTGATACATGAGATGCGGGAGGCTGCTGGAGCATGGTAATTGTCATGCTCCAGAAGAATTGATTAATAGAGTCTACTCCAATGCACTGGAATTACAGTGCGTTGGAGCAACCACTCCCTGCTCATGTATAGGCATTGTAGGTGCCTAAGTCCTTTTGTGGCTCTGGACATAAGTCCCCTAACTTCCAGCTACTGCACATTAAATATTATACATGGAGAAACCACTAGAAAGGGACAAAAGCCTAACTTTTGGTAATCTAGTTTACAAAACCATACTACTTTGTCCACCACTACAAGCCACTGGCCATTCTATTCAGTAAAAACTGCCTAGTTCTTGTCTATAGAGGAAGTCATGCATCTGTCTGACATATTACAAGCACACATAATAGTGACCTGTAAGAAGTAGTTCTTGAGCTAATGTGTAAAAGAACATAGTCTCAACAAGAAACAGCCAACAACTCAGACTTCTTAGTACCACTTAAAAACAGTAATTTTTAGGCTGGATATCTTTTTAAAGTGTTTTCCTGATTCTAGCTGGAGACATAATTAAAACAGAGATGTCATTTTTAACATGTACTGGAAGTAATGCTTTAAAGCAGGTACCTGAATAGATTTTTTCAGACTTAGAGTATGCTTTTGTATGTGGGCTTCTTTTTCTCCAAATTGGTGTATTGTAAGATGCTGAAGTGCATTTGTCTGTAGGAAAATATATATATATTTATACTTTTGCTTGCAATTATAGTACACAGATTCTTATCCTGCTACACAAGCTAAACAATATTATTAGCTAAGGTATCAACTGACACATCACACAAATTACATGCCATCTTGAAATAAAAAATAACATTAAATCAGGACTTAGTCACCAATATGTTAAGAAATTAATTGTATTCCTATATCATGTTTTCAGGAGACTCATAGAAGCTCCCAGAAGAACTTTTTCCACTGAGATCATGGGATTAGGCAGCACAACATTTCCTTTGTAGAAGACCTTCTCATATGTGGCATAAATGCCCCTGGATTAGCAAAGTCTATTCCTTATATATCTCTTTAAACTTAAATTTTGGATGCATGGAATAGTACTGAGGAAATATAACAAAAGGCAGTCTTGTGCTGTTGTCCTATACCATAGGTTCTGAACCAGGGTGCTGTGAGACCCCCTCAGGGGTGCCATGGCACAAGTGCTACCACTGTGGCCAAGTAGAAGTGCTCTACTTAGTGCACAGCCAGACCAGGAAGGGCTATGGCACATACATGGTCTCCTGCTTCATTAGGGTTCTCTGATAATCCTAAAGCAGGCACGAGGCCCCATTTGTGTGGCAGCTTTTTCTGATCTGCTCCCCACATACTCTACCCCAAAACAGAGGCATGTGGTGCAGTGACATCAGCTCTGCATGCCTTTGTTTCTATGAGACTCCATGAAGATTCAGGCCAGGAAGGGCTGCACAATGAGCTGGCTCTCCTGCCAGCTTTAGACTTATCAAAGAATTGTAATAAAGCAGGAAGGTATGCACGTTACAGCCCTTCCGAATCTGTCTCTGCACTAGGTGTGTGGGGCAATTATTTGGTGGTGACGGTTTCACTCTGTTGAGAACCACTGAGAGGTGAAGCAGCCCAACAGTAGTTCTCAATCAAGGATGCTGCCAAATACAAAAAAGTGGGGAATCATAGAAAATCAGGATTGGAAGGGACCTCAGGAGGTAATCTAGTTGAACCCCTTGCTCAAAGCAGAACCCATCCCCAACTAGATTGTAGCAAACCCCCCAGTTTTTCTTTTTTTTTCTTTTAAAATACATTCCCTCCCCTTGCCCAACCATTTCTGACTTTTTCTTTCCCTCTCTATTCCCTATAGATAAGTATAAATGAGCTAAGACATAGGATAAGCTTCAGCATTCTATTTTGGTAGCAAGTTGTATTTGTTTTGTTTTTTTCTCCTTCTTTATATTGTATGTTTATTATGTTTATATTGATTGTTACTGTTCCATATTACTGTTTTACTGGTATTATATGATTTAGGTCTATATATGTAAGTTAGCATAAGTCATGTCAAGTTTCCATTTTGTTTGTCAAGTCTCCATCCTGTCCCCAGGCCTGGTTGTGCAACCCATGACTCACACCTACCTCTCCTATGTAATTTGGTTCCTGAATGAAAGGGAATGAATGAGGACGCTTGAGAGACAAAGGCAGTAGGTCTAAAAATAGCTCCCTCTGAATGACCAAACCATCAACACCAGTACTGGGACCAATGAGCCAGCCCTTGGAAGCACCCATCAGCTTTCAAGAAACAAAAGATGAGGCAACACCATTGTGCCAAGGCTGTACATGCTCAATAAGAACACCTGGAGCCCTCTGGAACAGGACTGACTTTGCCTGGACAGGCCCACCCCATAGGAGATCAGAGGTAGTCTGCCCCATAAAAAGGGGTAGTGAAGACTGACTCTTTGGGATGCCGTCTTCATCTGGACCAGCACCATGCCACATTACCTATCCATCCAGAAGCCCTGCCAGTGACCTGCCCCTCTGGACAACTCCTGCTGGACAAGGATCCCTTTCCAGCCTGGATAAGTAGCCATCACCCCCTACCCCCTCTTCAACCAAGGACTTGGACTCTGCTTCTCTTTCCCACCTGGACTCCAACCCTTCCACTTAGTCTCTTTCTCCTGCTGCCATTGTGTGTGTGTGTGTGTGTGTGTGTGTGTACCAATAACTTCACAGGGTTGTGTAGTGTGTTGTCTGTTTAATAAACCTGTTATTTTCAAACCCTGAGTTGGGTTTTTGTCTGTTTCCTGACTGTTTCCTCCTTGCCACCATGTATCTGTCCCCCCAGTCTCTACGCTGTCAGCCTGTTTCCAGCCTCAGGCTCCCAAGTTTCTGCCTCTCTCTTTTTCCTAGCTGTCTCCTCCTTGCCACCACTTATCTGCCCCACCCACCCCAGTATCTCAGCTGTCTGCCTCAGTTTCCAGCCCCAATCTACCTTAAGAAACCCCAAGCCTCAGTTTCTCAGCCAGTTTCTCTCTAGTCCAATGGTTCTAATCTCAGTTCTGGCAAATTTCACTCCCTACACATTAACTCTCTCTCACCTTACCCTTCCCCCAGGTACCCCAAGCACACATATATACCGTGCCATCCAAGTTAGGAACTTACCTATGTGTAGGTGGGTTGTACGTGTGTGAACTGGTGAGTGTGTGTGTGTATATATCATTGATTGATGATATATGATTTATGAATTAGTAATCTGTGTACATGTACTGAGTGTGCGGGTATGGACAATTGATTTTTGTCTAACTTTTGGGGTGTATAGTGTATGCGCTTGAATTGGTGATAGGTATGCATGTGCCTAGGCTGGTTTGGATATTTATGTGCCTGAGCTGGTAATGTGTGTGTGTGTGTATGTGTGTGTATGCACCTAACTGATTTGTGTGTTTGTATATGTGCAATTGTCACACCCTCCTGTCTAACAATGCAATTTTGAGATCCTGAGAGTTGGTCTGACCCCACAGGGCAACAAGATGATCCCACCCAAGGCTACATCTTAAAAACCTCCAAGGATAGATAGTCTACAACCTCTCTGGGTAACCTGCTCCAGTGTTCTAAGCAAGTTTTTCCTGATATCCAACCTAAACTTCCCTTGCAGCAACTTGAGACCATTGCTCCTTGTTCTGTCATGTGCCACCACTGAAAACAATCTAGCCCCATCCTCTTTGGAACCACCCTTCAGGTAGTTGAAGACTGCTATTAAATCCCATCACAGTCTTCTGGGGGTTGCCTCCCCAATTTAGTAAAGGACCCATACTGTCCCTGATCATCCTTTTGTTGTTGACATACTTGTAAAAACTCTTCTTGTTACCTTTAAAGTCCCTTGCTAGCTACAACTCCAATTGTGGTTTGGCTTTCTTAATTTCATTCCTGCATACCCGAGCAATACCCTTATACTCCTCCTTATCTGTTTGTCCAGGTTTCCCCTTATAAGCTTCCTTTTTATATTTTAGCTTACTGAAGAGTTCTCTTCTGAGCTAAGCTAGTCTTCTGCCATGCTTGCTAGTCTTCCGGCACATTGGGATGGTTTATTCCGGCACCCTTAGTAAGGTTTCTTTAAAGTACAACCAACTCTCCTGGACTCCTCTCCCCCTCAGACTGGCCTCCCAGGGGATGCTGCTCATCAGTTCCCTGATTGAGCCAAAGTCTGGTTTACTGAAGTTCAGGGTCTGTACTCTGTTGTTCTCCTTTTTTCCTTCTTTTCCTCTGGAGCCTGAATTCAAGCATCTATTGGTTACTGCTGCTCAAGTTGCCATCCACTACTACATTCCCCACCAATTCTTCCCTGTTTGTGAGCAGCAGGTCAAGAACAGCATGGTTCCTTGTTGGCCTCTCCAGCACTTGCACCAGGAAGTTGTCCCCTACACTCTCCAAAAACCTCCGGGCTTGCCTGCACACTGCTATATTGCCTTCTCAGCAAGTGTCAGGGTGATTGAAGTACCCCCTGAGAACCAGGGCCTGTGACTGGGAAACTTCTGCTAGCTGTTTGAAGAAAGCCTCATCCTGTACACCCTATCTATAGCAGACACCCACCATGACATCACCTTTGTTGGTGTCCCCTGTGAACCTAACCCAGAGACTTTCAACAGGTCTATTTCCAGTTTCAAACTGGAGCTCTGAGAAATCATATGGTTCTTTTACATAAAGCACAATTCCTCCTCCTATTCTTTCCTGCCTGTCTTTCCTGAACAGGTTGTATCCACCCATGACAATGGTTCAGTCATGCGAGCTATCCCAACAAGTCTCTGTTATTCCAATCATGTCAGAGGGAGGAGGGCTCTGAATCTAAAAAGGGTATAACACCATTACATATACTTCCTCATAACAGAGTATCTTTCACACTAGCTAACCATAGAGCATACAGATGCAATTGTAACAAATACTGCTATTAATATCTTTTCTTCTGATTAACAAAATGCTTTGATGATTCCATAATACCAAAAGGATTCCTATACTCTCTACTGAATTAACATATTCTACCCCTCTACATTAATGATCGCTAAAATTCATTACACTCAGAATGTAAATTTTTAGTCTGATTTTGAATTGATAGAAACTCAGAAATTACTGATCTGAAAATGATTAAAATATATGAGATTTAGTCAGACATAAAGTTATTAAAATTTGAGGAAAATGCAATGTTTTTCATAGAAAAAGAACCTGGGTTGGATTCATCTTTGTGTGTACAATAAATAACTTGACCTTAACTGTGATGTTGCAATTACTCCAAGCAAATAGTAGCCTATCAGCTATATTTGACATTTTACTAAGCACAGACATTAAAAAAATAATTTTCAAATGCTGTGTAACTTACAAATGCTTGATGAAAACCTTAATAATGCTCTTTTAATGCAGCTTTTGTTTGTGTGATATGTACAAGTTAAAGAGGAGGATGTTCTCAATGTCTGTAATAGTCTGAGACCATTCTATCCTGGAATTTCACATATAAGGGTGTCATCCTGAGTATGAGAAAAACTAACAGTCTCTTGAAAAGCTCTTCCTGACTCAAGAGGTACATGGGCCAATCAGAAGTGACACTCTGCTAGACTTGGTCCTGGCCAAAGAAGACAACCTGGTGACTGACTTAAATATAGAGGGAAGTCTGGGTGACAGCAACCATAAAATCATCATGTTCACTTGCCCAACATAAGGCACACAAATCTGATAGCAGGATTGAAGTCTTGGACTTCAAAAACGCAAAATTTAAAAAAGCTTAGGTCATTAGTAAGGGAAGTGCTGCGGGTCCAGGGACCGAAGGCCAAAGGTATGCATGAAGAGTGGTTGTTCCTTAAGGACACGATCCTTGAAGCATAAAGGAAGTCCACTCCCATGAGGAGAAAAGGTAACAGAAGGGCTGGGAAGACCTCTTGTCTTCCTCTTAGGAAAGAAGAAAGAGGCTTATAAACAATGGAAGCTTGGGCCAGGCCCCTAGAAGGACTATTCCATGACAGCCCTCATTTGCATGGAACAGATAAGAAAGGCTAAAGTGGCAACCGAACTTAGATTAGCAATGGGAATTAAGGACAACAACAAGTCCTTCTTTAGGTACATAGGGAACAGAAGAAAAACAAGTGGGAGTGTGGGGCCATTGCTCAGCAACTCAGGAGAGCTGGTTACTGGCACCCAGGAGAAAGCTGAACTCCTGACTGACTACTTTGCTTCGGTCTTTCACCAGACCAAGGGGAAAACAATGCCAGGTACAGTACAGGATGAGCATGGTAGGAATAATCACCCTCCTAATATTGCCAAAGAATTGGTTTATGACCAATTAAAATATTATATATATACAAGTGAGTGGGATTGGATGATGTTCACCTGAGAGTGCTGAAGGAGCTGGCCAAAGACATTGCAGAACCCCTGGCAAAACTC
The DNA here is from genome assembly GCF_001723915.1 of Gavialis gangeticus. Lineage (NCBI taxonomy): Eukaryota > Metazoa > Chordata > Crocodylia > Gavialidae > Gavialis > Gavialis gangeticus. The sequence continues at coordinate 44,499,530 of NW_017729022.1, forward strand.
TCCCACAACTTGTGGCACTCTGGAGAAGTCCCTGAGGACTGGAAGAGGGCCAGTGTTGTGCCCATCCACAAGAAGGGCAGGAGGGAGGACCTAGGTAACTATAGGCCAATCAGCTCAACTTCCATCCTAGGGAAAATCCTAGAAAAGTTAATCAAGGAGTCTATCTGTCATAAGCTTGCAGAAGGTGAGATTCTGCATGACAGCCAGCATGGTTTTGTCATGGGCAGGTCTTGCCTTACCAGTCTCATCTCCTTTTATGACCAGGTAACTCACCACCTGGACATGAGAGAACAGGTTGACATTGTATACCTAAACTTCCAAAAGGCCTTTGATCTAGTATCCCATAATGTCCTTGTGAGAAAATTGGAGGATTGTAGGCTTAACTCCGAGACAGTCAATTGGGTGAGAAACTGGCTGCAGGATAGGACCTAGAGAGTGACAGGAAATGAATCTGTGTCATCTTGGCAAGAAGTGGGCAGGGGTATCCCACATGGGTCGGTGCTTGGTCCAATACTTTTCAACATCTTTATTTATGATTTGGATGTGAGGAGAAAGAGCTCACTGGCCAAGTTTGTGGATGACACCAAGTTATGGGAAAGCGTGGTCACACTTGAAGATAGGCTATAGATATAGGCAGATTTAGACAGGCTAGCAAGTTGGGTAGATCAACATCTGATGAAGTTCAATGTTGAGAAATGTAAAGTGCTCCACATTGGGATGAACAAGTCCCAACACCCCTACAGGCTTGGCAGCACCAAACTGACTAGCACCACGAATGAAAGGGACCTGGGGGAAATAATAGACCATGGTATGAATATGAGCCAGCAATACAATGCTGTAGCCAGTAGGGCAAATAAGACTCTGTCATGCATCAATACATGCATCTCCAGCAAAACCAAGGAAGTGATTCTTCTGCTCTACTCAGCGCTGGTGAGACCGCAGCTGGAGTACTGTGCCCAGTTCTGGGCACCACACTTCAACAAGGACATATACAAGCTTGAGAGAGTCCAAAGAAGAGCCACTCATATGATCAGTCTTAAAAGGCAAGCCATATGAGGAAAGGCTGAGGGATCTGGGACTCTTCAGCCTGAAGAAAAGAAGGCTGAGATGAGACCTGGTAGCAGCTTACCACTACACTAGCGGAGTACATCAAGGGCTTAGTGAGCAACTGCTCACCAGGGCACCTGAGGGAAAAACTAGCCACAAAATGGTCACAAACTCCTGGAAAAGCAATTCAAGTTCAACATTAGGAAAAACTTCTTTACAGTCAGGGTATCCAGACTGTGGAATAAGCTCCCTCCAGAGGTTGCACAATCACCTACCCTGGAAATCTTCAAAAGGAAGACAGTGACTAGACAGTCACCTTGCTGGGGTCAACTGACCCCCAGTTATCTTTCCTGCTTGGTGCAGGGGGGCTGGACCCAATGATCTCCCAAGGTCCCTTCTGGCCTTACAATCTATGAATCTGTGAAAAGAAAAAGGAAAAAAAAAAGAAATTGCCAGAATTTGTGATGGCTCTGTCATGTTTTCTGATGGAGTGGTATGGCTATGACCTTATTTGGGACAGCAGTGAGAAATGAAAGCTTGTCCAAAAAAAACACTGCTAATTCCCAGAAATACCTTTGGAAACAGAAATCACAAAGGGCAGGAAAAGCCAAGCTCCTGGACTGCCAGTGATAGTTAAAGTTTTGTTAGTTTAATAAGACAGGTCAGAAGTTAAAAATAAAGAAAAGGCCATAGTGCAAACTTTAAGCTATACTTGGAAAACAGACTGCCAGAATGAAAGAGACAGGACCTCAGAATCTGACCTGAAGGTTTCTTCTCAAATTCCTGACATGTACTAGGTATTGCCAGGAAGGCAGTAGGTTACTTCAAAGATGGAACAAGTGCAGAAAGAAAATGTCACTGTTGCCATGCTAAAAGAACTGCAGGCAGAATACTAATTCTGTCTTCAGACTGGCTGAAATAGAAAGTGACAACTAACCAACCTTAAAACTGTACATCACAAAATGCCACAATAGATTTAAAAAATATATAAAAAGCTTCAGTAATGTCCAAATCCCAGTTTGTATAATAGAAAGTAATATCATAAGAAGGATGTTTGTTTGGTCTCCTGTTGAGGGGAAAAAAGAGGCTGAATGTCTGTTAGGGAGAAACTAAGATTTTCACTACCGAGTTGTTCAATTAGATAATCTTTGGAATTAATATGCAGCACACAGACTAAAGTAAAAAATGGAACACTGGATTATAAAGTATCTTAAAATGCTTTAAAAATTAATTACATTATAAAAGAATTTATTTAATTACACTAAACCAAAGCATAGCCTTTTGTGCTCTCTCTCTCTTTATTGAATTCTTAAATTACCTTTTCACATATATAAAGGTAAGAAGAAATAAGGCCAAACCCCCCCCTCTAGAATAACTAAAGAAGAAAACAGGTACACTGAGACAACATAATACCTGAACCAATTGACTGAAAAGTCTTGAATGCTTTGTAGATAATGGATTTAATTAAGAAACTAATGAAGAGCAGATGGCATAAAAGCAATGCTTAGATCATAGCCTGACTGTGCAGGATGAAATACTATGAACATGTATATAGCTTAGAATTTCAATAACTTTCTCAGTAAACTCTAACATAGTGAACCTTGGAGTAGTTTCATTTTAAATCTGTTTGCATGCTACAGGGATATAAGATGATAAAATACTCAATGCTGTCTTTAAGAAACTTCAAGATTTCTCTACAAATTATGCAGATCTCAAAAGACAGATTTAAAACTCATATGAGTAACTCAAACCAGAAAGATGCAAAAGAGTGGGACAATAAGCTGTTCCCAGCCTATAATGCAACAAGTTTTAAGAAAATTTTCAGTGCTAAATTATCATCAATCTGTTCTTGGGTTTACAAGAAATTCCTCCTGTCCTGTTTCACTTCTGTTCAAGACCTGGTCAAAATCGTTGCTAGGGACTGCAGTTATTGCTAGTGCTCCAATGGACAGTAGTTTCTAATATGGTAGGGATGGGGCCATGGGCCATTCCCTTCTCCTCAGGTAGAACAAGTGACTGGACGTGGGAACTAATTTATGGTGGACCTTTTGCATATAATGGACTTGATACTCAAGCAAATTGTGGCTGCCTTTACTTTTTGGCTTCCCCAGAACTTAATGACATTTTCTCATTTTTGTTTCTGGATTTTGCAATAATCTGTTTAAGATTATCTGACATGAGTCAAATGTCACTTAAATATATTGATGCAGGGAATAATTGGGCCCAATGGTATGCAGGATGACAAGGAATCTTGTATAATTAAGAGCCCACCTGTAGATATATTCAGTTTGGATTCTTTACTGAAGCTGACGTTGCTGTTGGTCACATTTGTTGATCTTCCAGGTTCTGGTGAATAGAAGGAAGTGCTTCTCCCAGAAGCTTTTAGAGAAGGAATATAAGAAGCAGTCTCAGAATTCTGGCTTTGATAACTTCTTCGGCAATTTGCTTCACTTTTTGAGTGAGAACCATGCATTGCTGGAAGTAAAAAAGATACATTACATCAAACTTTCAAGATAGTTCTCAATATCTGACATATCAGTATAAAGGATACATAGTATACAAAAACACACCTTTTAATTGATAGGAGGTTGTGTTTGATTTCATCAGAGAATCAGAAATGGAAACTGACATTATCCCTTTTTAATTGGTTACTTAAAACTAATTAGTCAAGTATTTCCTTAAATACCTTTCCCCATATATGTACTAGATGAGTTTTTTGATTCCTCAGAAATCCATTTCTTTTTCTTCACTCCTTTAAAATGATGTTTCTTTATAGGTTCAGTGTAGTTCATTCCTAAAGGAACATAATGACATGGATTCACTTTTTGAAAATATACAATATGATGAAATCTCTTGATTTTGCTGGTTCCTCTCTGATGTAATCATTACCAGGGATGTTTTACCAATCTGCAAAAGCCATTTCTCTCAGTTTAAGTATTGATAGTCAGAGATTCCTTTGTGGTCATCAAAAACCTTTTCTTCTCTGCTGCATTTCCCAGTATCAGAAGCTGACATGACAGCCTGGGAAGTCAGGTTGTTATACCCTGCTTACTACTTCTCTCCCATCCGCTTATTTTGTTAGTGTTTCATGACTGGGTTCTTCAGCTTTATAATAGTCTATCTACTGCTTTCCTCAAAGAGAAGCACATGTAAGAAATCTGTTCCACTCCCTTTGTGTCCTTGTATAGCAATTGCGTGCATTGTGGTCTTTGTGCTCATTTCCTATATTTTAACTGCATCTTAACTATATGTCAAGCAGTTGTGGCCCATCAGTGAAAGGACCCCATTTATTCATCAAATCACCACAAGGTGATTTGAAAAAAGAATTACTAGAATTACTTTCCCACGTTTCATATAAAGCTGTTTTTGGACAAAAAGCTTTCTTTTACATAATAAAAAGCTAATTGTGAAAACAGTCATGATAAGTAGAAATATGAGCAAGTTTTGCCTCGTTAAAAACAAATGATATTTCAAAAAATGTGAAGTGTATTAAAGGAAAAGCTCATGAAATCTTGCAAGTGGACTTCAAATTTAATTTTAAAAATACAGTATTATTAAAGTAATGCTTTTTGACCAAACTATAGTTCAAATTATGCCTAAATAAAAGGCAGAAAATCTGAGTTAATACTACACTGAGGTGTCATAGATTTTATGGCCTACAAATATCCACTGTAATTCACGCATATATTCTACAACAATAGTTTTCAACCTGTGGCCTGCAGATACCTGGGGGTTGGCAAACTATGTCTAAGGGGCCCACAAAATATGACTACGATCAATCAAAAGTATGTGATTATCCACACTTACAATTCAAAGGGGTTCACACCTCCATCTGAAATTTCCAAAGGGGTCTGTGCCTCCATTCAACATTTTTAGGAGTCCACAAATTTTAAAAGGTTGAAAACCACTGCTCTACAACTATGAACTAGGCCTCTTATGCAGCATGCATGTGCAAATCATAGTCCTTTTCAAAAGTAAGTATATTACACCCAGAGTAGAATTCCATGTAAATTGATCCAAAGCACAGAAAAGCAACTATGGGAGCTGACAGAAGTGACATTTGTCATATGATTAGATCCCTGAAAGTGCTCTACAGCTGTGCCCTGACAGAAGTGCACAGCTGCAGAGCACTTCGAAAGTACCTGATTACACAACAAATTAACCCTCATCTAATGAGGGTTCAGATGAAGGAGCTTCATAGCAAAGTACCATAGTTAATTTCTGGCAGTCCCTGTGCATGATCATCAGGGCTTCCCATCTCCAGTGCTGTCTGCAAGACGGGAGTGGGGAGAAGGGAGGTGGGTAAGCTCCAGACTGGCCAGCCTGAGCTGGAGGGGGGACAGGTGGATTGGAGCCCCTCCACCTCACAGCCTCCCCAAGCCTCTCCCCCTCCAAGTCAGGCTGGGCAAAACCCGCCCCCTTCCTTCTCCCCACTCCCATCCTGCAGACAGCATGAGAGCTGAGAGGGGGGCTGGACTGGGCGGAGGAGAGGCTAACCATGAGTTAGAGCAGGGAGCTGCACATCTGTCAGCACCCTACGTTACTGAGTGTAAAAAACACATTAAGGGCCTTGGCATAAATACTAGGGCTGTGCGAAGCTTCACGTGCTAATTTGATTTGGAGGACATTTGGCCCGATTCAGTGGCTGAAACTCTGAATCTGAATCGAATCAGGAGACCAACTGAAATGTCCAAATCGATTCAAAGCTCTCCGAATTGGTCTGGAAAAGATTCGGAAAGCTTCAGCGATTCAGGGAGTCCCTACTCACTGTACCAGGGAGCTGGACCTGGAATCCATCCTGGTAAGTAGGGGGTGGTGGAGGGGGAGCTGGAGGATGGGGGAAGGGGGGCAGCAGGGATGGCCCCCCCGTCTGGCAGGAGCTGTCCCAGCACCTCCCCCCCCATGGCTGCCCTGCCTGGCCCCAGCTCCTGGCTCTTTAAAGAAGCCCCCACTCACCACCAATCTCTGCTGCTCCCCACTGCCCCACGTTGCACGGGGGGCTCTGCCACGAGTCCCCTGTCTCAGCTCCCCCCATGGCTGCTCTGCCCAGCCCCAGCTCCTAGCTCTTTTAAAAAAAAAAAGTGCTGACTCACCAGACGCTGCAATAGCCTTGGAGCTTTTGAGGGCTTGTTGCAGAGCCACCCGCACAGTATGGGGCAGTGGGGGGCATCAGGGATGGCCCCCCCGTCTGGCAGGAGCTGGTGAGCTGGGGCTTTTTTATTTTACTTTAGTTTTTTTTAAGGGCCCGGAGCTGGGGCCAGGCAGGGCAGCCATTGGTGGGGCTGGGAGTGCAGGCAGCGGTCAGGGGGCTCATGACACAGCCCCTCACACAGCATGGGGCAACAGAGGGCAGTGGGGATTGCCCTCCCATCTGGCAGCAGCTGGTGACTGGGGGCTTTTTCTTTTTTTTAAAGTGCCAGGAGCTGAGAGAGCAGGAAGGGCAGCCATTGAGAGCAGGCAGGGGAAGGGGCCGATTCGCGGATTTGGCCGATTTAGCTGCGGCTAAATTGACTTGGGATGGTGATTCGAATCACTGAATCGAATCACTGTCCCCCAAATCAGTCAAATCTGAAGTGAATACTAGCCACTTCGCACAGCCCTAATAAATACCTCCATTCTGTATACAGCCTCCATTATATAAAAGTTATAACAAGCTTTGGGTAACCTTGTAGAGAGACAGGCTTCCAAGGCTAGATTCCATGTTTTTGCCGATGTAAACAAGAAAGCAGTGGCTAGGTGCTTGAATATAGTCACATAAACAAAGCAACTGAAACCCATTACCATAAGGAACAACATTCATTGCCAAGAGTTGAAACCTAACTGATAATATTTGAAGCCATCCTAGTTAAAACAGTTGTTAAATATTTATCATAAATGCTTCACTTAGCTGAGGAGGGAGTCTTCACGATCAACCTCTTCATTATCACATATCCTATCAGGTTGTTGATAGATGTCTTTAATAATTGTATATGTATATATGTGTGTGTGTGAGAATATATATATATGATAGGCCTGTGTGAAGTGGCTAGTATTCGCTTCAGATTCAGATTCAGCCAATTTGGGCAGAAAGTGATTCAATTTGGTGATTCGAATCACCTGTCCCAAATCGATTCAGCTGCTGCCGAATCAGCCGAACCTCTGAATCACACAGGCCCCATTCCCTGCCCACTCTCAATGGCTGCCCTGCCCGGCCCCAGCTCCTAGATCTTTAAAAAAACCTCCGTACTCACCAGCTGCTGCCAGGCAGGGGGAGGGGTGGTGATCCCTGCTGCCCCTGGTGCCCTGCGCTGTGTGGGTGGCTCTGTCATGAGCCCCCACCCCGCACCCGCTCTCCCAGCTCCACCCCCTGCTCCCCATGGCTGCCCTGCCTGGCTCAGCTCCTGACTCTTTAAAAAAAAAAAATTATGCCCCTACTCATTGTCTCCTGACAGGTAGGAGGGTGAGCCCCGCTGCCCCTACTGCCCTGAGATGCACGGGGGGCTCTGCCACAAGCTTCCAGAAGCCCCAACGGCTGCTGCAACAGCCAGCGAGTGTGAGGCCTTTTTATTTTTTAAAGAACCGGGAACTGGGCCCAGGCTGGGGAGCCATGGAGGGGCTAGGAGAGTGGGTGGGAGTTGCAGGGTGCTCAGAGGGGCTGGGGGAGCAGGCAGGGGATGGGTCCTAGCGAGGGTCCCTTCCCCACTCCTTCAGCCCCCACCCCCTACTTACCAGCATGGAGCCCAGGTCCAACTCCCTTCAGTGGCCATATCTCTGAAGCTCTTTGAATTTTTTCTGAATCAATTCAGAGAGCTTTGAAACAATTCGGACCCTTTTTATTAGTCTCCTGATTCAATTCAGATTTGGAGATTTGGCTGCTGAATCAAACCGTATCTCCTCTGAATCGAATCAGCACCTGAAGCTTTGCATAGCCCTAATATATGATTGTACTGAAATCTTTGCACTGAAAGGTACACACTTTCCACTGAAAGGCAGCTGGCAAGACCTTTAATACTGTAGTACCTGCTCCCCTACAAGAAAAAATGACACTGTCTCCTCTTACCTCTAGCTGACCTGCATATGCACTACTTTTCCTTCTTGTCCATTCAGGTCATGCTGGGAAGAATTCTAAAGTTCCACTACATATGTTTATGTGGAACATTTTATTACTTTTTGACATATCTGTAGTTTATAGTCAGAATTTATCCTTTATTTTTCCCTTCAAAACATGCAAATGATAAGCAGGTAATGACTAATCAACAATGACTATGTAAATAAAACCAGCCAATATTTTTCAGCTGACAAAATATTGCATTAAAACATGCAACATCTCAAACATGTTTTGGTATTCTGTAGTGCAAACTGAGGCCCCTTTAGACTTCAAGTATACTTGATAATGTCTTTGATAATTTTGCTGATTTAGGGCATCCATTAGGGACCTGATTCTGTGGGATGCCACACATCCTTAATTCTGATTAACTTGCACTGGAGTTGAGACTTGCTCAACGTTTCATTTCAGGATTGGACAAATTGGGCCAGATATTATGCCACATACTAGTATTAGGTACATAAGCAGGCATTCGTAACCTGCAGTTATCTTAGCCTTAAGACTAAATCATAGAAAGCAGTGAGGAGGTGGACCCAGCTACTTTTGCATTAACTTTTTTTTTTCAGGGACTTAAAAGGGTGGACTATGAACATAACCATTGGATCCCATCCAATAAGTAAAATAGAATCTGGGCCTTAGTTTTGAAGAAGATTATGATAATAATCTTGCTCACACTGAAGTCAATGAGAGAACTGGGCCATCATAAAAATATTACTATCCATATTCATAAGGATGAAAGAAGCCAAAATGTTAATGACATTTCATCAAGTTACAGCATGTCTCTGGTAGTCAGAAGATACAGGTCTTGCCTTATATGTTCAGCCTAATTACAAAGTGAGCAAAAACATTTTCCAAAATTACAAGAAATATAAATAATTATTCAATACCTTTTATATCTGAAGGTTTTGATATAATTAACTGTTTTCCCCCATTTAATGCTTCATTTTTCTTCCTTCCACCAACTCTGTTCCTTTGTGGCACATAACAATCACCCCCTACAGAATCACAACATTAGGAATAAAGGAAATAAATGTCATGTCTTTATTAAGATAAAATAGTTTGATATAGTTTTAGTGTGAAGAATGCAAACTACTAACTTCATACTTTTTGACATACACTTTTTACTAGTTTTAGTGAAATAACTATATATTAAAATCCTAAAAATTAAAAGCAAACAGGAAACTTATATGTAATATGTAATATATAAAGCTCAGATAAGTGGAAATTTAAGATACTTTTAACTCATTTCTCAGTCTGACTGGATTTTCATAATTAAGTCTCCTTCTACACAAATACTTCTACATAACAGCTTATACAACATTAAAACAGATACATTTATCACACATTATATGCACAGGGCTCAAAGAAAGAGATAAGCATATTTATAAAATTCTATGTAATTCTTATTTTTGCTACTACCAAGTGTTCAAAAAGAAAAGGAGATTTCCAGTTCTAGATAAATATAAATTGCTTAATGGGTTTAATTAATACTATTGGTATTCATAATACATTGAGTTATCTTATTTACCATATGATTATTAATAGTAACAAAATATACGTCAAAGCATTTATCAGTATTTCCATTTTTAAGTCTACAGGGCATGAGAATACTTCATCCTTAATTACTTACCTTTGGCTCCATGGATGCAGACCCCTATGCCTGCAGAAGACCTCACTGAAGAAATCAGTACAGATAAAACAGCTTTTAAGATTTGGACCTATGTGACTGCCAAAAATAAGAGGTGTGTTCACCTTAACTAATGATATTCTCTCAAATATAGCTATTTCTGAAAGCATCCTGCACCAGTCTGTTATCTCTTTGTCAAGCCTTTCTGAATAAACTATATGTGTTTCTTTATAGCCAGGGTAAAACACAGAAATAATCATTTTTTCTGGATTAAATAAATAACCAACTCTGTTTCATCACCAAATTAAAAATATTTTGTTCACCCTGTAGCTAAGATAGGTGGAATCCAAATATGAAATACTAATTGTTTTTTTTTATAAAAAGCACTGAAAAAAATACCTTACAGAACATAAATACAGTGGAAATAAATTTCACTGGAGAATACTTGCAAGGCTTAAGTGCTATTGATATTCATAATACCTCTGAGTAATTTTATCTACCATAGGATATTCAATAATGACAACACATACTTTAAAGTAATTACCTCCATTTTCAAAGGAGCCAAGGTCCGTCCTCGTGTTTCCATTTAATGATACTATTATTTCTCCTTGTCTTTTTATATTGTGAAACTTTGCTGGAACTGAAACACCATCACCTGGGAAGCAATAGAGGAAAAGTATTAGCCAACTTATGCTGAATCATTTCATTTGTGACACATAAATGGATATGGGATAGTAAATGAAGTTATGAATAACACTGTACAATTCAGGCTTACACTGATTTTTTGGAAAGTGACACATAAATTAGCATTTTTTTATATAGACTAATGGGGAATTATCAGTAAAACATATATGCATACCAAAAAGACATAACAGAACTAAACCACAGAGTACAAAGCTGAGACAATACACTTAAATTTTGCTAATTCAGAAAATATGACTTACTGTATTAAAACTTGTGAATTGTCAAGTGGGTATTACACACAGGGTGCATCTACACATCTCCCTACAGTGACATTTTTATTGCACTAGGCTTTAGTACTTCCTTTTGGAAGTAGTAAAAAAGCACAGTGACTACCCATACTGCGCCATGCGCACGGTGCACAGTTAGTTTTAGCCACTACTTCACCATAGCGGCGCACTAAAACAAGGGAACGCACCACTACTGTGAAGTAGTTGCCTGTCATGTGTAGACTCATGTGATCACTATGTTGCTTGTCATACAGCAACTTAGCACATCGTTATGGTGACATACGGTGACATGTAGATGTGCCCACACATACATAGTTTTAGAAGAAATACATAAACTTGCCTTAAGTTCAGAAGGAAACATATTATGGAACATGTTAGCCATGATTACCTACTGTAGGATTTCTTGCACTTGGTTCTGTCCGTTATCGGTGAAAGAATACTAGACTAGATCATACTAAGAGCAAACAATGTTTACTGCACACATATCAAATATATTTATTTGTATTGCCAATGATTAACTGTTTCATTTCACTGTAAGGATTTTAATTACGCAGGTGATAGGGGGCATGTCTACATGTGCAATTAATAATGCACAGTAAGCCTTCCTGAGGAGCCAATCTACATGTGCTCCCTGTTTGGAGCAAATCTGCTCTCAACAGAACAGCCCAGGACAGGGCTGCTCCAACTCTGCTCTGGTCCCCTGCAGCAGCCAAGAGGAGATCCAACCTCATCCTAGGTGTTAGCCCAGGGGATAGCAGAGAGCCTGGTGCTGGTCCCCATATGCACAGGGCCAGGAGAGCTCTGCCATCTTCAGCAGCAGCTGTCTTCTGGCCCTTTGCACATCAGGAGGGGTCCTGATGTACAGGGGACCAGGAGACAGCTGCATCTGCAGAACTCTCCTGGCCATCTGCACATGGGGACAAGCTCCATACCTAGCAGGGCTTCTGTGTACAACTGGCAGCTCGCCCAGAGCTGTCCCACTCCTGGGACAGCTCCAAGCCAGCTCTGGGCTGCAACAGGATTTCTCTGAGCAGCCCAGAGATGGCTGAGAACTGTCCCTTTTGGGACAGCTCCCACTCAGCTCCAGACTGCACAAGGATTCCCCCTTAGTGTTGGGGCTGACCGGACACAAATTTGTTCCCAGTCAGTGTCTACATGTGCACATTTACTAACTGTATTTACAGGTAGTAGCTAACTGTGTAGAGAACAATTTACTGTACAGTAAATGTGAGCACATTTAGACAGTGACATTTTCCCATGCAGCAGATTAGTCTACTGTGCAGTAAAGCATCTCATGTAGACACACTCAGGGTCTCTCTACTCAGCACTGGTTAGGCCTTATCTGGAGTATTGTGTGTAGTTTTGGAATCCACATTGTAAAAAGGATGAGGAGATAATCCAGAGGTGGTCCGTAAAGAGCTTGGATAAAGAGCTTGGATAACAATTTTCAAATACCTGAAGGGCTGCTATAAAAGAGAGAGAGAACACCTTTTCCCTCTTGCAGCAGAGATTAGTTGGACAGGGACCAATGGCTTGAAGTTGCAGTAAAATAGGTTTAGATTGGATATCAAGAAAAAACCTTCTTCGCTGTCAGAACAGTGAGTCAGTGGAACTAATGCCTAGAGAAGTTGTGGATTCTCCATCACTGAAGGTGTTTATGAAGAGGTTGAACAGCCATTAGCTGGGGATAACAGGCTTAGCTATGCCTATTTTCTATTCTGGGTACTCCCTATGCTTCTGGGCTTTGCTAGTTGTTGCATGGGGCTCGGAGGGAATTCTGCCCCCTTTCGCCCCCATCTCTGCTACATGCATCAGGGTTTTTTTAAGCCTTCCTCACAGGCATTGAGTGTTGGCTGCAGCCAAGGCTGGGCTTTTGACAGGGGTATGCCAATGCTCCTGCTGGGACTAGAAGGCAGAGGTTCCTGCCTGCAGGGTCTTGGTCCTCTGCTCAGGGTCAAACCAATCACCATATCTGGGGTCAGGAAAGATTGTGGGGGTTTTTGCTTTCATCTGTAGCAGTGGATGTGACCCTCTACCTGGGATCTCTTGATCATAAATTAACAACCTTTTACAAAAGAAGGACATCCCCCTGCTTTACCTGTGGTAGGTTAAGGTGTTATGTCTTGTGTCAGGGTTGACAGTAGTTTTACTCAATTACATTATGGATATGCATAGGATAGTTTGGATAGGAATGATCCTGCAACAGGGAGGGGATTGGACTAGATGAGCTATGGAAGTCCCTTCCGGCTCTACTTCTCTATGATACTAATCAAAGAACTACTACTTCCAGTAAATCTGACAGTTTGTGTAGATATGGTCCAAATTTAGATCTAGAGAATGCTCCAGTCTTCTCTAAAATCTGGTGTTCATGTTCCACAGAAACATTGCTGTTCTCTGTATTGCATCTATTTTGCTAGCTAAGGTATATAGACCAGCGGTACGGTCATATTATTTGAACATTATGTCATTCTCTTCCTCACATTTATCTCTGTGTAAATGTCCTCTAATCTTCTCCTATGTGTCCCTTTTTTCATTCTTATTAGTCATTTGACTGATTTTTACTGTAATTAAAGTACCTAAAGTATATCTTTTCATTTTATATCGTACATCATATGAAGAACATAAACTTATCAAGGACTTTAACTCTTGTGAAATGTTATCACAAATGAACTATAGGAAAGAACAGCTGCTTTGAACTGTAAGTAGGTAGTAACTTCATATGAATGATGGTTATTAATTTAATCCTCTCTGAGACAGATTAAAAACACAAACTGGTTTAAAAATGGCAGAACTCAGTCTAAGATTTGCCCCACTGCCACCGAAAGGCAAATGTGTGTTATGTTCGCTAGTGATCTAAACTACGCTGCTGACAGAAAACCGCATAACTTAGATTAATTCTACCTCAAGCTTTTTGAATGTCTGTACTTTGCCTTGGGGACAAACCAGGCCATGAATCTCAACACAGTGTATGTAGGGATATTAGTCTCAGGTCTACTTAGCTGGTGTGACTTCAATCCACAATACTGTAGTCCAGTGATGCTCAATCTTTTGGCCCGGTGAGCCAGATGAGTGGTGTGGGGCAGCTCTGCCAGTTGGATCTGACTCCATATACCAGAACTGGGCCCCACTGCTTCAGCCAGTGCCATGCACCAGGATTGGGTCTCAGGCTGCTTTCAAATGGCCCTGTGTGCCTTGATTGGGTAATGCACAACCTTGGCCCACCCTCACATACCAGGACAGGCCCCATGCCACTCTGGACACCCACAATTGGCCCTGATCCTGCATGTCCTATCCTGCATGCAGGACCATGCTATCCAGTGTAGACTCACCGTGGGTCCAGAAATCCAGGAGTAGCTACCACTGCTACTCTGCCACAAAATTTTTAGACCTAAAGGGAGCCCTGCTGGCCACATTACATGGCCCCAAGTGTTGCATATGACCTCCAGGTTGGGGGTTGAGCACCATTACTACAGTCAGTGGAGAAGGTCCATTCTACACCAACAGTTTATGTGCAGTCAAATTCCATTACATTCTCAAATGGTAATGAGAGTATTTCTATTAGTTTCATTATGGATAATAATGCTTTTGGAAATGTTCAAAAACTAAATGTCAAACAATCTAGTAGCAAGAAAAGTAAAATCTTTATCTTTGATGTTAAAATCATCACAAGTCAAGTACTTGCCTTCGTGTAAATCTCTGCCAGTTTCGATAGGCTTCAAGAGCTCAATCTGCAGTGCTGAAGACATAATTTTTACTGAGTAGTTTTCCTGAGGTGTCTGAATTCTGTAATACTCTCCTAATCATGTATACCCCAGAAAAAGAAAAAAAATCTTTACTATGGTGATTAAATAAATATTTTAGAAGACTTAATAATTAGATATTTACCAGATTTATAACATATTTCCCTTATTGCTCTTTCTTCCTCAATGTCTGCAGGAGTCTTTATCAATAAATTAGAGATACCTGTAGAAAACATTTTGAATAGTTAAGGTCTTCCTATTTAAATGTTATAAACAATTTCATTACAGAGAAGTGGTCACTTTTTTCCCTTCTGTTATAGGTTTAACCCAACCCTCTGACTTTTGGATTTCAGACAGAAAAGATACTTCTTAATGCTAGACATTTTCAGCAATACAGTCTTAATAATGATGCATGTCAAAAGGCTGATGACTATTATGATGATAATGCCAGATTTTCACTTTTGATGATAGTTAAATTAAAATTATTTAAAAGGCTTTCTTGAAGTCCTCAGTCTTCAAAGGAAATGTACTCACATATAAGGGAAAGGATCTTGTGTTGACAAGATTTTGAATAACCTGCTATTGAGTTGTTTGGCAATGTCCTAAGTATACTCAATAAATCTATGATCATTTGTTTGCAAGAGATCTGGCTAGTGGCCTTGGCTACAGAGGAAATGTTCTCAAGCTTAATTCATAGAATTATAAACAAGGGTTAGAAGGGACCTCAGGAGGTGATCAATCCAAACCCCTGCTCAGGGCAGGATCAAGCCTATCTAAGCCATATTTTACACGAGCTCATTTTAAGCTGAGTTAATTAAACCAGTTAAAAACCCTACACATACAATTTAAGAATGACTTTTTTGATAGCTGACCTGAAATAAGATGGTCTATGTAGGGATCTCAATTGACATAAATTAAATTGTTTAAAAACATTTAAAATTAAATTATCGTTTGTAGATGCACTCTAAAGCTGCGTCCACATGAGCAGGGGTCTGTGTTTGCACCAGCACAAACAGTAGCAGCACAAATTGGTTCCACTACTTTGTGCTGTGCTGCACACCCCTGCTCACACAGTTTGCAGTGGGACACATTGCCCCACTGCTTCATGTGCTGCAGGAGGGGCTGGCTGGGGCACAGGACACTGGGGAATCTTGGTAGCAAATTTTGCCCCCATGCTGCAAATTAGCAGTATGGGGCATGGTTTAACATGCAACATGCACAGTTTGAGGCATGACAAAGAGATTTGTGGCACCACAAACCACACATGCTTGCATGACTGGATCCAGCCTAAGTCTATGACTCTGCCCCAAGACTGGGTAGCTACATGCAGTCTGCATTGTCATGCAGATAGCCACTTCAAAAGGGAAAGAACACATTAACAGAGTAACTTCCATTGCCAGTGTAGCCCAGGCAATTTGTACAGCTCCCATTGGAGGGAAAACATGGGAATGTTCTGACCTGCTACAGATATGTCCCTGCTAAATGAGTAATCTCCCAACATATCTCTTAGCATCATAGTATCTGATCAAGCAAGCTGTCACTTATGAAAGCTCATGCCTCTCTGAACCATTTAGTCCCTAAGGGTGCGTCTGGATGAGCACTCCCATGCATTTCTCTGGGGACAACCAGCAGCAGCATAGAGTTGTGCTACTGCTAGCTGTCCTTAGGGAATGCTTTTGTGTGTGCGCTCCAGTATGTGCCAAATTGACCTGGGTGGGGTAGGAGAAGCTAGGGCTAGCACCTGGGCTGGTCCCAGAAGCCTTACTTAGGGACCTCCTGAGGCTGCAGTACTGGCAATCCAAGCACACGGAGCCTGGCTGGCAGCCAGAGTATGGCACTGGCTGGCCAAGCTCCAGTTTTAGTTTCAGATAAAATAAAAATTATATTTACAGTTTTCTTCTTGTTCCTCCTCCTCTTCCTCCTCAAGGCTGATGTTTATGATCAGTGGAGGGTGAATGGGTCTTAAAGTGCTTTCTTGACCTTTCAGGGGTTCTTGGCTAATGACAGGATGAAGGGTATTTTCCTGAAAATCTTGTGTGTGTGTGACATCTATAGGAAAGAACATGATGTTCAGTTTGCTAATAAGGCAATAGAGAACCTGTTTCTCAATATTTGATTATACTTCTGAATCATAATTCTCTGTTACTTTGTTACAAAGAAGCAAATGGCCGAATTTTAGTATCTTGAGCAGGGCTTTGACAAAGTTGATTCTTCCCAGCAAAGAAACACATGAAGAAACCGTGACTCAGAGGGCATGTCTACATGTGCGCATTTACAGCACAGTAACCAAAATTATGCACAGTACGGGCGTGCGTCTACACGTGCATGCCCAAACTGTGCAGTAAATATGGTGACTTATGCCAACTTGAGTGTAATTTGATACTTGCAACATGCAGGTATCAAATATACGCCCAATTAGTTACTGCGCAGTAATGCATGTGTAGATGAGATGCCTTACTGTGCAGTAACACTGTGTATGGACTGATTTAGTATTAACTTTAGTCCCAAGTCATTCCATGTGCAGTGTTAATGTGCTTTACTGCCTGCATATGTAGACGCTGGCCTATTCCCACTTATTGCACAGTAATTTACTGTAAAGTAAATTTAAGGTGGTGTAAATGCACATGTAGACACACCCAGAGAGGCACAATGCCTACATGTAATAGTTACAATGAACTGGTAACTATTTTAAGACAAAATGTAATTGTTACAACAGATAAATGCTGTTTTAATATGTGCAATATTATTATGGAGAACATGGATTTATTTTTTTTTCCAATTTGCATTTTCTACAAGCATTTTAGAAATTTATCAGAAATAGCAGCAAGTGAAACTTTTTAATAAAACCCTCAAAGAGTCGAGCAATTCCTTCTACTATGTTTGTTAGCAAGTCAGTAAATGCTGAAGATAAAGAATGGCTGTTTTATTGTTCTCAGTCAAATATGATCCATAAAGCAGAAATATTTTGAAGTTTGTAATATGCAATGGCTTGTTCTCCCAGACAAAAAGAGTAACTGTACATGAAGAGAGCCTGTAAAGATTTACTCCACCAGTGAATAAGACTCAATGTAATGTATCCATATACGTTTAGCTGTGAGTCCTGTGTTAATTCTTCAATATTTCTTCCAGTTGGCTTTGCGTATATTTGCTACTTTTTCAAATGTTCTTTTGAAAACAGAGCTTTCTCTGTTAATATTGCCTTGGGTTATCTAGCGTACTACAAAATGTTTGACCTGAATGTGTATCATGATGGCAGTTGCAAGACACAGGACCCAGAAAACCCAATTCTATGAAACAGATGGCTTTGATAAAATATGAATGCTTCTTTAATAAGGATTTTCTCTGAAACAGCAAAGACTCCTATACCAGGCTGCATTTTCTCTTACAGTTAGGGTAGGAAATGGAAGCCTTTTGCCAAAATCAAATGCCTAGTTTAAAAACTGACAGTTCAGTCATTATGGGAAATAAGCCACAATATAGGACATTTCAATGTTATAGCAATGATGAGTGGTGCCTTTATTAAGATAATGTTGTTAAAGAAATTAATGTACAAAAAGCTAAACTACTTTCTAAAAGTCTTAATTTAGACAAGTCAGATATAAACTAAAGATTCGTGACGTACATTGTTTAAGGACCACATACAATTCAGTATTGACTTCAGCATGAGTCCTATATTTTTAGGATCCATACAGATCCAGATGTTGACATCAGTCACAAAGGTCTGCAGTACATTATTAAATCCTATGGATTTAATAATTCATATTATTATTATGGATTAATAATAATAATAATAATAATAATATTATGGATTAATAATAATCCAACAATAATCCTATGGAGTCAGTTCCCTCTTAGACTGTGTACATGCATTGAAATAATCAGAGAAAATTCTCCCAGGTTTGTCTTCCTGGTAGAGAAACATACCTGGACCTCTGCCTACAAACATTCAAATACTGAGGCCCTGAAGAGCACAGAGCCTGCAGTGCTGACACTGTGCAGCCAAGCCTGTGCACACATCTCAGGCATGCTCTGCAAGCTTCCTTAGTCTGTAAAGTGACAGATTGCATCTGTGCATAGGGCAGCCCAGATTGGCTGACCCAGGCTACCCAGTCAGCTTGCTTCCCTGTGGTACAATGTGGAGATTGTAAAGGGGGAGTGTTATGCTCTCTGCTGGAGTAGCAGAGTCCATAGAGTCTCTCTGGGGACAGGGGAAAGGGGGAGAAGCTGGAGGACTACGTTCTCCTCTGAAAGAAGTCATGGAATGTATAGACATTTGCTCTCCCAGGGAATGATTTAACTCTGGTTGTTCCCAGGTTATTTTTCTCCTGGAGTGGCCATTTTTAGCCTGAGAGAAAAAGCCTGAACTTCTATACACTTGTGTTTTCTCCTGGAAGAGTAGTGACTCTCCCAGGAGAAACTGAATTAAGGTCTGTCTGAGGCCTTAATTCCTTACCTTATAAATAAAGTCATAGTTTTGGTTTAAAGAAACACAAGAAAACAGAAAGTTCTACCATTATTAATCTCTTTTGTATATGTAATTTGAGACTGACTAACCTATATATTTTTTATTTTAAGCAGCTAAAACTCAGCAGCTAGACCAATACTTAAGCCCCTTGTTTAACTAAAATCCAGAGTGAAGGGAAGTTGGCTAGGGACTTTGCTTGAAATCTCTTTCCTTCCTTCACTGTAAGTTTGCTGAGAGGAATGAGATTTGCAGGAATAATGAACCCTTCAGGATCAAGGAACAGCTAGTGGGCCAGCTACAGAGGCATTTGCTAAGGAAGGTCTGCTTGGAAAGAGTGACAGGCAGCAAATTAGAAGACCCAGGGAGATGGCTGGAGGATGTTGCAGTCCCAGAGCCACTACCACTTCCAGCTCTTCCTCTGCTTGCATCTGTGAGGTGTCTGTCCAGGCAGAACCACATACCATTGAGGCTTCTACCCAGGTCCTGGTTTGGTGCTGTGCAGACTGAAGCTTTCAGGTTCCTTCCAATGTCAGCCAGGTGGGGGAGTGCCTGAGATGTGAGTGGTGCCTTCTGGTGGTGTCTCTCAGGGAGAAGGCAAGAGAGCTAAAGAAGGAGGTAGCAAGGCTCTGAAACATCCTCCACCATGAGGACTTACTTCATCAATTCCATGCTGGAGAAAACCTCAAGGATTGTGGAGGAAGGACTGCCAGAGGTAGTGCTAGAAAAGGAAGACAGTATGGGCTCCCTGGAAGCTGGAAGCTTGTGACCTCTGGCACCTAAAAGAAGTCATCATCTCCACCTGCAGTGGTTTGCCTGAAGAGCAGATATGGAGTGCTAGCAACAGAGGAGGAGGAGGAGTGCATTTCATTGGTGGAAGAGGCCAGGCCAGAAATCACCAAGGTGGGGAGGACTGGGACTACTGCCAAGAAGAGGAAGTGACAGGTGGTAGTGGTTGGAGACTACCTTCTGTAGGGAATGAAAAGATCCATCTGCCAGCCTGACCTGGGAGGTCTGCTGCTTGCCTGGAACTCAGATCTGAGATGTCATGAAAGGTTTACCAAGATGTATCCAACTCTCTGACTACTACTCCATTCTGTTCATCCATGTGGGCACCAACAATACTGCCAGGGTTGACCCTGAGCAGATCAAGAGTGACTACAGGGCTCCGGGTGCAATGGTGAAGGGAACAGGGGCAGAGGTGGTGTTCTGCTCAATCCTTCTGGTCAAGGAGAAGGGCCCAGGCAGGGGCATATACATCCTGCAGATCAATACATGGCTGCATAGGTAGTGTCGGCAGCTGGGGTTTGGCTTCTTTGATCATGGGATGTTGTTCCAAGGAGAAGGATTGCTAGGAAGAGACAGGATCCACCTGACAAAGAGAGCAAAGAACATCTTCACAAACAAGCTAGCTAAACTACTGACGAGGGCCTTCAATTAGGTGCGCCAGGGCATGGAGACCAAAGCCTTGAGGTTAGTGGGGAAGCGAGTGACCCAGAGGAAGCACAAGGAGGAGGGAGCAATGGGGGAGGCCTCTTCGCTCATCTTAAGAAAGTAGGACAATTGGCTAGTTACCTCAGGTGTCTGTGCATGAATGCGCAGAGTCTGAGAAACAAGCAGGAAGAACTGAAAGTCCTAACTATGACATGATTGGACGAATAGAAACTCAGTTAAATTGCTCACATGACTGGACTATTGTCATGAGTGGGTACAAAATGTTCAGGAAGGACAGGCAGGAGAGAAGAGGATGAGATGTTGCACTGGAAGTAACATTCTGAAATTTTTGTATACATTTTTTGAAGATTTTGTATGATTGCCCAAATCTATGAAGTAGAACTATGAAAATAGGCTTGTTGAAAGTCTCTAGTTAAGGTCAGTGGAGAAAGTAACAAGGGTGATGTCATGGTGGATGTCTGCTATAGATCACCAGACCACATGAATAAAGTAGAGGAGGCTTTCTTTAGACACCTAGCTGAAGTTTCCCAATCACAGGCCTTGGTTTTAATGAGGGACCTTGTGGCAGGACGCCCTTAGGGGTGCCGTGACCTCCCCTAGCACCCTTGCCTACCATGCCAAGTCTGGGTCCTGAACGCACCCTCTGTCTCGCCCGCCACATCTTTGATCTTATAGTATCAAGAGGAAGCTGCCTTCTAGCCCTCCTTGGCATGGGGCCTGCCTTGCTCGCGCTCCTCGCCCGCACTGGGGCCTATGCTCACGCTCCTCGCCCGCACTGGGGCCTATGCTCACGCTCCTCGTAATCAGGGCTCAGGCGGCCTTGGCCTTACCTGGCCCCCAGACCTGCCTCCTCAGGCCTATGCCCCGTTCGGGCTCTTCCCAATAGGGGCTCACGCGGCCTTAGCCTTACCTGGCCCCCAGACCCGCCTTCTCAGGCCTATGCCCCACTGGGCTCGTCCCGATAATCGCCCACACTGGGGCTGGTGTCGGGACACCCCTAAACGCTGCGCCCTCTATGGTGTTTGGAACTCCCCCTTTACTGGGGAGCTCCTAATGAGGCCTCCTCCACCCCTACAGCCTTGCCCGGTCCTCCGGTGTAATCACTACAACCAACCGAAACAGAAAACGCAAAGCCCCTCGGCTATAACATAAAACCTAAGCCAACCTGGCTAACCTTCCTTCGTATCCCTATCAGGGTCCTCTCCACCCCATATCCACATGCCAACGCACAACACTACACTACACTACACTACACTACACTACACTACACTGCTCTGCTCTGCTCTGCTCTGCTCTGCTCCAGAGCTCCTGCTTCTCAGGCTGCTACAGGGGACTGACTCTGGCCTCAGTCTTCTCTGTTTATGTAGGCCAGGCCCTGCCCCCTTCTGGTCAGCTGACCCAATCAGTTGCCTTGGCAACCCACCTGTGCTGCCCCTGGTGAGTGGCAGCTGAGCCTATATTCCTGTTCTCAGTAGCAGGCACCCTAGTGCCCTGCTACACACCTCCCCCACCCTTCAGTTCACGACTCACCGAGCCAAGTCTTCATTTTTCCAAGGGGTGGCATCTGTTGAGGGTTCTTCTCTTGGCCTTTCATTAGGCCTTCACCAGCTCACGTACTGGAGGCAGAGGTTTTTAGGTGCCTCCAACTCACCTTTTACCCAAGGCGCATCACGTGGGATTTACTGGGATTTACCCACCACAGGTAGTCCCCCCACATTAGCCAACCTTGGTAGATTACCACCTTTGCCGGCTAAGCTTCTGTCTACCCTCCGAGCCTTCTTTTCCCTTTCCACATGCCTGCATCTGTTCTTCCAGGTAAGTTGTCGGGTTCCAGGTCTCTTTTTGTCTCCCTGAAGGTCTTGGAGTCTTTCCCAGATCTCCCACTGATGACTCAATGCCTTCTGGGCATCTTCTTCCCTCCAAAATTCTGCTTTTCCCTGTCCAGTGGACCTCCCTCCAGGCCCCTTATAGATTTTCACGTAGGCCACTCCTTCAACCTTTTCTTGAATGATCTTTCTTAACGTCTGCCATGTGATCTGTCTGGGAACGCTCCTCATATATACCTGTGGTCTCCTCTCAGGCTCTGATCTCCTTCTGGCTGATTGTTCACTTCTCTTCATCTCGCTTGCCTGGGCTCCCTTTTCCTTTCTGAACCACATTGCTCCCCTGTTCGTAGAACCTATCCTCAGGTTGTCTCGCCTTG
>NW_017729022.1:44527118-44528128 GCF_001723915.1 Gavialis gangeticus
CCTTTTCCTTTCTGAACTGCATTGGTCCCCTGTTCATAGAACCTATCCTCAGCTTGTCTTGCCTTGGACGCAGGCCTGTCTGTGTACCAACCCCATTAATTGGGCATGGGGTCTCACCCCTCAGGGAAGTTTTCCCATTTGGCCTCTCGGCTTCCTGGCTGTCTTTTAGGCGGGTCTTACATGCCTGTGCCTGTTCTTTGAGATGGTCTTTTCCCCGTCTCCAGGTCCTGTACCTGAGCCCTCAACTTCTCATTTTCTTGTTTCTGGGTCTCTAGCTCCCCTTTAAGGGACCTGTATTGATTCCATAGCGCCTTGTGGTTAGTCATGAAAGCTTTTACCTTTTCCATCTCCTGTATTATCACCTTGTTATTTTTCTCTATTTGAGCATGGTTTTCATTCAGATCTTCCTGAAGCCGTTTAACTGAGTGTTCGGCCTCCAAACACCTCTCCTGCCACCTCTTTAGGTCCTTGTACGGCTCTTCTATGTGACCTGCTTGGCTGCGGACTTCCCTTTGTAGGACTCCTACTAGGCTCCTGGCCTCTTCCAGCCCCTGCGGTGTCTCCTGCTGTCCTACTCTCTGGGTTTTCTCGGCCTCTACCGCCATTAGTCGCCTGATTTGTCTCCCTACTCCCTCTCTCTTACCAGATGGTACCGGTTGTTCTGGTACTGCCACTTTTGCCTCAGCCCTCTCTTCTAGGCCCTGGCTAGCGATGGCTCTTGCTCTAATCGGGCTGCCTTTTCCCACAACTGTTCCCTTCCAAGTTGCCAGGCAAAGTTTCTTTGTCCCTGGCCTTCCAAAAACTTCTTGCTGAGCCATGATTGCCCTGACCTTACCTTCCTGGTTCAGGGCCTCAGCCTTTGCTACCGAAGTCCAAGAAATGGGTATACTCCCTCCGCACCACCAAAGAACTGTGGTACGACTGTCTTTCTATAAACGTCCGTCTCTATTCTAGCCCTTGGGTTTGATTCCCCTCTTCAGGAACACGGGGTCCTTCCCCGTGCATGGCCG
>NW_017729022.1:44528145-44528365 GCF_001723915.1 Gavialis gangeticus
GGCCTTAGCCTTACCTGACCCCCAGACCCCTTTTCTGGGTCCATTGCCCGACTCGGGCTTCTCCCGATTGGGGCTCAGGCGGCCTTAGCCTTACCTGGCCCCCAGACCCGCCTTCTCAGGCCTATGCCCCACTGGGCTCGTCCCAATATCGCCCACACTGGGGCCGGGGTCAGGACACCCCCAAACGCTGCGCCCTCTACGGTGTTCGGAACCCCCCCCT
>NW_017729022.1:44533365-44533656 GCF_001723915.1 Gavialis gangeticus
CACAAACCTGCCCTGCTTGCTCTCACAGAGCCCCTGCTCCTTAGGCTGCCAAAGGGAACTGACTCTGGCCTTGGCCTTCTCTGTTTATGTAGGCCAGGCCCTGCCCCCTTCTGGTCAGCTGACCCAATCAGTTGCCTTGGCAACCCACCTGTGCTGCCCCTGGTGAGTGGCAGCTGAGCCTATATTCCTGTTCTCAGTAGCAGGCACCCTAGTGCCCTGCTACACACCTCAATCACTGTGACATATGCTGGGAGGACAATACAACAGTGCACAGGCAATCCAGGAAGTGTT
>NW_017729022.1:44538656-44539273 GCF_001723915.1 Gavialis gangeticus
GTCTCCTGCTGTCCTACTCTCTGGGTTTTCTCGGCCTCTACCGCCATTAGTCGCCTGATTTGTCTCCCTACTCCCTCTCTCTTACCAGATGGTACCGGTTGTTCTGGTACTGCCACTTTTGCCTCAGCCCTCTCTTCTAGGCCCTGGCTAGCGATGGCTCTTGCTCTAATCGGGCTGCCTTTTCCCACAACTGTTCCCTTCCAAGTTGCCAGGCAAAGTTTCTTTGTCCCTGGCCTTCCAAAAACTTCTTGCTGAGCCATGATTGCCCTGACCTTACCTTCCTGGTTCAGGGCCTCAGCCTTTGCTACCGAAGTCCAAGAAATGGGTATACTCCCTCCGCACCACCAAAGAACTGTGGTACGACTGTCTTTCTATAAACGTCCGTCTCTATTCTAGCCCTTGGGTTTGATTCCCCTCTTCAGGAACACGGGGTCCTTCCCCGTGCATGGCCGGCCTTCCTGGCCAATGCACCACTGTGGTAGGACGCCCTTAGGGGTGCCGTGACCTCCCCTAGCGCCCTTGCCTACCATGCCAAGTCTGGGTCCTGAACGCACCCTCTGTCTCACCCGCCACGTCTTTGATTTTATAGTATCAAGGGGAGGCTGCCTTCTAGCCCC
>NW_017729022.1:44539882-44541127 GCF_001723915.1 Gavialis gangeticus
CACTGCACTGCACTGCACTGCACTGCACTGCACTGCACTGCACTGCACTGCACTGCACTGCACTGCACTGCACTGCACTGCACTGCACTGCACTGCACTGCACTGCACTGCACTGCACTGCACTGCACTGCACTGCACTGCACTGCACTGCACTGCACTGCACTGCACTGCACTGCACTGCACTGCACTGCACTGCACTGCACTGCACTGCACTGCACTGCACTGCACTGCACTGCACTGCACTGCACTGCACTGCACTGCACTGCACTGCACTGCACTGCACTGCACTGCACTGCACTGCACTGCACTGCACTGCACTGCACTGCACTGCACTGCACTGCACTGCACTGCACTGCACTGCACTGCACTGCACTGCACTGCACTGCACTGCACTGCACTGCACTGCACTGCACTGCACTGCACTGCACTGCACTGCACTGCACTGCACTGCACTGCAGCAGAGCTCCTGCTTCTCAGGCTGCTAGAGGGGACTAACTCTGGCCTTGGCCTTCTCTGTTTATGTAGGCCAGGCCCTGCCCCCTTCTGGTCAGCTGACCCAATCAGTTGCCTTGGCAACCCACCTGTGCTGCCCCTGGTGAGTGGCAGCTGAGCCTATATTCCTGTTCTCAGTAGCAGGCACCCTAGTGCCCTGCTACACACCTCAATCACTGTGACATATGCTGGGAGGACAATACAACAGTGCACAGGCAATCCAGGAAGTGTTTGGAGAGTGTTGGGGACAACTTCCTGGTGCAAGTGTTGGAGAGACCAACTAGGGGCAGTGCTCTTCTTGACCGTGCTCACAAACAGAGAAGAATTGGTGGGAGATGTAGAAGTGGATGGCAATTTGGGCAGCAGTGATATGATTGACAAAAGGATCTGACAAAAGGAAGAAGGGAGAGCAACAGAATAAGGACTCTGAACTTCAGAAAATCAGACTTTGACTCATTCAGGGAACTGATGGGCAGAATCCTCTGGGAGATCAGTCGGGGTGGGAAAGCAGTCTAGGACAGCTGGTTGTATTTTAAAGAAACGTTACTGAGAGAGCAGGAACAAGTCATCCCAACGTACAGGAAGAATAGCAAATAGAGCAGGTGACCAGCTTGGTTTAACAGGGGAATCTTCAGTGAGCTTAAACACAAAAAGGAAGCTTATAAGTGGAAGCTTGGACAGATGACTAAGGAGTATAAAAATAGTGCTTGAGCATGCAGGGATGAAATCAGAAAGGCCAAAGCACAACTGGAC
>NW_017729022.1:44546127-44546359 GCF_001723915.1 Gavialis gangeticus
TGGGTCCTGAACGCCCCCTCTGTCTCCCCCGCCACGTCTTTGATTTTATAGTATCAAGGGGAGGCTGCCTTCTAGCCCTTCTTGGCACGGGGCCTGCCTTGCTCGCACTTCTTGCGCTCCTCACCCGCACGGGGGCCTATGCTCGCGCTCCTTGCCCACACTGGGGCCTATGCTTGCGCTCCTCATAATTGGGGCTCAGGCGGCCTCAGCCTTACCTGGCCCCAGACCTCTT
>NW_017729022.1:44546527-44563652 GCF_001723915.1 Gavialis gangeticus
CACTGCACTGCACTGCACTGCACTGCACTGCACTGCACTGCACTGCACTGCACTGCACTGCACTGCACTGCACTGCACTGCACTGCACTGCACTGCACTGCACTGCACTGCACTGCACTGCACTGCACTGCACTGCACTGCACTGCACTGCACTGCACTGCACTGCACTGCACTGCACTGCACTGCACTGCACTGCACTGCACTGCACTGCACTGCACTGCACTGCACTGCACTGCACTGCACTGCACTGCACTGCACTGCACTGCACTGCACTGCACTGCACTGCACTGCACTGCACTGCACTGCACTGCACTGCACTGCACTGCACTGCACTGCACTGCACTGCACTGCACTGCACTGCACTGCACTGCACTGCACTGCACTGCACTGCACTGCACTGCACTGCACTGCACTGCACTGCACTGCACTGCACTGCACTGCACTGCACTGCACTGCAGCAGAGCTCCTGCTTCTCAGGCTGCTAGAGGGGACTAACTCTGGCCTCAGCCTTCTCTGTTTATGTAGGCCAGGCCCTGCCCCCTTCTGGTCAGCTGACCCAATCAGTTGCCTTGGCAACCCACCTGTGCTGCCCCTGGTGAGTGGCAGCTGAGCCTATATTCCTGTTCTCAGTAGCAGGCACCCTAGTGCCCTGCTACACACCTCAATCACTGTGACATATGCTGGGAGGACAATACAACAGTGCACAGGCAATCCAGGAAGTGTTTGGAGAGTGTTGGGGACAACTTCCTGGTGCAAGTGTTGGAGAGACCAACTAGGGGCAGTGCTCTTCTTGACCGTGCTCACAAACAGAGAAGAATTGGTGGGAGATGTAGAAGTGGATGGCAATTTGGGCAGCAGTGATATGATTGACAAAAGGATCTGACAAAAGGAAGAAGGGAGAGCAACAGAATAAGGACTCTGAACTTCAGAAAATCAGACTTTGACTCATTCAGGGAACTGATGGGCAGAATCCTCTGGGAGATCAGTCGGGGTGGGAAAGCAGTCTAGGACAGCTGGTTGTATTTTAAAGAAACGTTACTGAGAGAGCAGGAACAAGTCATCCCAACGTACAGGAAGAATAGCAAATAGAGCAGGTGACCAGCTTGGTTTAACAGGGGAATCTTCAGTGAGCTTAAACACAAAAAGGAAGCTTATAAGTGGAAGCTTGGACAGATGACTAAGGAGTATAAAAATAGTGCTTGAGCATGCAGGGATGAAATCAGAAAGGCCAAAGCACAACTGGACTTGCAGCTAGCAAGGAATGTGAAGGGTAACAAGAAGGGTTTCTACAAGTATGTAGCAACAAGAGAAAGGTCAGAGAAAATGTGGTTCCCTTACTGAATGGGGGAGGCAACCTAGTGACAGATGAGGAGGAAAATGTGGGAGGCACAATTCCTTTTAACTCAGTTTTCACATGCAAGGTCACAGCCCCCAGACTACTGCACCAGGCAGCACAGTTTGGTGAGAAGGTGAGCGGCCATCAGTGATGAAAGAACAGATTAGGGACTATTTGGAAAAGCGGGATGTGTACAAGTCCATGGAGTCAGATGCGTTGCATCCAAGGGTGCTGAGGGAGTTGGCTGATGTGACTGCAGAGCTGCTGGCCATTATCTTTGAAAACCTGTGGTAATCAGGGAAGGTCCCAGATAATTGGGAAAGGGCAAATATACTGTCCATCTTTAAGAAATGGAAAAAGGAGGATCCAAAAAATTACAGACCAGTCAGCCTCCCCTCAGTTCCCAGAAAAAATATGGAGCAGGTCCTCAAGGAACCTATTTCTAAGCACTTGCAGGAGAAGAAGTGATCAGCATGGATTCACTAAGGGCAAGTCATACCTGACCAAACTGATTGCCTTCTATGATGAGATGACTGGCTCTGTGGATGTGGGGAAAACAGTGAACATGATATACGTTGACTTTAGCAAGGCTTTTGATACAGTCTCCCACAGCATTTTTGCAAGCAAGCTAAGGAAGTATGGGTTGGATGAATGGATTGTAAGGTAGACAGAAAGTTGGCTGGATCATTGGGTTCAACAGATAATGATCAATGGCTCAATGTCTAGTTGGCAGCTGGTATCAAATGGAATACCCCAGGGGTTGGTCCTCGGGCCAGTTTTGTTCAATATTTTCATCAACGACCTAGAAGATGGTGCAGAGTTCACCCTCAGAAAATATGCGAATAACACAATGCTGGGCGGAAGAGTAGATATGCTGGAGGGGAGGGCTAGGATTCAGAGAAACCTCAACAGATTGGAGGACAGGGCCAAAAGAAATATCCTGAGGTTCAACAAGAACAAGTGAAAAGTCCTGCATTTAGGACAGAATAATCCGATGCACCGCTACAGGCTTAGGACCAACTGGCTAAGCAGCAGCTCTGCAGAAAAGGACCTGCAGGTTGCAGTGGACCATAAGATGGATGAGAGTCAGCAGTGTGTCTTTGTTGCCAAGAAGGCTAACAACAGCTGTAGCAGTGTTGCCAGAATATGAAGGGAAGTAATAATTCTGCTCTCTTCTGTACTGTTAAGGGCACACCTGGAATACTATATCCAGTTTTGGGCCCCCCACTACAGAAATGATGTGGACAAGTTGGAGAGAGTCCAGCAGAGGGCAATGAAAATGGTGAGGGGGCTAGGACACATGACTTCTGAGGAGAGGCTGATGGAACTGGGCGTACTTAGTATGAAGAAGAGAAGACGGGGGGGAGATTTGATAGCAGCATTTAACTACCTTAAGTGTGATTCCAAAGAGGATGAAGCTAAACTGTTCTCAGTGGTGGCAGAGGACAGCCACAAGGAACAATGGTCTCAAGTTGCAGCAAGGGAAGTTTAGGTTGGATATTAAGAAAAACTCTCTCACTTGGAGGATGCTGAAGTAATGAAATGCGTTATCTAGAAAGGCAGTGGAATCTCCATCCTTGGTGGTTTTTAAGGCCTGGCTCAACAAAGCCCTGGCTGGAATGATCTAGTTGGGGTTGGTCCTGCTCTGAGCAAGGGGTTGGACTAGATAACCTCCTGCAGCTTCTTTCAACCCTAATTGTTTATGATTCCACAATACAATCTAATCTGTAAAAAATAACTTTGTATTCTTTGGGAATTCAAATTCAGTAGTTTTGCCTACAAAGTCTGAATTCTTGTCTGTAACTTCAGTTCTATACATGTTGATCCCACTCTTGAAAGCCAGACCAAACTCCATTAGAAGAAATATAAGTTTGTCCTTGGGAGGGTTTGAGAAAGAATTTATCATTTTCCCCAGAAACAGTCCATCTTCCAGAAACCATTGAGTAAGAGAGAAATCATTGGTAAGAGGTATTTGCTTCAGATGTTCTCCTAAAACACCCAGCCTGGAAAAAACTTAAGTGAAGTCAAGAAAGAAAAGATGAGCACTTAAAGATGACCTGGATGCAGGCTGCAACAGTAGAACTTTGTTCTGCCTGCAAATGAGTGAGATTTGACATGTATGTAATGGAATATTAAAAATGCCTTGTGGACCCTTCTTCCATACGATGCCCCAGTGTGGACTGCTGGTGACATTACGTCTAGCCAAGAACAATAAATAATTGTAGCTGGCTGTTTTTTTCATTGCAATTCCTAACTACTGTATATAGTCTATCTAGGATCTTAACATTTTCTAGTGGTTATCAGTGTAATTTCTAAGTGCTAACGACCGGATCCAAGAGTGTACTTAAATTGTATTTTATGCACATAAGTGCCATTTAGAAGTCTATGTTCAAGTAGGTGATTTCCAGAAGTCATTTGCCACTGGGAGGCCATAGGTTGGTAGTTTGTCCACCAGTATGGGTTTCTTGGATGCTTAAATTCTACTACTTCTGACCCAGAGGTGCCACCATCTTGGCATTTATAGACTGAAAAAGACCATTTGGGACTCACCAATAGTACATCCCTCCACTCAAGATCAAAGCTAACACACACAGACAGCAGTTAGCTCAACATATGGCATAGTAGTCACAAGATAAGCCCACAAGATTTTAAATGGGAATCCAGAATGTTAAAAAGACCACCTGTCTGGATGTTCTTTGCAACAGAAAATGACCTCTATTATTTGTCTGTGGTCAAAAACAAGTGAAAAATAAAAGCTGATATTTTTGAGGTGTGCTTTGAGTCTATCAAGGGGTGACTTGAGTCTAAAAAGGTTGAGAGCCATTGCAATAAACTCATTAGATATAATAAGGAAAAAAAATTGAGATCAGGGACCAGAAACTGGAGAGTGCCCTCATTACTGGGCTGCAGATTCATTCTCCCTTCTGATTTCTCTCTCTCTCTGACTCACAAATTCCACACTTACTTTTCAGAGAAGCAAAACTTCATCAGGAGAGGAGAGTTGACCAGGTCATTAGCCGACTGATAAAGATACTCCCAGGTGGGACATCTGGGTTTGAACTCCCTGAGGCTGCTGAAGGCCAACTACCTGGCCTGTACTACAACCTAAGAATATGCCATAAGTGCTAGGATATTATATAAAAGGTTGTACTGCTACCTCTGATTGTATTTTAAAAGTGAAGAGCAAGTCAGTCATACATGATTTAGACACCTACAGGAAGGGATCTCTCCTTGGAAGAAGAGAGGGATTTCACATATATCCTCTTGTCAGAATTTTCTATCCTTAAGTGTCCCCCACTCAATGTAATAGTGCTTCTGAATCCTGTTGTGAGGCACTTAAGTCTCCTCTTTCATTATAGGTACCAACGTTAAATTTGTGACTTCTACTTTGGGGCACGGGTGCATAAAAGTTAGGTGGCACGTGGGTGATCCAGCTTCAAATTCCTGTCCTGAATCTACTCTGTGTTCTGGCTGCCTAGATATAGTGCTACTCTGGCACGGCTGTCTCTAGCTTTGTGTATGTGTTGGGGGAAGGAACTTACAAAACCTCTTTGTTTTTTTTGGAGCAGAACAGAAAAATCTGTATAATTTTTGCTGGATGGGAAAACTACTTTCATCCCAGTTGTAATCTCAAACAATGCAAAGGCGGATGAATTCTTGTTTATATATTGACTTGTGGCTACTTATGCAAAAATATTTGTCCCATTTCTTGACCGTACATATCTTCCGCCCTTCAAACTGAAAACTAAATCATTTGGATCAGTAATGTGAGAAGAGCAGCCAGCACTGGATGACAGAAATGGAAAAATTGTTTTGTTCTTCTGATATTAAGATGAAAAACACAGATGGAATGGATGATTTTAGATGTTGTTTTAGAAAGTCTACCTGATGAGCTATGCACATGTGGTGCTACAGTAAGCAAATACTGTTTATAATTACAACCAATTGGTGTGCATGAGTGGTTAACCGGTGAATCAGGGCTATACAATGAATAGCCTCTAAAATACATCCTGTAAAATTGCACCATAATGTGCCTTCAAATAATACTGTATACTCCGTAGGGAAAAAAAAAGCACTGTATTGCCTTGACTTCCAGATCACGTACTATAGTTAAGCCCTGCAAAGACCTCTGGCAGTACCATTATGCTGTTGGGAGTCAACACACATGTCTGCATGCTGAAGACTTTTCAGGAACAGTAAGAAATTGAAGGATTTTTCTACAAAACAAAATCCTTAAATGTATTTGACTTCTTATACACAATCACTGAGCATTGCAAACAAGACATGACAGTCATACAGTACATCCAAAGATAGGCAGCATTTAAAACATAACAGGCTTCATTGTTCACTTGTGGGGCATATAACTGAGCTGTTATTGAGCACATCACCTTTGGTATAACTGTTAGCTATGGAAATTCCTAACACCATGACTGAAGAAAGCTGTATGACAACCCTAGTAACATAGTTGCAACTCCTTTACTAACTTGGATCTGAGATCATATTTAACCTCACTGAAAATATTGTAATTCTTCATCTAAATAGGCCTTCTATAAGCATGTGTCTAGTATGCTTTAGCATATCTATTTGAAAGTCTAAATTACTGAGAAAATATTTTTACTCACTGCTACTAGGTGGTAAAAAAAGTCCATTTATATTACGTGGTTTGCTATGATGAAAGATGCAACTGATCCTCACGCAGCCTAAAGGCTGAGTTTCCCAGAAACATGAGATATTGTTGTATTTTTGCTATAAAAAAAGAGTTTTCAGACATCATTATATGAACCAACTACAAACAAATAGGGCAATGATTAAAAACAATATGGGTTAAAAAGAAAGAGTATATTTTTCTGAAGGCTAGCACTCCATGGGCGCCTATACAGGTGCAACAAGGCTGCTCTGACATGCTGTAATTACAGTACGTTGGAGTGCTAATTGCTGTACTCCAAGAGATTTCAGCGTCTCATGTATCAGCATCCCCAGACTGAAAAATGGCATTCAGGGTGCCTTAACTAAAGCTTGTTCAAGGAGCTTTAGTTCAAGCACCCCCATTTTTCAGTGTGGGGAAACTGATACATGAGATGCTCCAGGTGCTTTAATTAGAGTGGTTCTTGGAACTGCTCTAATTAAAGCCCTCACTCCCCGGAGCACGTGTATAAACACCCCATGACTAATAATAAATGAGTATATACAGGCTTGGGGAGGCGGTTCATTTTGATGGCTAAAATTGATGTTTATTTTTAAGCATTTGTTTCAATTTTTATCAATTGAAAGTGTCAGGATTGCCCCTTATTTTGCGCAATTTTTTTTTTTATTGATTTAGTGCCCCCCCACACACACAAACTGTGACTGCTGCAGAAGCTGGGGGCCATGCCAGTAAAGCTGTTCAGGGAGTGGGGGTTGGAGGTGTAGGGCTGGTAGCGGCTGGGAGCCCAATGCCACCAGGCCCTCACTCTGCACAGGTCTCAGCCAGGCCAGGGGCCGAACACCCAGGGAGCCTGGCCCAGCCTGGCCTCTGTGGGAGTTTGGCCCCTGCTGCAGTCACACAGGGGCTGGGCCAGGCTCTGAAGGGCTAGGAACAGACTTTCAAAAAGCCTGAGCCTGAATTGATCCAATCTTTGCACGTTAATCTAACCTGCCTAGGCTGAATCAGTCTGTAACCGTAAAGACATCCCCTCTGGACTGAAGAAATGCAGGCACATGCCTGCAGTGGCTCAGGCTAGAAGCTGGGGGATGCTAGAGCAGCCCTCCCTTCGCTTCCATTGCACTGAGCTAAGGTGGGGTGTGGCCAGGCCCTAGCAGGATGCTTTAATTAGGGAGGGGTCCCCCCCTTGCTGGTCAGCAAGGGAGCCAGCAGGGATTTACACAGCATACTTAGGAGGGAGTTACACAGGGAGCATTTATCAGCTCATAAGCGAAACAAAAGTATTTCTCATTAGTTCAAGCTCTTCTTAAACAACTGTTTCCAAGGAAGGAATGGAGGGACATTACCAACTGCCTGTTGATTAACTCAAAAAAGCACTAAGCAGACACTGTGCTTCCTGCCTTTGCTCTTTCTCCCACAGCAGAGACCATAGCCAGCATGTGGTATGCTAGCTAACGCTGAGAGGTGTCTGCATAAGGCAGAGCAGAGTGGGGAACCCCTGCTTGACTAGGGAGTGGGGAGAGGGGGAGCAGGAGGAAGCCAGGCAGACCCTGCTGTGTCTGCAGTCTCTGCCAGAACTCCAGCAAGGGAGAAGCCAGCTCAGCTGGGCTGGAGCAGAGAGCAGAGCGCTGCCCAGCAAAACATCTGGGATTCTGGGGGTCTCTGATTTAATTTAAATCAGGAAGGCATCTGGGATAGACACTGCATAAACTGGTTTGACACAAATCAGTTAAGTCTGATACTACATTCAACCAGGATTATCTTAAACTGGTTTCAGCCATTTTCAAACTGGTTTATGTGCACTGAACTTCTGTTCTGGTTACAGGTTTAAACCAGTTTCTGATCACTTAAACCTGTTTATGTGTAATGTCTGTCCCTAGCCCAGTTTTTTGGCCCCTGCCCTGATTACTCAGGGGCTAAGCTCTGTGGGAGTTTGGTTCCTGCCTCAGCTGGGACTTGGGCACAGCAAGTGGCTGGCAGTACTGAGTTCCTAGCTGCTACCAGCTCTGCCCTTCCAACCCCTTCTCCTACCACAGCCTTACTGGCAGGGCCCCTAGCTCCTGCAGTGGAATATTCTCACACACAGTGCCCCCTGCCCCAAATTTCCTTACTTCCATCACAGATTTTTTTAAAT
Source organism: Gavialis gangeticus (assembly GCF_001723915.1). Classification (NCBI taxonomy): domain Eukaryota; kingdom Metazoa; phylum Chordata; order Crocodylia; family Gavialidae; genus Gavialis; species Gavialis gangeticus. Next base: position 44,554,640 of record NW_017729022.1, read on the forward strand.
TTCTCTTTTATGTAAAATGTGATGATTACCAATTAACAATGGAATTATTTTCTGTTGGTCTGTGAATGTCAGGTGAAATTAATGTTTATTGATATCTATCAATAAAAATCAAATCCTGCCAAGCCTAAGTATATATAGGTTTTAAAGCATGCAGTACTTTAAAAACAAACAACCATATACACACACAACATCTTTCATCTGGTTGCCAGAATAATTTCTGTTTGATCTTGGTGCTAGATGGGAGGTTAGCAGAGGTGAAAGCCACTTTCCCTTAAGAGTATGTACTTTAGAACTTCCAACATTTTACCTTTATTTCCATATGTCTAAATCCACAAAGTTGATGTGAACATCTTCCCTCTCTCCATAATGAACAGACAGTATCACTACCAAGGGCTTTTTCACAATGACGGAAGTGGCACTTTGAACCCTGAAAGGTAATAGAGATGATTCTAAAAACCGTATCATCCACTTGCATCAGCAGTTGCTTTATTTGTGATTCTCTTATTAAAATTGTTTGTATTAATGAGAAAGTAGAGCATACCCTGGTCCGTGTAGCACACCATTATTGTTCTCTGAAACACCTGTAAATTATGGAAAAGATTTAGGACCTGATTCACTGACATTAGTAAAGTTACACAAGGCTCAATTCTGTACTTAACTACACAGATGTAAAACCCAAGTCAATGGGAATCACAATTGTGCAAATGAGGGCAGAAATGAGCCCATTGGTCTCAAGCAACTAATAAATGGTACCACAAATGGAAGAAATTTCAGGCCTATATGATAATTGTTCTGCCCAGTTTAATGTGAAGTAACTCAAAAGATCGGGTTACAATTTTGGAAGGCTATTCTATAATCTACTGGATAGTACTGTTTTCTTTATATTCAACCAAATTTTTCTCTTGTCCAGTTTTATCTTATTATTCCTATTGATATCCTGTTAGAGATCTTGAAATAGTTTTTCTCCCTCCTCATTGTTTCTACATACTTGAGATTCTTGCAAATGTCATCAGAACTCTCCCTTAATAATCATGCAACAAAGCCATATAGATTTTTATTCATGTCCCTGTTCACCACTGTGTAAGAGCTACACAGATGAAGGTTGTAGGGGCTGATATATAATCCATAAGGAGATGGCTGCAGCTTCCTGTACCCCAGCCTCTGACTCACAGAGGAAGAGCAAGTGGTAGGTGTCATGCTCTAATATTGTCACTGATATAAACTCCATAATAGGGTTTATGAAAGCAAGCACAAAGTAATTCAGTTTAACTATATCCCCACTCCCCACACCCTATCCCCAAGTCAACTGCGGATATATTTGTTTCTTCCCCCTTTGCAGTGGGAATGTTGCAGGGGAGGTAGGTAGGGGGAGGGTAGCTGATATTAAACAGCACAAAATTAATTTAGAACATGGAGAATCCTGTCCTTAATCTTTTCCTAAAAATTAATGATTCCAGGCTTTTAATTTTGTTTGCTTTTTTTAATTCCATTCATTTGGGCAACTCTGGTTCTGAGTGGTTCACCATAACATGCATTACTTTAGGTCAGGGTAATAAAGATTGAGGCTGAATACCTCCTGTGTAGCCATTTTACCCAGCCCACAGGGCTTCCAGAGTGGCTGGGATTCAGAGGTAGGGTGTGCAGAGGCGAGGCCTGCTGCTGAATTCTCTGCTATGGAGGCCCATTGGAGATATATGTCAGCAGTAGGAAAGATGTGTTAGTCCCTGCGCTGCTGACATTCACCCTACAGCCACCACCAGGACTGGACCTAGCTCAGGGGCCCATGTGAGTTTCACAACCCCGCTCTAAACGTATTTTCACTACAGATGAAGAGTCACTTGTGTCAGCTAGCTTTCGTCCACAAAAACTTCCAGAGCACAAAAATAGAGATGTTTGAGAATTACTGGCACAAGATTTTTCATTGGAAAATATCAATTCAGCAAGAAAGGCTTCTTAGCTACAAAACAGAATTACTGGTCAAAATAAAAAAAGAATATCTACTAGAATAGTTAATAGTCCACTGCAGATGACACTCACCTGAGAATGAAGAAGACTCAAGTTCAAGATATGAGTGAGTTAGGCACAGCAGAGGCTTGATCAATGGTTTCTCAAATACCAGGTAAGCAACCAGGCTATTGGCTATTCTAAAGCAGTTTAACCTCAGATTTTTCATTAAGAAAATCCCATGTTTTCCTTCAATGCAGAATAAGAATTTTTCTGAAATCTCAAGTTTTATAGTATATAAAAGATTTTTTTTCCCCCAACCAGCACCAGGTAATTATAAACAGACCCATGAGTGCTGTTTCTACAAGGTATTACTTTTGGAATAAAATCACTACTGCTGGTAACTTATTAGGGAGAGAAGGATACTTAATCACTCAGTAAGGCTCTAACATTGCAAACAGATGCATAGCATAAACCCCTTACCACTCCTTTGACTTTCCCATAGTCATTCTTACACATAATTCTTCAATGGGTAATAGCATCTACAATGTTGTCATTTCAAGAAATGAGTGAGGCAGAAAGACACAAGTAGCTGGTTTATTAAAACCAGACAAAATGCCCTTTACCTAATAAGTTTATAAATGTTGTTTCCTTTGGGTTGTGTAAGTGTTGTTTTAATTAAAACACCCATGAGGAATAGTCTTCAGGTAGCATTTACAAAAATGCACTCTACAAAAGAGGTGCATGTTATTTATTAATTTAACTCAATGAGTTAATGATATAAGGTGAGACATAATGAGCTCAAGGTTTGAAGTTCATGGCAGAGACTAGTTCCCAACATCTCTGACAATCAGTTTCTGTCTGTACATCAAATATACCTATATGGACACATGCACAAGTTATACACATTGGTATATGAAAAAGGTCATAATTTATACTATAAACTCATCCTTACAATCAAGGATGGAAACCACTGTAAATTTTGCAATATTTACCTTTATGCAGGTGGAATAAAAATAGAAATAGCAGTCATTTCCAACTTCTGCCATTTTCACGTTTTGTGCTTGTATTCCACTGTCTTTATATGAATAGTGTATAATCGTAAAAGTAAGAACCATCAATGAGAATGGAAAGAAAACTCCTTTTTCTGAAAACAGTGGTTTTCAGGATCTAAGGATATTTCCTTTTAAAATAATAATAATTGCTGGTGTGTCTCAAAATTATACTTAAACTAATTTATAAATCAGACGGTACCTTCTCCAGGTTTGCTCAAGCGTTGAAACACTGAAAATGGTTGCTAGTCAGTGCACAGATTCAAACTTCCAGAATCTCTCCCATTGTTACAATAGTTCTTATGACATCACCACAAATGAGATCACCTGACCCTTCAGATTCTGACTGCTCACTTACTTTCATTGCCCTTGCATAAAATAGAGAAAATAAAGTAATTCCAACTAGTCCGTTACACTGGTGTTTTCTCTGACATAACAGAGAATGGGAAACAAGTTAACGTAGCACGTTGAAACAACTGTTTGATGAAAGAACAATAGTCCTGAAAGGCATCAGGACACAAAGCTATGTCTCTTATTTTGTCACATTTTTAACTGAATTCCTTTCTCCATGCTGAATGTTTTGAGGGGGGACAGGCATTTTCCTCTTTAAGTAAAAATCCTTGCAGCTTCTAGCCACTAACCTGTTGGCTGAGGATTGCTTTTTCTTGTTCCCATCATTTCTACTTCTGCAAAAAAGTATTGGACTCCACCTGAGATCATGCAGGGAGATTAATAATTTACCCTCTTTACCCAGATCCTTGACAACTTGCCCAGTAATGATCAGGTCAAATCAGGATGCAAATAAGGGTTTAATCCATCTTAGCACCGAGGCATGTTTTATTTTGTCAGGAACTTCAAGTGAAAGGAATTCCTTTGTGCTTTTTGACATCAAGGCCTGTGAAAATCAGCCTTTTAGACTCAAGGCACCCCTTGTTAGACGCAAAGCGCGGCAACCCTTGCTACACTCAACAGACGCTTGGAAAATGCCAACTCTGCGCTTCCTCTGATTCTTTTTGACTAGGGGGGTTCCCCCTGCATTCTTGTTGCACAGGTCTCAGGAAGACCCTGGGCCTTCCAAAATGCTTTCCCCTCTCTAGATGTCAATGGGAACCCACTGGGGTTTTGGCATGAATGAACGGCAGGCACTGGGCCCGCATGAGAGTGCCCACCCTGCCAGGGAGTGAGACACAAAGCAAGCTCTGCTACCTAAGTGCACCTGGCAGTTAGACAGCCTCCTACCGTTTTAGGCTGGGCATAAGGAAAAACTTCTTTACTGTCTGAGCCCCCAAGGCCTGGAAGAGACTCCCCCCTGAGCAGCATTCCCTCTAAGCTGTGTGACATGCGTGGCTGCACAGGCACGCTCATGCCATGCTGCCATATGCCTGCACGCATCATACAGCTTAGGGAACACTGCCCCAGATGTGGTGCAAGCACTTAGTCTGACCACTTTTAAGGAACATTTGGATGCCTAACCTGCTGGGATCCTTTGACTCCAGCTGATTTCCTGCCCCTTGGGCAGGGGGCTGGACCTGCTGATCTTGTGAGGTCCCTTCCAGCCCTAATGTCTATGAATCTATGACACCTCCAGGGAAGGAATACTACCTGATCTACACATCAAAGAGCTACTCAGCCCCGCTCACAAAGACACTCTCATGGACCCAGAGGGAGACAGCCTTCCATCTTCAGCTCCCTCTGTAGAAAAATGAAGTTTATTTCCTACCTACAGGGATTTTTCACCATCCTGTACCCTCTATTCTTTTCCCAGAGCCTGACGAAAGGACTTTGATCCTGAAAGCTTGCAGAGAAGGACAATTTTTCTTGGGATTTCCCGGTTGGTCTCCTAAAAGGTATCCTTTTGGAACCGAGAGTTCGTTTTCTGTATGAAACCATGAATCTTTTTTGCATGACGGGGACTTAGGACGCTGCCTTTTACAACTCCTTCCCTAAAAAAGCCTCATTTTGATGAGGCCCCTTGTTTTGTTCTGGAAGCAAGGAGGGCCATGACGACACTGGAGAGGGTCATGGACCAGGTGATGAGTTGGCAGCACGTAGGGAGCATATCTATATCTATATCTATGTCTATATCTATGCACCCACGTGGAAAAAGTGGTGAGCAATGCGCAAGGATGCCTGCCGGTAACCATTGCCACTAGAAGCGGGGAGCCCATCTCGGGGCACCTGAGAGCACGGCCGCAACATCCCCCGACTGGCTCAGTGGGGGCGGGGCGGGAGGCGGGAGCCCCTCAGGCTCCGCCCCGCCGGACTCCATTTCCCAGCACACCGCGCGCGGGTGCGGGCTCGGGCGCTGCGGGAGCGGGGAGTCGCGGCCATGAGCCGCCTGGGCGCGGTGCAGCGGAAGGTGCCCTGCCTCTTCGTCACCCAGGTCAAGGAGGAGCCGTCGGCCAAGCGGGAGCGCCAGGTGCCGGCGGGGGGGAACTCGTCATGCGTGTCCGCTGGCTCGTGTGCCCCCCGCCCCACTGCACGCATGCGCACTGGGGAGGGGGCGGTGGCTGCTGCGGAGCTGGTGCCCGTAGGGAAGAGCGGCCTCGCTCCTGGGCGCTGCCCGGTGGCCCCGCGTCCCTCCCCGACACGGGCGTGGGGCCTGGGGTCGTGTCACGAGGAGGAGGCGGCGCCCGGCCCCGAGAGCTGAGGGCGGATGCAGAGTCTTCGAGGGTGCTTGTGGCACCGGTAGATACGTCTGCACCCCCTCCCCCTCCTCGGTCGGGCTGTGCAAGTGCGGGTTGCCAGCGCTGAACCCTTTCTGGGACATCTGCGGCCGGCCGGTGTGCCCGCCACACACCACACATGCGTGCCCACGCGCTCGTGTATTTCTGTTACAGATTGTGGTGCATAGATGTTAGGTCAGGAAGGCGTGGGCGACTGCGGTCTCCTGAGTGAGGGGGGCCCCCCGCAGAAGCTGACAGCAGCGTCGGCTGTCAGAGCAGAGCTGGCGAGTATCCACAGATGCCACCGGGCAAATGCTTGTTACTGTTACCCTAGTCCAGTGGGTTTTTTAAATGTATAAATCGGATTCAAATCGGATTTAATATTTATTTTAATGACTGTCCAATCACTTATCTCACGGGTGACTCTCTGAGGAGTCTCCTGGACATTTATATCTCATTCCTGGAGATCCAGGGCAGTCCCGAAGGGTTGGCAACCCTAACAGAAGTGCAGCTCCCAGCTGTAGCTTGGAAGGATTTTTGCCAAGCGTTCAGAGTTATCTCCGGACCAGACAGAAGTTCGCTGCTGGCTCCAGGGCGGAGGGGAATCTAGCTGTGGGCTGGGAGCCTGCAGCCAGGTTCCCGCAGCAGTGGTCAAGGCTCCCTGTCCTCAGAATGGGAGGAGGGAAGGCAGCAGAGGGAGTTGGTTCTTGGGGTGCCTTAGCTGGTGCTGACGGGTGGGGTGGGCGAATTGGGGCCTCCCCCACCTCAGCAAGGCTCCAATACATTCACCTTACCCTCCAGGGGGCTTGAAGGGGGCTGAAAAGCCCCCAGACTGAACTCCCTCCACTCCCTTTCCCCCCTCCCATTGTGAAAACAGTGACAGGCTGAGACCTCAGCAGATACAAATTATAAAACATGCTACATTTTGAAATGTCTTTATCTGATGCTTCATTCAATGAGAGGTCAGATTTTTACCCAGTCCTCCTTTTTGAAGCTGTCTGCAGTTGTTCACTTTCGCTTAGTCAGGGCTATGGACTGCTTTCTATGACCAGATCAGGTGAAAACTGTCATTTCTGTCTACACTCAGTCATAGAGAAGCTGGGCTGGAAGTGACCTCCAGGGATCAGCCCTATCCAAACCATCCCATACAAACCATCATCTAAACTTGACCTATGACTACCATCAACTTGGCAAGAAGATGCCCAGAGATTTTCAACAGGAGCCCATTGTTAGATGTCATCCACAGTATTATAAAGCCTCCTGGGCTGGTGCAATGTTTTGAATTCCCTTGCAGCAAAAAAGATGCTCTATTTCACCCCCACCCCCATGGTCTATTTCAATAAAAGACCAACAGTGAAGAAGCTGAGGGGTGCCTTGAGCCTAAGAATTTGAGAGCTACTGCTCTAAACGGAAGACTGCAGGTGCGGAGAAGGATTAGACACCTAATTAGGCAACATATTTTGAAAATAAAAGAGGATTAGACATGATATTTTGAAAATAGCTGTAATCAGAAACAGCCTTGTTGAAGCTATTTCTAGATGCCTTGTTAAACAAAAAACAGGATCAGGCTGACAAGGGCTTCTGGGTGTCTGTTCAGACTCCTTGGAACACTTACCTCTTTAAGGAAGAAAGGGTTTGGCTCAAGACCCCACAGTATCTTAACTGGTTCACAACATTTCTTTCTTTAATCGCCCCTTCTCACCCTAGTTTGTTTGTTGCCACCACCACCACCGTGTGTGATTGATAGGCCTTCCATAGTCAAACTGAAGCTTATGAGCAGTTAGTCTCTTGCTAAATGATGCATAGAATCTTTGTTGTCATGGTAATGCTGCGAAGGCATCTCTTGAAATTCTGTGGCACCTGCCTGGATCCCTTTTGCATTCTACGTGTACTTCAAAAAAAGGGGGAGCAGGTAGTCTCTAGAGATCAGTGAAGAAGAAAAGTGGGAAGTAATCTCGGCCATTTTTAAGGTGACTTCATTCTTTTATTTTGATCCATTTTTAAACTTGTGCTGTGCAGTGATATAGTCGCGTTCTTAGATAACAGTAGAAAATAGGAATAAAAGAAAAACAGGGTGCTGATTTATAGGCACTCCTAATCCCTACGATCAGTGTGGTAAGATGGTAATAGCTTATGAAAGACTGAATTTTAATTGATGTTTTTAATAAATGCTTCTTTCAGCCATTTAAAGTTTTGGCAACGGAGACTCTAACTCGAAAGGCAATAGATGCAGATATATACAATGCAATTCCGACTGAAAAGGTGGATGGAACCTGCTGTTATGTAACTACATATAAAGGTAATGGGGAAGAACTGTATAAGGACTTCTCACATTGACTAGTATTTCTGTATTGTGCATAATTTATCTTCCTTATATATTTTTATTGAAATCTTGGAGCTGGGAAACAGAAAAACCAAGCACAAAAACAGCTTTAGTAAAAATTATTATATAGATGCACTTATCTGTAAAATTGTTCTGGCTCTTAATTTAACACGTGAAATCAAAGCCAAGATAAATAGCGTGTTGTTAAGTTAATGAGGTAGCCAAAGAAAACTTTGAACTGGCTCTTCAGGGTGACATTTTGTATTCAGCTTATTACCTAATATTCTTGTAGAGGCTGTTTTATTTCCAGAGCTGTGAGAAAAGCTGTGGTTCAATGCATTGCTGTTGAAGCCTTGAAAATTCCTCTTATTCTTATATCTGCCTGAAAGAGTATTTCTAATCTGCATGAAACATGTATGCCCTGTGGCTTTTAAAAACATAACTAATAAACCAATTTATGCATAAAAGTAGATGAAATAATAGTCTGAATATAGTTGTTTAGATTTCTATACAATAAAATATCATAAATGTTAAATGTATATAGCTGCAGGACTACTTATTTTTTGGAGGCAGGAAAGAATGGAACATTTTGCCAATGGATAGCTTAACTATTATATTTTCACTTCAATGGTGTTCAGAACATTATTTCTGCTACTGCTTAATACAGTTTGTTTTCATATTGAAACTTCAGGGCAACCATACCTATGGGCGAGGTTGGATAGAAAACCCAACAAGCAAGCCGAGAAAAGGTTTAAAAAATTCCTGTATTCACTGGAAGACTCCAAAGGTTAGTGAGGACATTTCCTTTATTTCCCCTCACCCTTTTTTTTGTTAATAAACATGTTAAGGTAGGACAAACGCTTCTTATTAATCATAGTAGACTACAGTGTATCTGTCCCACTTACAAATTAGATAACTGTGTAACACAATACCAGTCCCAATTCATAGCTTTTACTTGCTTTATAATCCGGGATCTTGGTTTTCTTTAATAAAAAAATTGCAGATTCTCTGATAAAACACCCCATATA
>NW_017729022.1:44568652-44582614 GCF_001723915.1 Gavialis gangeticus
AGCTGCTAGGGCTTTGGGGCCAGGGAGCTGGGTTGGCAGCCCCCCACCCCTGGCAGGCAGCAGTGGCTGCTGCAGTGGGGTGGAGTCTGGCTTTCACCTGCTGCAGGCTCGGGTGGCGGGGACAGCTCCCTGCTGGGGTGCACGCTCCCCAGGGGGTGGGAGGGACCTGTGCCCCCAGATCTGTGCATGGCGTAGGGCAGGTTGCACGCTGCAGGCTTGTGTGGGGTGTGGTGGGGCCAGCTCCCTCAGCACTGCATGCCCTTCCCAGGGGACAGGAGGGACCCATGCCCCCAGATCAGTATGTGGGGCAGGAGTGGGGGCAGATGTGGGCTCAGGCTCGGGCTTCCACCCTGTTGCCCTACCCTGGGGCCTCTGCAGTCCAGTGGGCACGACCTGGTGTGGCAGAGAACATTGGGGCCTCACAGAGAAGCTGCTTGTTGCTGTGAGCTTTACGTTGCCCTGGCAACACACCCCCTGCACGCACGGCTGAGGTCAGGGCTGAGGTCCAGAGTTGTGCCGATCGAAGCTGCCGTGCACACAGGAGATGTGTTGCCAGGGCAGCGGGGAGCTCGGAGCGATGAACAGCTTCTCTGTGCGGTCCTGCTGTTCCTTGCCATGCCAGGTTGTCCCCACTAGGCTGCGAAGGCCCCAGGGTAGGGCAGGAACCTGAGCCTGCAGCCTGCACCTGCCCCCACCCCATGCACAGATCTGAGGGGCACGGGTCTGCCCTGTCCCCTGGGGAGTGCACACAGTCCTGGGAGCTGGACTCACCCTCCCCCTACCAGACTAGCTGCCCCAGGCCCCACACACTGCACAGCTGGGTAGCAACCCCAACCCCCACGGGCTCAATTCCAGGCCCCCGCCCACCTGCTTACCTGCTGGAGATGCTCTCCAGGCTGCCTGGTGCCATGTGTGTGTACATGCACATGGTGCTCCCTGTCTGACCGCCCTCCTCCTGCTTGCTCCCAGTTCCCTGGAGGCTAGAAATCTGCCAGTCTGCAGAAGGCTTATCGCAAAACTTCCAAATCTGCAGATTTCTCCTCTAAAATGAAAAATATGTGTTTGCCTCCAGTAAAAGGTAAAATCCATGGTTTACTTTGTTTTTCCATGGGGAACAAAAAACCTGGATCCCTGTTTATAATATATGTGGGTTAAGTGCTTATACTCTTCGAGTGTATAGGAATTCTGGGCCCATTTGTCTGTTTTATGACATCACTGTACTCTTTTTAAGTATATAACTGGTGCAACTGGTAAGCTTGGTGTCAATTTTTGGCTGCTGTTGGAGGCATTGGTCACTGCAAAGCAAGATGAATAGCCTTAATGATATGCAACAAAACTTAGGACAGACTGTTTGTGTATTTAACGAGCGTTGTTTGTATTAAGTTTAGGTAGGGGCACAGTCGTTTTTTATTACTGAGGCTGTGAACTTAAAAAGGATTATGGTATTATACTCATTGCTTCTCCACAACCTTTATTTTCCTTGTAAAATACCATACTTAGTCAAAATTGTAATTACAAAGTATACAGAACTAATTAAGCACTTATTTTTCACTCTGGTTGTATGCCAAATCCTAAAACTTCCTGCACGCTGATCTTCATTGTATATAATCTTCTGTTTCTGTGCCGGAATTGAAACTTTTTGTTTAAACATTTTAGTACCGCAAATAATGTTTTAATATTAAACAATAAAAGCTGTAATGAGATTAGATCACCTGCTCGTAGTCCTTCTAGGCACATTCTTTAAAGGCTTACTTTGAAATTAGCTGAAATTTTGTCTAAACACAGCTGTTTATCTTTTTTTAGAATTTATTTGGAATATTGAAGAAGATTTCAAGCATGTCCCGGAGTGCTGGATTCCAGCAAAGGAAATACAGCATTCTAATGGGAACCCTTTGCCTGATGAAAATGGACACATTCCAGGTATATAGAGAGACAGCCCAATTTAAATGAAAAGGGGAATTTTTCTGTACCTCTGTAGTCTATTAGAATTAGTCCAAGTGTTGAATACCTTTTTGTTCAGAAGATACAGTTCAAGTGCATTATTTCCTTAGTTATTCAGTAGTGTTTTTTTTCTGCCACAGTAGAATGCTTTTTGTGGCATTTGGCTGCATTGTAAAAAGCTTTGGACTAAAAGCAGTTATAACTTAAGTTCCTTTGACCTACGTCTGAGGTAGTATGTAACTCTTTCCCCTCCCTGCTCCCCTTTTGTCTCTGGGTTAACTTTTTCTTTGTAATTACTTGCATAGCTCTCCATAATAGCAGTAAAATGCTGAAGTTTAGACCATGGGAATCGGAACTCGTGGTAAGAGGTGATATCTTTTATTAGACCAACTAGACTTTTGCAAACAAAAATCTTTAATTGCAAGCTTTCGGGCACAAGCACCTTTCTTCGGGCATAGGACAAAAGATTGTAAAAGTTCTCCCAGGTAGAAATGAAAGTTCATATTTCATAGGAGAGTTGAAGGTTAGACCGTTGCTGCACATACAGCTTTTAACAAGTCTCAGTTAAGAGATCACATGGAATACTTTCTTGTAGGTTGGGTGCCAGTGGAGAAAAACAGTAAACAATATTGCTGGCATTCATCTGTTGTAAATTACGAGGCTGAAGTCGCTCTTGTATTGAAACACCATGCTGATGACCCTGGACTTCTGCAAATCAGTCCTGTGCCATTATCAAACCTTTTGGAACAAACACTGGAGCTTATTGGAACTAATATTAATGCAAATCCATATGGTAAGTATACCTTGTCATTAATACTTTAATGCTGTTAAGATTTTCAGTGTAATATTTTTTTTAATGGAAGATGTTCACTTTCTTTGAAATGGCTTCAGTGAGTTCCACAAACTGAAGGAAACTGGTACATTCCAAATTTCCTTCTAAGGAAAATAAATGGATAGCTACAACTTTGCCCAAAGGTTGAGGTCCCAAAATATTTTCAAGCATTTCAGTAATTCACTGCCAACCATACAATCCTTAAACTCTTTAGCTGTCCATTTTATCAATAACAGTATGTTGTAGGTCCTTGGAACAGATGCCACTACATTAAACTTTGCTCCTTTTTCATGAAATGGAAACTGAGTCCCAACTGCAAAGAAAGATGTGATGGTTTTGGGTGAGAGGGAGGGTTGTTTACATCTAGATGGCTATTGTGATTCAAAAGCTGGTGAAAACTGCACTTTCTACTTCAGTGTAGATTTCAGTGAGGTCAACCATTTACCCTTTGCTTGGGACTCAGCTAGCTATAGTGAGGCAAAAATAAGCCTAATTTCTACTAGGATTGGATGGGTGTCTTGATAGAAAAAACAATAAAAATTTTTTGGAACTAATAGTGCCAGCCTTTACTGAGACTTTCACTGTGTATTAGCAAAGTTAAATGAAGAACTGGGAAGGAGATTTATTTGTTTTCTATTTAAAGAAGTCTGTTCTCATAACCAAGGAAGGAACCGACTGCCCTTGGTAAAGCAGCTTACTAAACTTAAACTGTATCTCAAGAAAATGTTTCTTGAAAAATATACTAAGTATATAATACAGTGATCAGCAGTCCTTTCATGGGAAAACTTTTTAAAAATGCTTTTTGTACAATTTTCTTAATTCTAAAATGCAAAATTTGCTTCTTTAGAAGCACTTGTTATGAGTCCCAAGCACTGGTCAAGGGCAGTAGGGATAATTTTTTCATTATTAAATATTTGGTAAATACTTTTGGAAGAGATATGGTCTTGGTTACATTTGGGTACATGTATTTCTTTGCATAATTATGACACTTAACAGACGAGCAAAAAAAAGACTTCTGCACAAAAGACATTTTTTTTTAATTTTTGCCGAAGTAAGCAAATGAAAAGTTTTTAATTATTTAGTGATGCTCCAATACCTAATACATCAGCTGCAGCTGTATAGCTGTTTACATTTATGGAGACGTTTAGCATTGCCTGGAAAATCAGGAGTTCTTGGTCATCCGTATGACCACGTCAAAATGCGGGCCAAGGGTTAGCGAGGATTTAGTCAGGGAGCTTCTGGAGGGGCTGGACGTATTCAAGTCAGCCGGTCCGGATGATCTCCACCCTAGAGTTCTAAAGGAACTGGCCGAGGTCATTGCAAGTCCCCTGGCATGGCTTTATGAACACTCGTGGTGCACTGGAGAGGTGCCGGAGGACTGGAAGAGGGCCAAAGTGGTTCCAATCTTCAAAAAAGGGAGGAAGGAGGACCCGGGAAACTATAGGCCAGTTAGTCTTACCTCGATCCTAGGCAAGCTGTTTGAGAAAATAATTCTGGCACACATCCAGGAGGGGCCAGCAGGGGACTGCATGCTTAGGGGCAATCAGCACGGGTTCATCAGTGGCAGGTCCTGTCAGACCAATCTGGTGGCTTTTTATGATCAGATCACCAGATCATTAGATGCAGGGGTAGCAGTGGACATAGTCTTCCTGGACTTCCGGAAGGCTTTTGACACTGTCTCTCACCCCGTTCTCATTAAGAAAATGGGAGGCTGTGGTGTAGACACCCACACAGTCAAATGGGTCGCCAACTGGCTGGAGGGCCGCACCCAGAGGGTGGTAGTGGATGGGTCCTTCTCAACTTGGAAGGACGTGGGCAGTGGGGTTCCGCAGGGCTCGGTCCTCGGGCCCGCACTGTTCAACATCTTCATCAGTGATTTGGACGAGGGGGTGAAAAGCACCCTGTTCAAATTTGCTGATGACACTAAGATGTGGGGGGACGTGGGCACACTAGAAGGAAGAAGCAGGCTACAATCGGACCTGGACAGGTTACAAGGGTGGGCGGATAAGAATAGGATGGGTTTCAACACAGACAAGTGCAAGGTGATGCACCTGGGGAGGAACAACCGGCACCATACCTACAGGTTAGGGAACTCCCCTCTTGTCAGCACGGAGGCGGAAAAGGATCTTGGAGTCATCATTGACTCCAAGATGAACATGGGTCGGCAGTGTGGGGAGGCAGTTAGGAAGGCCAACCGTACCTTGTCATGCATGCACAGATGCATCTCGAGCAGGTCCAGAGAGGTGATCCTCCCCCTCTATGCGGCACTGGTCAGGCCGCAGTTGGAGTACTGCATCCAGTTCTGGGCGCCGCACTTCAGGAGGGATGTGGACAGCATAGAGGCAGAAATCTCTTAATTTGCAAGCGAAAAGGCTTGGGGCGGATCTGGAGAAGGACTTAAGTATCTTATATTCAGAGTTAGTTAAGCACCTGTCCCCCTGTATACTGCATAAAGGAGAGTTAGGTGCCTTGGAAGGGTGATTTGAAAAACCCGCTGCTGAGTTGAAAGCCATTTAGAGCTAGCCAGTGGGATATGCAAAATATCGCACTGGGCACATCTACCCATGTCCCTACAGTGCTTGTTACCGTGCTGTTACTTAGTACTTTAGTACCAAAAGAAAGTACTGAATGATGGCACAGTAACAACTCATACTGCACCATGTGTGCTGTGCATGGTTATTTTTAGTTGCTACATTGCCATAGCAACATGCTATAGTGAGGGATCATGTTGCTATGGCATCATAGTTCCAGTGTCACAGTTTGTGACCAATGCTACATCGCCGTAGCATGTTGCTATAGTGATATAGTATCACATGTAGACACACCCACTGTGTCTGAATTCCATTTAGAAGACTGCAAAGAGGTAACTTTTGTACGCTTGGCATGTGGAGCCTGGAACCTACAACTATATTTCAGAAACACTGAGGATGGCTTACTGTTTAAAATGTGGCTGGAAGAGAAGGATTTAGTGCTGTTACCTTCTTATATGCTAACATAGTGGATAAGCATGTGCCCAGGAAGTGGAAGCCGTGGGTTATAGATAGTTTTCTGTATGAAGGGATTTCAGCCTGCATTTCTCTAGTAAAGTGGTGGGTTATTAAGCATAAAGGAATGCAAGTTTTGCAAAGCCAGAAGAACAGCAAGCAATAATGAGCCTGATGCTATAGATTACTAAGAGATAGTTACCAGTGTTAGTCTGAAGTCAGGCAGAGGGTAGGGCAGCACCTTGGAGACTAACTAGTTTAGAGAGGCATAACTTTTTGTAGGAGACTCCTAAGGCCTAACAACTTTAGAGACCGTTGGTTCAGAGAAATGTAACAGTCTACTGCAGAGGCGAGAAATTATTTTGGTTTCTTTTTAATGAGTTTTTTTGGTGAGCTGTTGAGGGTGTCATGGGTAGTCCTACCCCCTGACAGTTGCCCTGCCTCCTGGTCACTATCTTGGAACCAGAAGTCCCACCCCTAATCCGTGACCTTTGCCACCAGAAGTCCCTCCCTTGACCCTGGAAGTACTCCTGGGGGGAAGGAGGGCGGGGGGAGGAAGGGTTTGCCATATTGAAACTGGAAAAAACAAATAATATAGTAGATGCCTGAATTTTTTTTATTTTTTTTTGGATAACTTATTTTAATTTTACTTAAGTATTTTTGTCCCAATATGTGTCTGTTTGTAGTGTATATAGAAGTGATGACATAATAGCTCAAAATACACTCTAACTTCTGTGTATTGTTGTGGCAGGTTAAGGGGCATATGTGGGGGGGCAGTGTGGTTGGGGAATGGGTGTGGGGGAGGAAGGGGCTGGATGTAGAGGGGTGTGGGTGTGAGTAGGGTAGGGGTGGGAGTGTGGAAGTTTGAGGGGGGTGTGTGGAGATAGTGGGGGTGTGGGATTGTGTGTGGGATTATGGTGGGGCAGCTTCCAGTGGGGTTGTTCCTGGTGCTGTTTCAGCCAGCCAGGTGCTGCTGTGCTCCCCTTGCCTCCAGCGGCTGCTTCTCCTCCCACTCCTGCCCCCTGCTGTGCCACTCTGGGAGAGTGGTGGGGAGGGGGAAAAGAGAGTGTTTCAACTCTGCTGCTCCTGCTGGAAGGTGAGGGGAGCAAAGAAACATCTGGCTGGCTATAGCCACACACAAAACAGCCCCACCAAAAGCTTTGCCCTGGCTGGGAGGAGTGCATGCACTGGTTGCCTGGGTGGAAGCATGTGGACTCATCCCCATGTGGAACATTGCAGGGGTAGCTGCAATGGGCTGGATCCAGGCACTTGACAGGCCAGCTCCGGCCTATGAACTGTATTTTGCCCGCCTCTCGTCTACTGTCCCCTGTAAAAGCTTATACTACTCTGAATCAGTTGAAGGTGCTACCCTACCCTGCATTCTGCCTGTAGCTTAGTAGTAAGGGCATGTCACTACCTTATGATGCACGGTTCTAGGTTTTAAATCTTTGCTATCAGGATCACATGCATGGAGGGTGTCTGCATGTGTGTTAACCATACTCATTTAATAGATGCACCTTCTGTCATGCAAGCTGCAGAGGCAGTTATTTAATTTCTTACAAAGCTGAATCTTTGGATTTATCACAATATGTATACTACTGCACTTTCATAGGCTTAACTTTTAGAATGTTGCATAAGGGCAAATGGTTGCAGTGGAACCTGAAAATGATAGACTTCTTTCTTTCCAATATGAAGATTGATCATTGTCACACACCCCTCACTTGCTATACGTGACAAGGTTAACCTTTTCTTTATGTAGGATTAGGAAGTAAGAAGCACCCTGTACATCTACTTGTACCACATGGGGCATTTGAAATAAAGAATCCACCTGTGCTGAAACACAATGATATACTGTCCTGGCTTGACAATGGCACGGAAGGTAAAATAGAAGGAATTGTATGGCACTGCAACGATGGAACTTTAATCAAGGTAACTGTAGACTGCCATGTGAAAGTCTGTCATACTTAAACTCCCTAATAATAAAATACATTTAAACAAACATTCAGTTGTTTATGTTGAAAGGAACAAACTTCTAATATTTGGGGCGTAGGATCAATTAAAATATGTACCACTGAATATCCTTAGGTGAAAAACCCATCTAGCTAGTATGATGCAATGTTATAAATGGATCAGAATGATTAATTCCCACACTTTGAAATATTTTTCAGTCTCATTGAGTGGGTATCTGGATCACGTTACACTCTAGAAGTAGCCCTAGAGCAGAGGTGCTCAACCTTTTGGTTCTGCGGGCCAGATAAGTCAGCTGGGGCCAATCTGCAGGGTGGATCAAGTCCAGTGCACTGGGAATGGTCTGTGTGGGGCCTAGTCATGCTCTCAGCCCTGCTATGTTCTAGGATTGGGCTTGGGGGGCTAGTGCTGCCCTTCACCTTCCCTGGGTACAGGACCTGGGGTACCCTGTGGATCTGGAACCTTGGTGGCTGGAGAGCAGTATCATTGTTTTCCCACTACCAAACTTCTGGACCTTTGGGGAGCCCCATAGATTGAATGACATACTGAGCACCCCTGCCCTGTAGGAAGCATGTCAAACATCAACTACACATTCTTTATAAGTATCTTTTCCCAATGATTTTCCTCTCCTCATCTAACGATGTTGCTTTTCCAGTTCTCCTAGCATCCCCCATAGCATTAACTGATTAAAATCAATTATTCTTTAGAAAGTGCTATAATTTATGCTGTCATTCTCCTATGTTGCTTTCCATGTAGTGTTATAATAAAAGTTTGCCAGGTAACATGGGTGGCAGGAAGAGCAATCAGATCTCAACAATTATTTGTGTTTAGTACACTAAAACAGTGTACAACACTCTTACTTTAATTACTTTCCATTTTAAAAATTTAAGCATGCGTATCCTGTATAAGTAATATTTAAGAACCAAAGGTTTTGTTTTTGGTTTGTTTTTTTTGTCAAACTGTTAGAACAAAACATTCAGTGCCAATGTGATCGCTGTGCTCAAATTGAGCTCTGGAGTCCTCAGATGTCATATGCTTTTTCTCTCATTTGAATGACAGCTAAACATACAACCTCTTCCTAATGCTTTTTATCAAAACACTTGATGTCATTGCTGTATAACACATGGCCTTAAAGTTTGAGATCAGCTGTAACCAGTCATTATAGAGTGAATGATTTAAAGCAGCAGAAGTATCATAACTTGCTTTGGAGAGCACCAGGAAAGTAAGTTGCTTGCAGTGGTATTACTAGCTCAAAAAAACCCCAACTTACCATTTTTAGATACTGTGTACCATAATTCTGAACTTAAAGTAGTAAAAGCCAGGACTGTCCCAACTGGTGGCCTATAAGGTGTTAAGTTGTGGCTTCTGAGCTCCTGCCCCTTCCCATCTCTGTGTCTGGAGCAGTAGCTGGAGTCTCTGGGCTTCCCCTCCTTCCTCCAGCTTCTACTGCCTCCCCTCACCTTGGGGTGCAGGGCAGTGCAGCTTGGGGGGAGGAGGGTAAAGCCAGGGCCATGTGGTATGGGGAGGGGTGTACTTGCACAGGTGCATGGTGCTGCAGTGGGGGTGGGATATCCAGGCAGGGCAGCAGGGGAGAAGGAGCATCTATGCAGTCTGGGGCCTGAGGTTTGCCCTGGTGTGGCTTCTGGCCACTTCAAAGTTGGACAGCCCAGTAGTAAGCCAGAATTGCTGGTCAACTTTGTCAAGACACTAGTAAAAGGTGCTTGTTACAGGTGGTCTACATGGTGAACTTTTACACTGACTTCTTCTTTCTCTTTCCTTAGCTCCATCGCCATCATCTTGGCTTGCACTGGCCAATTGCAGAGACGCATCTGAATTCTCAGCCAGTTGTTGTCTCTGTCAGTGGGACCAAATATGACTATGACTTTGAACCAAAGAGTTTGTTTCACCATTTTTCAAAGCTGGATGGCCAAAGATTCAGTAGACTCAAAGATATAACATTTGATTTCTAAGAAAACAAATCTAACTTCGTTGCCTAGGTACTGCTGTACATTCCTCCCACCTTGCCTACAGAATAAAAAATAAACTTTTGCAAATAATTTTGATGGTAGTTTTCTATCCACAAAACTAGTAATGTTGGGCATAAGTGACCAGTTTGGTGTACCAGGAAAGCATTAGTGTAGATATCACAGTTGTAGCTTCCAGAATATAAGCTCTTTTAGTTTTGAAAGATCCTTAAATATTGAGTCTACCTTTTTTAAACTGTTGGGCTTAGGAATAAGTACAGCATTAGCCACCCCAAGCAGCTTTTATAGTGAATGAGAGAATGTAATGATGGTTTAAGATCAGTGAACTATAATGATATCTGTATGTTTATTTTATATTCCACATCAATAATGGGATACTGTCAAGTTTAGACCCGAGGTTTAGAAAGAATTGAGCAGTATTATTAGTGAAGATGGATTTAAAGCAGGACAATAATCCAGCCCTGAAATTTAATATTTTGTTCTCCTGCATGCATGTGAGGCAGCAGTAATTTTTTATCTATAAGCTGCAGCATTCTACAACTTGAAAACCAGGTAGTGTAATTTATTAAGTTATGAGTGTTTCCATTTTGTTGAAGCAAAAACTTTTGGTATTTAATATCATGTAAAAATCACTAGTATTAATAATTGTAAAAATGCTTAATTATTCAAAGAAGATGAGAATTGGTTTTAGAATACCTGCTTTAAGTTCTAAACTAGTTTAGAAAACACTTTATCAAGAGATGCATGTAAAGTAACGTTTCAAAACTTAACATATAAAAATAAAGACTATTTAAACTGCTGTTTATTCTCATGGTCTGTCTACAGCTGTATTATAAAGATATATACACCAATAAAGATCTACAAAAATACTGAAAACTTTCAGATAAGTTACCTGTACATCTACATATAAAAATATTTACTGGCATGCTGATTTAACCTCTTCATTCTTCAATTTCCTAAGTGGAGGTGGGAAATGAGTAGCTCAAATAGCAAAAGGACCACCTGTCAATTCCTGAGTTACCTGCTAGAGTTAGACAGCAGGAATACGTTATTTACTACTTGCACTGGAGGCATAAAAGAGTGGGAGTGGTAGGAATAGTTCTAGTCCAACAACGTATCTATTCCAAGCATGATGAAATCCTTTTCTCTCTCCTGACAATTCAACACAGCACTACAGTGGCACTTCTGAACTAAAATATACAGGCAAAACGAGTGGGGAAGATGAATGTAAAAGCTAAACCTCTGCTATATATAATATAAGCACTAAATATGAACTGATGACATAAGCTTTAAAAAATAACAAGTTTCACTGGCATCAAATCATTGGTCCTAACAACTTGTGAAAACAAGTCTGAATATTGAGCAAGTTTTCATATTGGTGCTTGCACTAATTAACTGCAAATTAATCAATGGAAACACTAGCAGGGATATCCACTTGAACTCCAAACTGTTCAGAAAGCTTCTTTAATCTCTCTTCTAAGATGATGTTTTTTTTCACTTCTTCATTGTAGTTATATTTCAGATCCTCAATTTCTTCAAAGAAGGAAGGATCAAAGTTTTCCAATTCTTTTCTCAACTTTTTGATTTCTTCCTAATTTAAAGAAAAATCCACATTACCTACTTTGAACAGTTTAAGTTGATGCATGCTTCTGTGTGAGAGTGCAGAAGAGCAATTACTGCATTTCTTTCTCTTTTATGAGCTGAATTTAAACATGCGCATGCATCCCTTTTCATACTGGACATTAAATATCATACAGGTACCTATTACTTCCACTGGCAAGGGCTGCAAACAACTGTACTGAAGTAATTCAACAATTCTATTCTACATTTTCACTTAGTTATGGAAAGCATGGCAAACTTCCTCTTTTATTTGGTTTCCTTGACAGCCTAGTCCAGGGGCAGGCAATTATTTTGACTGGAGGGCTGCTTAACAAGTTTTGGTGAGACATTAAGGGCCGCGAGTGTAGCCCCACCCCTTGACAAGTACCCCACCCCCTGACCTTTGCCACTGCAAGTCTCTTCCCCTTGTCTAGGAAGTACTCTTAATAGGAGTACGGATTTGCCTGTATATTGTGTGGAGGTGTGTGGCTGGGGGAGTATATAGTTGGTGGGAGATGGAGGTGCAGAACGGGTGTATGTGTTGGTGTGGGGCATGTATGGTTGAGGTGTGTGGGACTGGTGTGTTTGGGGTGTATACGTGGGTGTAGGGAAAATGACTCTGTGTTAGTGTGGGACTGTTGGATGTGTGTGTGGGTTTGAGGGGAGGGTGTGGGGGTGGGTGGATGTGTGTGGTTGAGGTGTAGAGTGTGTGGATATGGTGGGGTTTGTGTGTATGTAGGCGGGTGGGTATGGTGGGGGTCAGTGTGGGTGTGTGTGTGTGGATGAAGTGTGTGGGACAGTATTGGGTATGTGTGTGGGTATAGAGGGGGTGGGTGGGTTGGGTGTGCACATGTGGGGGCTTCCCTCTTGCCTGCTCTTCACAATGTGGCTGAGCCCAGCCCCTCTGCAGGCAGGGGGAGGGAGGGAGATTGGTGCTGCAAAGGGCTGGAAAGCAGCTGCTACTGGGTGGCAGCAATAGAAGCCCCTATCAGAAGGGTGTGGGGGCAGGGAGCTACACCTGGCATCACCAGCTCTCTATGCCTGCCTGGAGAGGCTACAGCCAAGCCTATGCTGGCTTCTGCTGCTGTTGCTTTTCTCTCACCTGCCTTCCTGTCAGAGCTGCACCAAGTGCACCCTGGCTCCTGCTTCTGCTCCCCCGCTCCTGTCTGTCCTTGCCTGCCGGTCAGGGCTTTGTGAGCAGCCGAGCTCCTTCACGCCCCCAACCCCTCCCTCAACACACACTCCCCTGCCTGGCACAAGCAGGACCAGAGTGAGCTGTAGGCAGAGCCCACCCTGCTCCCCTCAATGCTGCAGCTTCTTCCTACCTGCTGCCCCAAGTGCTACAGCAGGGACTGGATGAGGAGCTGTTGGAGACTGGGGGAGCCCAGCAGTTCCCTGGACAGTAGCAGCAGCAAGAGCCCTGCTCAGAAGCCGTGCCTGCTGGCAAAGGAGGCTGGAAGCACAGCAGTCTGCCCTGGGTGGGACTCAGCCCCAGGACAAGCACATCAGGGCTAACCACCAGCAGGGCTCGATGCACTTCATTGGTAGGTGTCTGCCTGCGGGCCAGATCCAATCAGCTGGTGGGCCACATGCAGTCCATGGGCCATATTTTGCCCACACCTGGCCCAGTTATTTGGAAGGTATGTAAATCTAACATACAGGATGGAGAAATCTTTGGGTATATTACATTTGTCATATGGGGAAAAAGGAAGGAGCCAAAGAATGGCAGTTACTGGCTACCAAATTATCCAGGGAAGAAGCAAGTGTGAGCAACTTGATGGTGGAACATTTTAGCTGCTCAGCATACTGGACAATGCCAAATTCCCTCTCTTACACTAGGGGCACAAATTCACAAGAGTCTCTTCAGACATTTCTAGAGAGTTTAAAAGTAATATTTTGAGACATAGTAACTAAACTTAAGAAGGATTCTACCTTCAACCTGTACCTAACTTTGTATGGTCAAAAGTGAACCAAATGGCAGACATGCAACACTCACCTTAAGTTGCTGCTTTTCTAGTTCTGATGCTTTCAGATGCGTCTCAAGGTCAACCGTATCTGTCATTAGCTTGTCAGTTCTACCACTATCCAAAAACTCATCTTGTCCTACAAAAATAAGAATTTAGGTTACTAAGTTAAGGCACTGTAAGTTAGGTTATACGATTAACCTGATCAGAATCCTATGCCCATTGTCATTTCACAGTTACTATTTCAGCAGAAAGAAAACTATTCTGCCAATGTGCATTTATCCAGTGTAGGCTTCAGTGGTACAATCTGTGCTGTGTCATGGTACCTGAGACTATATCAGGTTTTATGCTGCTGAGCTACTTCCCCTTCAGAGAAGGCTCTCAACAGGCAATAGTCTCTTAGCATCTCTTAACTTGGCATGGATGATGAAAAATGGTTCCAAAGAAATATGAAAAGATCTCTGCTTCTCCCAGGCTACCCACCAAGTGTGGCACTTTACAGTGTAGACTCTCAACCCCTGTCTAACTTCCATAGCAATCTTCTTGCCTGTTACCCAATCACTGGAAACAACACTCCTTTCTAAAGCCCCCTTAAGTCTCCTTTCTACTGCAATCTGACAATTGACTGCAGCTGATTAAACTTGGGTGAGGCAGGGGGTGGAACTCAGGTGAGATTCATCCAACCAACC
>NW_017729022.1:44587614-44617404 GCF_001723915.1 Gavialis gangeticus
AGCTGACAATATTTGACTGCAGCTGATTAAACTTGGGTGAGGCAGGGGGTGGAACTCAGGTGAGATTCATCCAACCAACCTGTGGCAATATCCTAGAATATTGGGAAAGGAAGAGATCTGTTACATCTGCTTGCATACATTATTTTGGGTCAACTTTTAAATGCTGTAATCGATGGTGCTCCTCTTCTATCACTTCTCTTTGAATAATGTTCCAGCTTAATTTGTGTCCACGAGCCCTATTCATTGTTGTGAAGTTATTAGTGGATAATTTAAAGCATGGTGTTTGACATACTGATTTAATATGTGTACAACTGATGCCATGAAAAATTAGCGTTACAAAGGTCGTGGAGCAGTTATCCACTTTTACTGTGGTTTGGCAATTTGGGGAATGCGTTCAACTTTAAATTCTGGTTAATATTATTAAATTATCACACTGTTCTCACTATAAAGTTGCTGCATCACATAAACCTTTCAGTGTGACAAGACTCTTCATCCCAGACAAAAACAAGATATTAAAACTTAACAGGCAACTGAAGAGGCCTATGGCAAGTGTTTGAAGCAAAGGCTACAGTAATTACTAGAATTGGGACACGGAAAGAGAAGCCTTGCAATAGGGAGCACTTAGCTGTTTTCAGTGGTAGAAAATGAAAAGAACTACCACAAGATCCTGAGGAAGGGGTGCCCAGAAGGAAGAGTGAGCCAGAGGTTAGGGGTACTGTATGCAGGATGTTTGGTTTTATTTAAAAAAGATTTGCACTATATTTTCTTTCAAGTAAAGAGAAATGATGGACAGAAAATTGTGCACCTGTTTTCAGGTGCATGTTGCAGTTGGGTGCAATCAAAGTTAAACTGCAAATCAGAATGCTCCTGGCTTTACTGAGGTGGGAGGGTGTTGAGTTATGCAGCGAGTCTAAAGAATAAGAAATAAGACCAGAGAACCATATACAGTAAAAGCTGTATTAACCGGCATTTTACTAACTGGAATACTCTATTAACTTGAATTTCCAATATCCCCCGAAACAAATCCTCACTTTAGCAACAGGAATCTTTGCTGAGTCTATCCAGTATGCACATCAAGTATTTCTGTTATTTACATCAGTGACACTGCCAAAAGAAGTTGCCAGGAGCCCTTCCAGTTGATATCCGCATAGGCAGAGAGAGAAAAAAATTGGGGGGGGTCTGAGTGCGTGCATGCACGCATGCACCCTCCCAGGCAGGAAAGTCTGCAGAGGAAGGGGCAGGGGGAAGGGAAAGGAATCTGCGTGGGGCAGAGCGGGCTCAGATAACTGGAATTTTT
Source organism: Gavialis gangeticus (assembly GCF_001723915.1). NCBI lineage: Eukaryota > Metazoa > Chordata > Crocodylia > Gavialidae > Gavialis > Gavialis gangeticus. The sequence continues at coordinate 44,588,912 of NW_017729022.1, forward strand.
AGATAACTGGCACCCCGCTTACCCTACTCATGCTGGATAACAAAGCTTTTATTGTAATTGGAATGAATTCCAGCTATAATGAGGCAAAGCTAGACAAAGCTGTACTCCAGGACAGGGACTATACCCTGGATTCTGTTCAAACTGACGATTAAAGCACATGCATTTCAACAACCAATCTTCTTCACAACAATCTAGTGAGCCTCCAGCAGATAGGATCTGCGATGTGGTCAGAAGAGCTCTGATATTTGTACCAAGACTCTGCTAATGTGTCTCTTCAGTAACTGCAGTTAACTGGAATCTGTAGCATGGCGGGGAGAGTCAAGAGTGAGGACAGACTCAGGCACAGAGTGAAGAAAAGTCTTTTTCAGGTACTGAAATTGGTTACCATTTGCAGAGTCTCCACTTGCATTTATACCTCTCTGATGCTCGTACATTTCCACTTGATGAGCTAGTTCTGCTTTTTCCTTTTCCAGACAATTGTTTGTTAACCTGTAAGACAACATCAAATTCTTTGAAGAGTATCTAGAAATGGCATTATTACTGTCAAAATAATATTTAAATTCTCGTTTCGATATATTCTGGAAAGGGGTGTGTTTTCTTATGGTACTCACCTGAGAAGCTGAAGCTCTCTGTTAAGGCCTTGCTCTGTTTTAGCACCTTCAGGAAAATGTTTGAGAAGCTCAATCTTGGGTAAAAAAAACAAACCCATGCATGCAAATTAAGAGACACCTCATATGACAATATCTATAAAAGCTACTTGCAAACTCAAAGTCATTTTGATCATCCCATGCATAAAATACAAGAAAGGGAAAAATGAGCAGCAAGGCAGCATAATGAGAAAGTGTGTACCATACTAATCTTGGAGAAAGAGACAAAGAACTTTTTATTGGACAGAAAACCTGCACTATAAACATATTCAAGAAAAAAAGAACAAAACATGTACTTGCTGTCTCTGGATATTGGTAATATCTAAGCCTCTATAGAATTATCTACCAAATTACTGTGACTAGTCTACGAGCTTACATAGTTTATGACCTTTATATAAAGAAAGCTGTATGTACAGAAGAGTCTAGATAACTACCTTTCTAAATCTGGCTCATAAATCTTTAATCATATAAAGATGCAGCAGGATTTTAAAAAGTGTTTACATGAATTACAGCTATTAGCCCTCTACTTTCAACAGTTTCACTAGATAGCTATCTGCACGTCTCCCTACCTATGTTTCTTTGTAAACTTTCACTTCTCAAAACCAAATGGCTTGCTCTAAGTAAAAAAAAAAATCTACTTATTCTATTTTTATGTTGTTTAAAGGTGATTATAATTAACACATACCTTTTAAGCAGTAAATCATAGGGCCTGGTTTTGCAATCCTTATATGAGTAAGTATTACCTATTTTTAGGAGTAAATAAAGTTTGTAGGAGTAGACCCATAATCTATGGCTGAGAAATTACCTTTCCTCAATCTTCTTCTGTTCTCTCTGCAGGATTCTGGGTACAGGGAATAGGTCAGGGTCAAATTGCTTAAAATTCTTGTGGGATTTTTTAGTACCAACAAATACAGAAAGAAAGCATTCATGAGGTGGCACTGAGCATGGACAACAAATTATTAAAGAAATCAGACATTCAAAGAAATCACATAAATACACACTGTCTCATTACAGGATGGTATCTTCCCACGTGCAGAGTTAGAACAAATGGTACTAATAATGGCAGGCTTCAGATACTCCTGAAAGTGAGAGCCATAAGAGTTCTGCTCCAGGCAGCCAGGGAATGATGCTATTTTAGACTAGTTTTGGTGAGCGATCTTTCAGAAGAGCTAGTCTTAAAAAATAACTTGGATCAAATAATCACAAGTTGATTTTATTTTAAATTAACTGGAAGTCTAAAAATAGGTTTGTGATTAAGGTTTTCAATTATAAAATTGTCATATTTCTTAGAAATTAAAGGTGCTAGTTAGTGAAATCAATGGGGCTTAAGATTTCCAGGACTTAAAAATGAAGGTGGCTTGGACTTTGTTTAATGCAAAGATGAACAAGTATTTGGAAGCTACATTGTAAACAAGGGTAAAATATTTGTAATGTAGGGTTCCAGACCCAAGCAGAAGAGTAATTCAAAAGAGAGACCTAGAGTAAATAGAGCCCACAAAGAATAGGAAAAGGGACAAATTAGCAAAGAAACCTGTGTGTAGGAGGTCAGAAAGTATGAAATGATGCAAGTCAAGCTGGCTTTGACCTTGCAAAGGAAATGGCAAAAAACCATTTGGTTATATTAAAGAGAGGGAGAGAGAGAGAAAACAAACAAGGTAAGTTAGAGTGGGCCTGCTACAAGCAAGAATTGAGATGAATTAAGGACATGCAGGTATGGCAAAAACACTAAATGAATAGCTTGCCTCATTTAAAATGAGCAAAGCATAGAGCACTTCAATTTTAAAATGTTTCAAAATAATTCAGTATTCTGTTTATTGTGATGTCTTTTGACTGCCTACATATTTCTGGATAATATCATGCAAACATTAAAAATAAAGGAAAAACCGCCAGATATTAATCATAGAAGTTGAGTCCTGAGGTTAATTACTCTGTGATAGTTAAAGGAATTCTGCCAAGTTGGGTTAAAAGTTTGACCAAACTTTTTTATTTGAATATATTTGACTGAAAGACTGAAAAACAAGAAATCAGTAAGATCTGCAAAAACAGGCTTGGAAGCATCTCTGGGTGCATCTACACATACTTAATGCAACTTGATAAACTCTGGAATACGTTGCTCCTGGGCACAGCGTCTACATGTGTGCCTGCGACAGCAGCATTTTGAGCTGGGGTGTAGCAGCCTCAGACTGGCAGTAGGCTCAGAAGGGGTCAGCCCTGGGCTCCACTCAGCATCATTAGGTGGTGGAAAGGTTGGCTGGGGCACCAATATGCTGAAACTGCAGAGCTGTGCGGCAGACCCTCCAAGTCTGCTTCCAGCCCAGGGTTGCTCCATCCTGGCTCAAAGTGCTGCTGTCTTGGTCACCATTTATGTGTGTTGCAGAGCAGTAAATGACTCCATTGTAAGATAGTATTGTACCTGATAGTACTATCTTTATGACAGGGTTAATTAATTTACTGTGTCCTAATACCAGCACACATGTCGACAGTGACACTTTACTACAGAGCTAACTAGCCAACTCTGCAGTAAAGTGCACATGTAGATGCACCCTCTGGTTTGTACATTTATAGAACAGAGTATTAAACAGTGACACAATATCAAACTGTCCGCTAAATTCTGTAGGGCAAGGGTGTCAAACATACAGCCTGCGGGCTGCTGGAATTTGGGGTTATAGCTATCAGGGGTTGGGGCCAGCCACAGGATCTGGGGACCTCTGCAGGGAGGGTATGGCCATTGGCAGCAGGAAAGTAAGCAAAGGCTGTGCTGACACAGCTCTGCCAGCTCTGCAGCGGCTTCTTTCACTGCCACTGGCTCCACCACTGCCACAGCTGCCATTGCTGGTGACCCCTTCTCTCCTGTCCCAGCCATTGCCAGCCATTGCCCATCCTGCTGATCCCATTGGCCCCTCTGGTGCCACTACAGCTGCCCCATACCCTGGGCTGGATATGGCCCATGAGGAGCCTCATGGTTTGGATTCAGCCTAAAACATGGAGTGAGACTGACACCCATGTTGTAAGAAACCCAGCCTTGGAATCATCACCCTCTTGAAGCAAAAAAGTGTCTGTGGTATGCTCAAAGTCAAACTCAGCTGAATGGATTAAGCATGAAACTAAGGTACACTGAAAAAATCAGTATCTATACCTCAGCACTTATGAACAATACTACAATGGCAAATCTACAGAAGTGGAGAACTGAAGAAAAACTACTGATCATTTTGCCAAAAAGCAGTCTAAAAGTAGTAGTTTAAAAAATGAGAACAACCACCAATGATTTAGGGTAATCTACACACAAAGATTGCCCTAAATCATAATCTACACACAATGTGATAATCTACACACAAAGAGAAAAATGAGAACAACAACCAATGATTTAGGGTAATCTACACACAATGTGATAATCTACACACAAAGAAAGTCCTGGTTAATTTGAAGCTTAAATCCAAACAGTTGAAAGTATGGAAATACACAGTGACGGTACCATAACAATGACAAACTTACAGCAAGGCATCAGGAGAGAGAGAAAACAGAATCAGATTAAAATAGGCAATGAGGAGAAGTATGTAAAATTTAAGTAATTTTCTTTCACAGTTTTACTCAAGTTTTACTCACTTGTTCTTTTAAGTCTTGTATGTTTTTTTCAGTGCTGCGTTCATGCTCTGTTGCCTCTTGCAGCAGCTGTTTCAGTTCAGTAATGTTTTGATTTTTTTTGGCAATATCTGTTTCCAGTTCCTTCATCTTGGTTTCATACATCCTGAAAAGAAGGAATAAATTAAGGACCATTCTGCCAATACTAGTTAAGTTCCTACTCCAGAAAAATATCCTTTCCCACCCTGCAAACCTGTTATTCAGACAACCTTTTGAAAAACAAAGATGGTACTTCTACTAGAAGTTTAACCATGTGTTCAGGGAATAGAAACACAATATTTTAGTTACAGACGAAACAAACTTATCTGAAAAGGCAAAGGTTTAAGACATGGCTGTGTAACTGGTGGCCCACAGACCTCTGCAGCCACCTCTCCCACTGCTGCTCAGGACAGAGAGTTTGGGAGTAGGGGTGAGAAGGGGCATGCACCAGAGTTGCCCATCTGCTCAGAGTTCTATGAAATAACTTAGAGGATTGATAGTGTGATGAATGCTTGATTTGACAAGTGTGGAAGGTCCAAGAACAACACCTCATGCAACCAAACTAGAGTAAGGAGAACTGTGTAACCCTTGTCTGGCATTGGGTTGTCTCTTATGCATAGAGCAGTAGCAGACTGGCTTGAAAAGGGAATAGCAGCACGTGTGTGTGCATTAGGATATCTGGATGCATTCTGAAAAAAAGGGGGGTGTATTAAGTGCACGCTGTGCTGGATATAACCCTCCCTTAGGTGAAAGATAGTTGATGTCTTTTTGAACAGTGAAAAACATCATTCAAAGATACAGCCACATTGCATGGTTTTGTGATCTGGTAATTTTAAAATCAACCATCATGCAGTGTTTCCCAGTTCTCTCTCACTGTCATGTGTAGCAAGGAACTAAGGTGAATTTGGGGTCACTTGCCCTTTATTCTCCTGGGAGAAGCAGGATATATAAGGCACATGCTGGATCCCAGTTCCAAAAGGTTCTGATGTGTGCATGGGGTACATGTACACCAAGTGAGATCAATGAAACTCCCAGAAAGAGTGTTTGCTCTACCTTATAAAACAGGAGCTGAATAAGTACATCACAGTTTACATGAAATCAAGTTCTATAATGAGAATAATTCTCTTATCAAACATTATGATTTCATTCTCTGTCAAACAGATCAGAGAATGAAAAGAGCCAAAATGAGACAATTATAATACTGGATATAACATGAACAGTGTTTTTGAGCAGTTAATACAACGCACTACTGTTAACAAAAAATAACATCTCCTTAAGATCAGATAATAGCATTCTTTGACCATGTATTTTTCCTAGACAAATTAATTTTGGTGTACAAAGGAAGTTTGATGATTTAAGGTTTAAGACTATGATACCTCTTTTCCTATCCACATTCTTCCATGGAATGTGGAAGAATTGACTAGCGTCAGGTCCACCTCACCTGTTTATTATTAAATATATTAGTTTGGGAATAACACACGGATGCTTCCATTCTTTATGCCTACTCTCTAAAATCTGTCTAATACAGGGGTTCATCTATCATCATATTCCTGATTTAGGAAATAAGCTCTTTCCTCTTTTCAGCCAAGTGTTTGGATTTTTTTTCCTCACATAGTCCTTTTTTATACCTCTCCCCATTTACCACCACTATACACCTATTTATATGGCAAAGTCTGGGAAATTCAGATTACTGACCTTCGAACACTCTGGGTTACTTACATTCCCTGTTTTTGAAGTTGTCATAGTAAGACATTGAGGAACATACTTGGACAATTTGGAACAGCAAAATCTCAAAAGGTAGCTTTCAATACAGTAATTCAGCATTCTGCTGTTGCTTAGAGTGAATAACGAAAGTCTCCATAGCCTCAAAGACCAACGGAGCTGAGTAAATCTTAGTGAAGGCTAAGCTTTTGTATAATGAATATATGACAGAATATTTTGTAGAGCTTAATATTAGGTTGAGAAAACTGGCTTTAAAAGGAAGAATAAGAATTATGAAAATAGAATAAATCATTTAAAAACATTTAAAGGCAAACTCAAAAATTACTTTGCTTTTTTTTTACATTTAGTTCCTACCTTGTTACAACAATCGATTTCCATCTTTTGCTGTCAGCTCCTTCAAGTTGTGGGCCTCTGCTTTCAGCAAAATTTAACTTCTTAATAGTCTCCTCCAGCTGCACAGTCAACTTTTCATTTATTATTTCTACATTATTCTTTGCTATCCGTAGCTTCTCTGCAGCATCAGCCTCCTATTGTCCAAAGACAGAGACAAAATTATGTACACTGTGGCCAAATGGATTCACATCCCTTTTTAAAAAGTATCAAACCTGCAACATGTAAAATTAATAGGCTGTTGTGTCAACTAAAAGCACTATCTCCAACTGTTACTAATTTCACTTTCTGTTAATCTGAGGGAAGAGACAGATACTAGATCAGGGGTTGGCAACATTTATGGGCTGTGTGTCAAAAAACCCCGCAACCTCAATTTGGAAGCTGTTGGCATGCCAGGGGCAGGCGGCAGTGGAGCTGCAAGGGATCCAATCCTTGTTGTGACAACGCAGTCCTAGCCCCTACCCTATCGTGCTCCTCAAGGCGTGCATACAGCCATTGCTGGCAACAAGCTGCGACAGGGCTCCAAACCCTGGTGCAGCCGATTACAGCTTTGTGGCTGCCTGCTGCAAGCAACCTGGGCTCTAGGCAGGCCCCTGCTGCCTGCCACAGAGCCTGGGCTGCTCACAGCAGGGCTTGAAGCCACCCCACTACTTGCTGTGAGCAGCCTAAGCTCTGTGGCTGGCAGCAAGGGCTTGCCCAGAGCTGGGAGCTGGCTGTGGAACAACAAGCAAAATGGCTTCATGTGTCATGCTCTGGCAGGCATGCTGGAGGTTGCCAACTCCTGTACTAGATCATCAACAGTATATGAAGAAGCAGCCGGTATTTTGTAAAGCTTTCCATTCAAGTAATGACTTTGTTGAATTCTTCTCAGCCTGTGGGATCTGAAAAACTAGCATAGGCTTAGAGGATCCATCAAAATAGTATTTGAACATCTACAAAGGAGTGAGTGTGCAAACTCAATATTTCTGTTATCAACCATACTGCAAAAGAAGATACTTAAAATAACCAAAAAAATCATTCAAATGGCTGGATGCTCTCCTACAGTCATACCTTTTTCAAATCTTTACGTAGTCTCTCATTTTCAGCAACGATTTTTTCCATGCCTTTGGTCTTGGATTCGTAACGCACGCTCAGCTGGCCTCCCAGATGAAGTTTCAGTTTTTCTATTTCAGACTATAATATTAAACAAAATGCATTTAATACAACTTGGAAGACTCTTTCAAGTGGTCATGTGGAAATTACATTATAATTGAAATTATCTAACACATTCAACCCCTAAAGTACTTAAGACATTCTCAGATTTTATGTCACAACATTTTTCTTGTGGGGGCAGGGAGGAAGACAGGACACTTATCTGTAGGTCACAACTATTTTTATCCTAGTGAACATTCTACTACAGTAGTTATTCATATAAACTGACACTGCTGGTAGAATAATGTTTTAAACATTTTGTCTGCATGTTTGAGTGCTTGATACAGTGCCAGTATGTAGAGCACATGCAAAGATTTTCTTCTATTACAAATTTCACATATGTGGTTTTATAACTGAATTCATTTTTGGTGCCGAATATGATCATTAGGCTTAATTTTATATTTCACACACATACACACGAAGTTTGCCATGTTTTAGTGAACATAATGCTATTGTTCAGTTTTGCTTTAATTTACATAGCGAATGCTATATAAAATAGTCATTAAAAAGATAAATCAATACCTTTAGCCTCTCATTTTCATGTTCTAAGCTAACTAGTTTCTCATTAGAGACTACTCCTGGGGCCTTTTTCAGATCTTCATTTTCTTTTTGGACTCTCTCCACGACTTTTTTCATCAAACCAATAGTTTTCTCTAATTCTGGTACTGTCTTTCCACTTCTTCCAGACTATTCAGAAGGGAGAAAAAAGCATAATGAAATAACTTTAAATCTATAAATACCCCAAGAAACTATCCCTTAGTTCTCTGGCTATTTTTTTTCCTGTTTTGTTGTACTGAAAGCAACAAATAATTACAGAGTTTGGGATTAAAGCTGTGCTGTGCCGGTTAGAGCTGGGCTGCACCCGTAGCAGCACATATGCCCCCCTGCTTAAGAAGTGACAGGATTGGCCTTTTAATTAGTTTTAGTGAAAGAGATTACATTTCGCTCTCAAACGATGGCTGCCACATGGTGTGTGCACATAATGAAGCAACAAGAAAATAAACCCAAGTAGTAAGATTTTGGCATGTCTAAGATTTAAATCAAGACAGAAGCAAACCCCAAGAAAGCAAAAACACTTCTGTATGAGGGAAACATAATTATTGTTGCAAGGGCACTGTAGCACAGGGGTTAAGGTATTGCACTAGGCTCCATAGGCACGAGTTTGAGCCCAGCTTTGGACTTGTGTCAGGTTTGCTCCCAGCCACGTAAACTGTAAGCAAGTACCTATTTTGGGTGGGGGAGTTAAAGGTGGCCAGGTACAATATTAGCTTAACTTCTCCTTTGTATAACTGTATTAATCTGAAAACCACTTATTTTTTGTCTGCTTAGCTCATTTCATACTTTTGGTAAGTTTGCCTGGTGTCTTAATGATCAGTTTTCACTTTCTTTCCATACCAAATAAGAAACTAACTCAGCATGCCCTCCATGTCACATACACATGTAACCCTGTCCCCCACCACACTTTCTTCCAGGGACTATTTTTCAGTAATGCAGTTACAGAGATGCTGTTTTTAAGTTTGACCGATCATTTCTTTTTCCTGGGAATCCCTATAAATTGCTGAAGACCATTAAAAAATGGAAGGTTCAGGATGAAGCGCCCACATTCTAATATGGTCTTGGAAAGGAGGAAGAGGCTGGCTCTTTACTTGCCAAGAATATTCTGCAGATGTCGCGGATCAGTTTAATAATTGGGCTGCCTAGGTGGAATATTGCTGCTACAGGAAGTGCTCGCTTGCAGGCAGGCAAGCAGGCAAACTGGGAGGTAGCAGTCAGAGGAAAGTAACGTACTTGGTGGGGATGTACTGCTCAGGCTAAAAGAATAAAGGGAATCATATAAATGCTCCCAATAGCACTACTTGCTACTCTTTCATTCTTTGGAAACCTACAAAGCACCAACTATGGGGAGCGGGTGTAGCATAATTCACCCCATGCATAGTGTAAGATACACAAGTATGGCTCTTAAAAGTACTTGCATCTTATAGAACCACATGTATGACAGTTACAACACAAGGACAGTGGAGGAATCTTTAGAGAAATGAAATAAAAGTATGTTTCATACCCATTACAGTATTTGCATAAAGGTTAAAACAAATTCAAAATTGTGGCAAATCAGTAAGGTAGGTTAAGAGTACCTGTGGTTAAAATAAAGACTGCTTCTTTTGCAGTCTTCTTGTACATTAACAAAAAATTTTTCGTTGCTAGTAATAGGTACAATTATCTAACTTTTTAAGACAAAGTTCTTTTCTAGTTTTTAAATCCTAGTCCCATTTGTTTTGCTGTACAGTGAGTTTTATTAATTTATTTTTAAGTATTATATTTATATACTCAGGGCTACAGTCTCATTCTGGTGCAGAGATTGTAGCAGGCAGTTGTTAATCCAGGTGGCAAATTAAGGTCTGGTTCCACAAAGATTCAAGTGTGTAATTAACTTTACTCACAGCAATAATTCCATTGACAATTTGACAAGCACATAAAATGAGAGATAACTGTCCAAGTTATTTTTTCTAATTTTCTTTTGATCAATTATAAGCATCTCAGTTGTAATTTTGATCAGTAATCCCATAAATTTCAATTTTAATACAACATTTTGAAACCCATGTGCATTACTTACCCCTCTAACATTGCCTAATTTACGCTCAGCTTCTGCCTTCTCTTTTTTAAGCAGCTCACACATTTCTTTCAAGTCACCCACTTGGTCCTAGGGAATAAAACAAGAATTTTATTGAGACTTTTTCACTTATAAAAGTACATGTAGACTGTTTTAAATATTAGAAATTTTTAAACCTCAAATTTGACTTATTTCAAAAAACAAAACATTTCCCATTGCTTTACAATTCCTTACCAATCATTGCCTATAACCCATGTTGCATTATACCTTTATCCTTATAATTGTATTAATTTTATTCTATGAGGGAAATACTATTGGATGTATGCTCCTGGTCTTATACGTATATTGAATACAACATCTGTATACCATCATGACCCCTTTCTAAATTGACCCCTTCAGTTAAAACAACTGAATAACAGGGGATATTTTAAGCAGAAGAGCTTAAAAACCTGTTTAAATTGTTTTTGGTCTTGCCTGGGGAGATAAAGGTGGGCCCCATTTGTTTGTTTTTTTAAGAAAAAGAACTTGTATCAGGAAATTAGCTTCAACTATTCCATGGAACAGTTCCCTGCTCTCCAACATGCGTAATGCAAATGGCCAGTTTTTAAAGGGACCGCCTATGCTCACCATAATATATTTTAAAACTTGAAAACAGCACCGTGTGCTCTATTGCAGTTTCAAATTTAGGTCCCTCAAGCAAGCTCCACATTCATGGATTCCCCACCCCCGTGTAAGTACAGCCTCACTGACTTCAATGGATTCTGTCGATACAAAATTCATAACGCAAAATATAAAGTTATACAGACATTTTTCTTTATCTAACCCTATTTCTGCATGTTTACCTATAATGATGTCCTTTAATGATAACTTGCTGTATTCTTCATCTGCATATCCTCATTAATATGCAGTTTGAAGGGCTACCCATACCACTTTTCACTGTTTCTGGGTTTGGGTTATACTGTTTCAAATTGACTGTACAGTTGTAGATTTTGTGTCCACTGGCCCTCCCTTCCAAAACTGTGATGTTCATAGGCACAGAAATGTTGTTAATATGAAATCAACTCACTGTAAGTTCTGCAGAGGTCTGCAGTGGGGTGGACCTCAGTGGCACAAAACAGCATGTATGGGACAAGTCCAGTCAGTCTTTGGATGGTTTCAATCAGCTCAAAAGAAAAGTGCTTCTGAGCACATGATTCTATGGTTACCATATTTACTCAAATATAAAGTAAACTAGATTATATGGCCCCCCCCCCCAATAATTAGATTTTGTATATGGAAAATTTACAAATTTGTTAAAATTTTCCACATAACTCAGAATTGGAGATTTGTCTTGAATTTGCCCCCCTGCCACTGCTACAGCAGGAAAAATAAATCTAGGGGGATCAGGAAGCCCCATTGCCTCCTGCCCCCCACCAACTTCTTCCTCTCCTCCTTACTGTTAGACCTTGTTCTCCCTGAACACATGAAAAAGTGGGGCAAAGTTTGCATATAAGCAAATTACTACTGGTACCCACAGGCTTAGATCATTCAGAATTGAGGCACTGTTCCTTTTTGAAACTGCTGCAAGTTTTAGCACAGGTACTCCACAAACATGTTTAAACAGCACTTGTGTATTTAAATATAACACAAACTATACTTTTGCAATAAATAAATAAACACTCTCCCCCCTCCCCCAACCTGTCTTGTGACTGCTGTGGTTCACTTGACAGTCCAAAGCACACTTTTATTGTTACACCATTCTTATTCCTGTTACAAAACTGTCCCATGCACCCACGTTTCTATGCACCCATTTGCCTGTCACCATCATCTTTAACCATCACAATTGTGCAAAGGATCTCAGTGACTCTACTGCATTTCCTCCCTCCTCCCCCTTCCAACTCCCCTGCCTGTTTGCCCAGTCCTTTCACTCATCATTGTATTTGTTGTCGTCTCTGTCACCATCACCATCCCTGTCATCAGAGCTCTCTTCAGAACCCATCTCTGAGCAGTTTATGCCAGTCCCCTTTCTTATGATGTCTGCCATCTCTTGCCGGTCATCTTCTACCATCTTCCTGCAGCATCAGTTCATCTCGCTCAGTCCCATTTTGAAGAAGCCCTCAATTAAGAGGTTTGTGTATCTATTTACAAGCAGGTTCCCTAGTCTTCCACAGGGCATTCCTGAAGCAGGAGATGAATTGATCTAAACAGGCTATTGGTCAAGTGCCCATACAGAACCGCCTCTCTGGTCTGCATTATGAACTGTCACCACCAGGAGGAGTATGTGTATTCTGTTCCACCTCTCTCTGGCATATGGGTACTCCCAGAGGAGGTAATCAATTGTTTCTGCCTCCCACTGGCAGGTTTGCCTGGGGCACTTGGATGGGCCTCTCTGCCCCTTACTGTTTCTCCATGCCCATGCTAGGAGTGTCTGGCAGGCTACCTGCCAGGTCAAGTCTCTGTGCTCCTTCTTTAGGTCCTTCTGGAAGATTCGCTCCCACACAGCCTGGCAGCTGCTGCCGGGTAGTAGGTCCACGGGCAACATGATATCACTTGCCCTTACCACCTCCTGCATCTTACAGTAGTTTATCAGGGCTGCTTGGGCCTCGTTGTGCAGCTTGTATTTGGTCCTGGAAGTGTTTCAGGACCTCACAGAACCATGGCAACTCCATGGTCCGTGGGCTTGCATTGGTCATTGTGTGCACCCACCAGTTTTGCAGTAGCTGCCCTGCAAAATACTTTACAAAGCAGATGTTTTGGATTCTGTCTCTGTTGCCATTCTGCAGATCTGGCTCATGTATTTGGCCCAGAGAAACAGCAGAACATCTCGCATTCCTCTGCCTCCAGTTTGCTTTGTAGTGTGGTCCCATTAGTCCAAAGCCAAAAGGCTCATGATTTACAATATAATTCATTAGGCTGGGCCCCAGCAAAGTCAAGTGTTTCAAGCCATGGTGACCCCACAACTCAGCACTGCTCAGTATGTGTGTGTGTATTCCAGATACCACCCCCAACACAAAGGATCTGTGTACTAATTAACTCCCCACTCATGACTGGAACTGGGTGTTCTTGTCATGAGTCCTGAGATGCTCCAAATATTTACATGCAGATGAAGTGCAGGGCAACCTGGTCTGGCTTCACCTCATGGGGGGTGGGGCCACACTAATCGTATGCACCTGGCTGAGAGAAGGGGTGACAGAGGGATTCTGGGTGAACTGTTTTGAGACCCCATTTGGTGATGTCTGTCAGACACTTAAGGCTGGTGAAGAAGATGAATTAAAGGCACAGCTCAGCTACCAGAACGAAGAAGTTGTCAAAATATATTCAGTGTACTGGCTCAGTGTGACTCCCTAAAAGAGTTGGTGCTGAGGGGGACTACGTACAATGGGCATTGGTTGTCATCAGTGATAATCAAGCTGGTAGTAAGCCATGTAAGGTTTTTGACTGATTCAAAGGATTCGGAACTCACCTGACTAATTTGACCTGAGAGACAAAAATTTTTCCTTAAAAATAAAGGGCTGTAGATGAATCCGTTGATGGCTAAGAAGCCATCCTTGAATCCATCTAGGCCAATCCTAGAGCCAGACTCCAGCAGATCCTACAGGTGGTGGTTAAAGTGAGGGTCGGACCACAGATGTCTCAGTCTTGTTTCCTTTCCTTCCACTTCCATGCAAAGGGCACTACCCTATGTTATTCCTATGGGCTTCCCTAACCTAGCCTTGTGGTAGATTCCCATTACAACATTTATCCCATATGGGTCATGATTTTTATAGTCATGCTTAGTGCTGGCTGCATTTAATCAACTTCATAGTTGTTATTTTATTACTGATCCCATATTGCTTTTCACAGCAGTTTAATGCTAGACAGTATATTTAATGAGTTTTCCCTGTATGTCGTTACAAAACGAGCATTTTTTCCCCCCATACTGATTGTGGGGGGTGAAAGTTTTGTCTTGTATTCAAATAAATATGGTAAATTTAGGTGAAAGCCTAAGACTCACCATACTTGAAGAGCTGAAAAAGTCCTTGAGTCTGTCACAGGGTAAGGTCTAAAAGAACTGGGAGCAACCTGAAGAGGACTAGAGGAAGAACAGCAGAGATCCCAGGTGACATGAAGGGACAGAGATCCCAGGTAGCACAGAAGAGCAGGCAATACCCCCAGAAATACAAAAGATCATCAGCGACCCTCAGAGGCAATGGCCAGAGCAGGGCTCCCCAGCATCAGAGTGGCAGCAACTTTGGTATGGGCCTTCCTACTCGGCATTTGATATTTTGACGGGCGAGACTCTCAACTGACTGGGCTAGGTGGTAGCTTCCCAGATTGGTTTGCTGGTGACTATGACTGTGATTTGTTTTAGGTTTCAGTTAATGTCTGACACAGTAACTCTCAGCCAGGGTGTTCTGGCACCCTGGAGTGCCTTGAGATACTTTCCAGGTTGCTGCAGGGTGCTACACAACATTAGTAGTTAGATGTGCAAACATGATTCACATGATAAACCCAGAGATTTCAAAAAGGAATCCATAACATTAAAAAACCATTCTGACCTGCTGTGGTCTTTCTGAGTTCTTTGAAACATAATAATTGCTTTATTTTTTTCTGTAGTTAAAAAAATAAGTGAAAACTAAAGAGCTGGAATTTTCTGAGAGGTGCCTTGAGTCTATCAAGGGGTGCCCCGAGTCTAAAAATGCTAACAACCATTGGTTTAATAGTTAAATTTCTCCTTAAGGTGTATGATTGTTTCTCTTTGTCCTTGTAATAAACTATGTTTTAATTTAGTGTTTGCTTTTAAAGGGGAAGTTTGTTCATGGTAGATCATCCAATTAAAATTTGATTTTCCAAGGTTTCTGGTTGGCAGCTCCACCTACATTTGAAATGTTGATATAACCCCCAAATGTGAACTTGGCCCTTGTTATTTCTTTCCTGTGCCCGGTAGAAAAATTACACTTAAAAACACATTAAAAGGATTGTTTGAAAATATTACCTTTAACCTTGGCAAATCTTTATTAGCTTGTTCTAACTGAAATCTTAATTCAACATTTTCAGATGATAGTCTCAAATTCTCCTTCTGAAATTCCTGTTCCCTTTGATATTGGTCATCTGATCCTATTCCTGATGTCTTCATGAGAAATTAAAGAGAGAGAATACATTATTTTTAAATGTTAAGGCATTCCTTTTTATCTGTGTTATATAAAATAATCTGAAAAAGAAAATTCTGAGGCTAAAACTGTTCGCTGAGCAAAATACTTTCCTTTTAGAAGTTCACGAATTACTTTTTTATTACAATATTTAAAAAATACATAAAATAGCATGCAAACATGGACCACATGAATGGCCCAGTGTTACACCAAACACCAACCTTGTAATTTGAGTATTTATTTAGTTGTGCAAGATCAGAATTAAAGAAAAGTGAGACAATGAATTATTTCTAGATGACTTTTTACAGAAGAAATATCAGTGAATTTTCCCCAGACAAGATGCCCCAATTGCTAGCGTAATTTATGCATCCTAGAAGTTATTCCTGAAGTTAAGAAAAAAAATCCCAAAGGCATTTATCTTTTTCAGCAATTTCAAGCTCTGCAACAACAGGTAGTTCAAAAGAAGCAAATGAACAAAAGACTTCACTTTGCAACCAATCCTGCAAATGTTAGGAATTTATCATCACAATACTAATACAGAAGTACAGTTGTGTGTGTGGACATATTACTCATAGGACAAACACCACTCCCAATGATAAATATGTTAATGGATTGTCCCTCTTTAGTAGAAAAAGAACAAAACAAAAGAAATCTAAAAAGATAAACCAAAAACTGCTGATAATTCCACAACAGTTGCATATAATAATATATTTTACTATACGTATCATCTATGAAAACATAGGAAGTGTCTACTTCACTAGTAACAAAAATAAGTAAGAGGTATTATCGCAATACAGATTTCTAAAAGGGGTATTACAGAGCACCTGGAATCAACCTATTCTATATAACTGGAATCAATCTATTCTATAGTTAAATAGTTAAGGATGAAGCTAATAAAAAAGCAAAGGGTTAAAGATCTGCTGTAATGCCAAACCTGAAGATTTTCACAAGCTTCTGGGATTGGTTCAGCTCCCTCTGCACCAGTTTGGTGATCTCTGTGTGTACCCTCTTCAGTGTGTTGATCTATTCCATTATTCATTTTTATATCTTTTGGCTCAATGGATTGATTAGCTGATTTCCTTGAATCGGGCTGATTGCAGCTTATTTCATCAGCACAAAACTCTGCTTTATTTCCTTCTTCATCAGTGCCATTTGATTGCTTGCATAATTCTTGTTTCTCGTCTTCCTTTCCTTCACATTTTTCATTAGTTTTTTCCTCTCCAGGTTCTGATCCATTTTCCTGTTTATCATTGCAACTCTCTTTGCCAGCTTCAGTTTTCAGAGAACTATTCTTTTCATCTTTTGATTTTTCCCTGGAACTATTTGAATCTTCATCATTTTCACAATCTTGAGATTGCTGTTCTGGAACTACTGTACTCTGTCCATGATCATAATCTTCATCAGGAACATCTGTACTCTCAGCTAATTTGTTGCCATTTGTAATACTAACAGCATCCTGATGCTTTACTTGATCTCTACTTAAAGTAGACTTCTTTTGTGGGTATTTTAAATGCTTGTGTTCACTGATGTGGTTAGTAAGAGAATTAATCAATGCAGTGTTGTCATGTACAGTATTCTGAAGCAGAAGGAAGATGGAATGGAGCAAGAAAAGAACAAGAAGTAGGTAGTAAAAAGAAACAACAGTAAACAACCTAAACCACAAAGCAGCATTTGTAGAAGTGTTAATAAGACCCAGATAATTTGACATCACGAATAGTGAAAAGCCCATAAAAGAAAAGCAGCAGCAGAAGCCAAATTCACAACCTCCTCCTCAAACCACCTTTCTTCCAGTTCTTTGTCTATTGCTAAGAACAGCCAAAGCATCCTCCAACTCTCAGTCTCACAATCAACTACTCCCTATATATTAGGGCAGGGTTGTCCTAGTGGTGGCCCTGGGCTCCCAGCTGGCTACAGCTGCCTCTGTCACTGGCTGCTTCAGCAGCTGAGGTCTTAGGGCTCTCTCTCTCTCTCTCCCCAGCGTCCATGGCCTGAAAGAGGGCCAGGGAGCAAGGCAGGATGGCAGAGTATAGGGAACAATGGGCCAGGGGGCCTCAGCTTCTACTGTCTTACTGAGGCCCTGCCCAACTCTCAACAGGGGAGATTTTGCTATCTTAAAAAGCACAGCTGGCCAGCGGTAAAGAATATATATCCTCTCCTCCACAGAAGGGGCTCACCTATATAATCAAATGCTCTGACATCACAATTGCCATAGATTGTAAGTATAAGAAATAGATAAAAGGTGTATTGCAAGAGAAACATGTAAATCAGTAACTTTATAATGAAATGCAGACATGTAAAAATAAACTAGGAGAATTATGATTGTATCTAGCTTTCCATCTTATCCCTCAAAATACAGCTTCTCCCTTTGATCCTCTGTCAGTTTACTGTATGCCATACTGTCAACCTGCAGTCCCCAACTTTCCCAAGTGGGGCACTAAACCATCCAAAGTTTCATGGATACTTAGACAAGAAGCTACTACCAGGTCAACTCTTAAATACCCATCCTTACCTGCCCATCTATATACTATACTGGATTTTTAGGGAAGCACATATTATGCATACACATTTTCTCCCCTGGATGTAAATCTGTTTGGCAGGTTAGGCTTCTTGCTTGATCCTGAAATGCATGTTTCCACTCATGGGGACAAACCCTGTGGTGCCTAAATAGGACTACCTAAGGGACCAATCTGGATTTTGTCCACAATGATAATTAGCAACTTCTTCTTGTACTCAACCACCTCATTGTGTCTGGTTTTTCTGTTTTATTTTTTGTTGGATGTTCCAAGTAACAGAATTAACAAAAGACAACAAGGTAAAGATAGATTTTGTTCTTTACAAAATCTATTTAGAATGAGTTTGAAGCTCAAAGAAAAAATAGCAGGTTGGACACTTACAAGGTTTCACTTAATTTAAATGAGGTAAGAAGGAAATCAACCAAATTCATGACAACTCCGGTTTTTTACATCTTCGTATGGGAACGCAAGGGGCCATATTTAGAATAATCCAAGTCTCTTGTACACCAAGCATATGCACAACCAAAGTATGATCCATACAGAAAGATACTCCAAGAAAATTGTGTTCTGACTCTCACATGCTACTTTGGGCTTTTTTCTAAGTTGTCCACTGTCTTGGTGGGCCAGGTTGCCAATGTATCCACAATCAAATCCTTTTCAAAGAAGCACCTATTCTCTGAAGATCCTAAACACTGATCAAGACATGAAATAAAAAAGCTCCTGTAAGACAAGACCTTCCCCTGAGTCTCCCAATGCGTCTTGCCATTTAGACTGCAATATCCATAGGCCAATAGGGGGGTCTATTTTCAGTCTTAACTCACACTGGCTGCAACTCAATAAATACTACATTCCATTCCTTTCTCCTTTTTAACCACATAATCTTCATGATAAACACTAATCAGTTGCAGTGCTTGGCCTGAAAAAAAATAAATCAACCACTTATCATGATGTTAATAAAGGATTAAAAAGGTAATTTTTTTTAGAAGTTGCATTAAATCTTTGCAAGCTGAACCAAAATGGACCATACACTACAGAATAATAGATGGATGACAAAAAGTATCAAACTAAAGAGATCTATACCCAAATATAAACGCAGGTAATAACAATTAAATTGTATTCTTACAGATGGTCTAGAAAAAGTCTCTCTTGAAAATTGTCTCTCCAAGGCATGAAGCTTTTCCTGTAGATATTGATTTTTTAAATGCAGTTCTTCTACAACAGAGTCTCGTGGGATAGCTTGTTGGGTTCTGCATACAAGAAAAAATGAGTATACAGCTATTAGTGAAAAAAATTATTTATAAAAATATGTAGAGATTTGTTTTCCTAAAGATTCGGTAATATCACTGGGTTAGACAAACATAGCTGCACTGCCTCAAAATCTGAAACACTAAATCTGGCAACAAATGTTCAGCCTCAAGAAATCCTAGTAGTCTGTTCTCTTATACATATGAAAAAAAATCCATTATTGCAAGTTACAATGTGCTGTATATGCACACTAAGAAGATAATGCACTTAGATACTTTAGAAAAAGGAGCCAGAGCTAAAGAGCTGCACTAACAGTTCAACTACATTTTCACTTTTATGACAAAGGTGCCAGTTTTTAATCATGTTAAGTTTTACAATGATAAACCAGAAAGAGAAATTTAAGGCAAAATGCATATCACTTCTTTCAGATATCTAAATGGGGTCTCTTGTTCAATGACAGCTCTTACCTCATATGTGCAATTTCATTTTCTAAGCTTGCATTCCTTTTCCTTAGTTCTTCCAGCTCCTTTTCTGTCTCTGAAGCTCGTACTCCCACAACGTGATCCACAGTTACACCAGTGGTTTTGAGTTTCTTTTGCAATGCAGTTTTCTCTTTTTCAGCCCTGTGACATTCAATAATTTTCACTGTAATCTTGCTATGTCTGAATTGTATCCTTATAATCACAGGGGCTTCAACCAACTAGGTTGCTTTTGATGAAAATATTTTCCCAAGATTTTAGACCTGCATTTTATTTGCTCACTTAACTTTCTTCATTTAGATTACCTTATACATGTATATATTTTTTGGTTTCTCAAAGAAAAAATGCTAACACTCAACACTGTTTATTTCATAAATCATCTGTTGATTTTGCTTAGCAGTGATATCTTACATAGTATAACTCTTTTATGAGATTTATTAAAAAGGGAAAGCCTAACCGAAAATAGCTAAAGAATGAAAACAACAAAAATATTTATTTTTCCTCTGATATTTCTCCTCTTATGAGACCCAAATCAGTGAAAGTGTTGATATAATTATACTGAAAACATGGAACACACTCAATGTTCCTTGATCTCTCTTTGGTATCTTTTAAAAAATCTCTCACAAAACAAAATGCTGAAGATGTTGTGATGCTGCCGGTCAATAGTAATGCAGCAGCTAATCCTAGCAGTCTGATGAAACTAAACAGTGGTGAGAAAATGCGTCTTTACCTCCAGCTGGTGCTGCTTTGATGTGAATAACAGATTGTGATATGAAAGAATCATTATGTCGAGAATTTAAGTTAGTTTTGTTCAGGCAATATTTCTTATATATAAAACCTGTCAACTCCTGAAGCTTACAAGATATTAAAAAAGGCAGGAGACAAAAATGGCTGGTTGTCTGGAAATAAACCTTTCCTTAGAGTCTCAAAAATAATTTCAAATTATAGATTCATTTTGTAAATATACGGAAACTGTTAACGTTGTTTGGAACCAAGGAAACCAGATTTCTTTAGGTGTATACCATCAGTTTGGAGATTTGTTTAATTAGATTTAACTCACTTGGAATAAAGTTCCTTTAATGTACTGAACTGTTTTGTTAAAGTCTCTGTCTCCTTCTCCTTCTCTTTCAGTTTGTTCCGCATCCCTTCCATTCTGGCTTGCCATTTCTTACCCTCTTCCCACCTAACTAATTCATCCTTAGAACTCTGTGAAACATACAAAAACAAAATACACACTTCCCTTTAGGATTATTTGAACACTACCGAAATTAAAAAGAAAAAAGGAAATAAAAAAAATCATACATCCTCCTGCCTGTTCCCTCCCTCAAAGAACAAAAAACAAACAAAAAACAAAAGAAAAGTACAATTTGGTTAAATTCTCTAATTTGAAATTTTAACAAAATAGATAAACTTAACAATAATGTAGAAGTATAGGTGCATTAATACAGGGCAAGTCCATGCCCTAGTTTATAACCTGTTCCGAGTGCAAGTGGAAAACACATCCATAAAATTTAAAATTTACAACCAAAAGGAAAGAAAAAAAAGAAACATTTTATAAAATCCATTATTGGGAGTGCTTATCATTCTACTTTTCAATACAGTTTGATTAAGATGGATAGAACAGAGGATATGATACTTTTCTTTGTCATTATAATATATGTGAAAGGACTTCTTTCATTTTCAAGCCAGTTATGAGCTCAGATACCACTATAGTATTAGCAGCTGTTTGGTCCAATAGATACATTTAATTCACTTTCTACTACAGGAAATCAATTTCTATTTATTAATACTATGAACAACAGGTTAGACTTCGCATTTTGACCATAAATGGCTATGGAAAAAGCTGCAAAACATGTTTTTGGCAGCAGCAATGAGATTGTTTTGTTTTGGATTCTCTTCCCTTCCATCACTTCTTCTCCTTTCCCTTCTTCTACTTTCCTTTCCCCATTCACTTGAAAAAAAAATCAGTAATGTATGAAATAGGACTGAAGGCTTATTCAGGGAGAACAAAAAGGGTAAGTGTGTGTGCACGCATACTCTCTCCTCCAACAGTTTGATAAAAATACAAATCTCAATTAGGAGGTAATGTACATACAATGTCTCAAACTTACTTAATGTGAGCTGTAAGCTCTTCTTTCAAATCAGCTTAAATGCTTAAAATGCTAATGAATGCAACTGAAAGGGCATATTACAAATATGCATTGCTGTAGTCACATTACTAGGTACCAAGACAACTGACTAGTGTGGTGCCATGACAGCAAAAGCAATAAACAAAAGAGTGAACAAACATCCATAGTTGGATACATATGAAGTACAGAGTCATTATCAAACATAATTATTTGAAGGGACACAAAAGAAATCACAATTTTCTTGCAACACATTTTGAAAATTTCACTACTGGTTCCACCTTAGCTGCTCTCCTTAAAAGAAATGAGAAGAAAAAAGTAATAGATTTCTCAATTTTTCCCTACTTTCTTTAATTGATTCCATTAGAAAGCTTTTTGTATATAGCTGGTTTCACAGTTGCTTTCTATAGTCAAGTCAGTTTTCTATGCTTTCCTGTGGATTTTTAATTCAACAAGAAAAGAAAAACATGAGTACATATTGGAATGTTGAATTATAAATCTGAAATATTTGTATGGGGACTCAAAAGCAGGTGAAATGCCTGAATGCACTTCTGATTCTTTTTTCTTTTTTGAAGAGCTAGATTTTAAATTGAGGAGATCCCTTTAACCTCCACAAACGAATACCTTATCACATACCTTGTCCTCTCTTATGCTTTTCTTTTCTACTTCATTCTTCTTTTCAAGTTCATTTTCTAACTTCTTAACCTTTTTCTGTAGTTCATCTATCTGATTTTGTTCATCAGCTTTGCTCTGAAAAAATGACAATTATCTATAAGGTCATGATGACTATTCTGGCACTGCTCCCAATTTCCCACTGAAGTAAATAAGGAAATAGACTCAATTATTCATTTCAGAGGTCCCTTGAAAAGACAGTTCAATTACATTATAAAGTCTTCATTTAGAGGTTATAGTTAACAGCTACACTCTAACTTTACACTGTCATAGATTTCACAGACATTAGGGCTGGAAGGGACCTTGCAAGATCATCGGGTCCAGCCCCCTGCCCAAAGGGCAGTCAGTCAGCAGAGTCCTAAATACTAGGCAGCTTGAAGCTGGATTAAAAAATGATGTTTACAAGATTGTTGTTTTAAACTTACCCAAACTAATATTATAACATTATACAAATATAATGAATATAAGATTATTTACCTGAATGCTACTTGTTAGCCTTTTTATCCGCTTTTTCAATTCTTCATTTTCTTTTTCCATTTCATCTTTTTCTCTTACCACTTTAGTAAAGGCTTTTTGCTTTTTCTGAAGTTCTTGGTTTAAATCATCCATCTCCTCTAACACAGAGTTCTCTCTATTTTTACTTATTTTAAGGGCATCTTTAAATTTTGTAAGCTGCTCATTTAATTCCTCTATTTGAACCTATAAAAATAAAAATATAGTTAGACTTACCCATTGAAGGGTAAAATTAGGGCCATGGATAGGCATCACATTTGTACTGGAAGAACGGACTTTCTCCTGAAGCGTACAGGCATTTGCAAGGGGTTTGTTGGAGAAGAGAACTGTTTCTCTCCTCCTGCACTAACAAGAATGGTGGGACACTTCTTTCAGATGTTAAGGACCCTCAGTATTCCACAGTCTTTTGTTCCCCCTCTCTCCCTCTAAGGGAAGGGGAAAAAGAGCAGTGGCTTCCCAAGAGCCTGTCCAAAAACGAGATGTCAGGTAGCCCTGTGGGGTTCCTGCTCCAAGTTCAAGCCAGTGACAAGTCCTGGATCACTCCATGATGGTAGACAGGGCTATGATACAGAGTGACCTAGACAAATTAGAAGATTGAGCCAAAAGAAATCTCATGAGGTTCAAGAAGGACAAATGCACAATTCTGAATTTAGGACAGAATAATTCCATGCATTGGTACAGGCTGGGGGCTGACTGGCTGAGCAGCAGCTCTGCAGAAAAAGACCTGGGGTTTACAGTGGACAATAAACTGAATATAATCCAACAGCGTGCCCTTGTTGCAAAGAAGGCTAACAGCAAAATGGGCTGCATCGGTAGGTTCCCTCTAAGCTGTGCTTGAAGGCTTTTTTGAAAGAGAACACTAGGCTATCCACATCAGAGAACTGCGTGCACCAGATGTCACTAAAGACAGAATGTGCACTTTGCAGGTGACATGAACTGTACTTGGTATCATTCCACAGAGCATGTTGGAGAAAGCCTTGCACATGTGGTGGACTTACAGATACAGGCCGGCACGTCTTGGGCTCAGAGAATTTTCTTTGTGATTGGGTAACTGTTGGAAGGGCTTTGCCCTGCCCCTACTCAGGGCAAGAGAGAGGAAAAAAGGAAAAGAAAAGCCTCAGACCTGGTTCGAGACTGCACTCTGCCAGTCTGGCAAAACTTTAGGGAGCGGAGTCTCTGAAGAGAATAAGCTGCATGCCCAGCATGCAGCAGATGCATTGAGGGATGAAGAGAAGAGTGGGGCTTAGAAGAGCTTAGGACAGCTGTTCAGCAGGGTGAAGCAGTAGCCTGGAAGAGCCCCTGAAGACTTCTGGTGGCAGGAAACAGTGGACAGCTCCAGTGGCCAGGCTCTCAGTGCACAGCATGGTGCACAGTGTCCAGACCCTAGGAGTTGCATGCAGCCGCTCAGGTCTACAGACCCTGGTGTGCGGCCAGAGACACAGTGCACAGGCCAGTGCTTAGAGCAGGACCTGGGAGCCACTCGCGGCGGCTCAGGTCCCCAGTCCCCAGCACGAGGCCGGGAACTCAGTGCAGGAGACATTGCATGGAGGGTGAGAGACCCTGGGAGCCGCTGGAGGCAGCTTGGGTCTACAGCTGCTGGCACTGGGCCAGCAGCTCGGTGCAGATGACACTGCACAGAAGGTCTGGGAGCAGACCGAGTCCTGATGCTGCACGAGGTGGCCTGGGCCTCCAACCCTTTAGCAGAAGGCAGAGCCTTGGGTATGCACAAGAACCCCACAGTGACCAGTGAGTCAGAAGGAGCAGAGGCAGCTGGGTCTCAGCAGGAGGGGGGCAAGCTCACCAGCCAGGAGATGCAGACCACCCACCTGGGACCCTGGAGCTGTGAGTTACCCAGGAAAGGGGATTCCCACAGGTCAGGGGAAAGTTGGCCTGGGTGGTGAGGCTGTAGGGAAAGCCTAAGCAAGGGAAGACTGCCCAAGTCTAAAGTCTCTCCCTCTAAGCCTGTCCCTGAAGGTCAGAGTAGAACCTGGAGAACACTGAGGATTTCCTCTCCCATTGGTCACTGGAGCGCCTCCAATGACCCAGTGGGCCACTTGAGGGGTTTTGGGGAACAGGCTTAAGTGGTTAGTTAACCTGATATTTCTGCACAACATATTTTGAAGGTGAGCAGGGTGGAGTAGGGGTACCCCATCCAGGTCTGGTAGTGGCACAACCTTGGGGTCACAAGTCCAAAGGGGCAGATGTTATTGCAGATGGCAGCAGGTCATAGCCAGGCACCAGCCCCCACTGCCAGACTGCTGCAGTGGGTAGAGGTTACAGGAGCCACTCCAGGCTAGGACTGCTTCAGCAGACCAACTGGCACAAGGGGTAGTGTGCCAGATACCAAGGGGCCAGGCCTCAGAAGCTCCTGAGCTGCTTGCCAGGGCAGCTTTTTATACTGCTGGGGCCAGCACAGGGCAGGTTTTTATACTGCTGGGATGCTGGCCCCAGGCTCTAGCTCCCCCTGGCTGCAGATCCAGGAGAAACTAGGCAGGATTATTTTGCCCCAAGTGGCACAACCTCCCCCACACCAAAGTCCATGTCCAGGCACATGCACTGAGGTGAAAATCCCCCGCTCAGATTTGAGCTGCTTCTATTTGAGTTGCTGCAAACGCACGTGCCTGCATGTGTGGATGTGCCCTAAGTGTCAATTTATACTGGTTTTCCTCAACACATTCAGAGACATGCTGTAGGCACTACACAACTGAAGGATTTCTTTTTATATCCTGCTCAGTCTTCTCAGGCTGCAGCATGCTGCAGCAGCATGCCTGTGGCTGCTTAAAAGATGTCACCAAAACCCTTTTGCTTCTCTGACTGGCTCCAGACTGGTGTCTGTACTGAGTTTATATCACAACCTCAGCCGCTCATTTGCTTCCTCTAACCCTGCTCTCCCCCTCTGTGCTCCAGGGCTGCAGGGCTTCTCACCCTTTTCTCTGCTTCCCAGAAAGTTTTTGGGGTTTTTTTATTTTTATTTTTTTGCAGTGAGCCCACCAAAATTGTGAAGCCCACAGTTTTTTTTGCAGAAAATGCCTGATTTAGTGTAATGCCTGATTTAGTGTTTTCCGCAAAACTGCAATTTCAGTAGGTCCCTATTGATATAGAGTTACCAATATTTAAGTGTAATAAGTAATAATAACTATATATATAGAGTAACAATATTTCAGTAATAACAGATAATATAATTCTTATGCATCTGCCGATACTATTTCTTCTTTTTTTAAGGTAGCACAAAGACTGGACTTCTCAGATTTTAAATCAACCAGTCTAAAACTGAGGACTCAGAATATTAATTATCAAAATCAAAAGAAAAATAATAGCTATATTTTTGTTTTATAAAAGAATAAGAGAACTAAATTTATAGTCTAGGCCAAAGGTGCCCTAAACTGAAATTTTATATTCCAAGTACAAGGCAAATGCTATAAATTCCAGTACTCTGGATAATGTGAATTTACTACAGCATTGCATATGCTTATACAACTGTTTTTGTTTTAATATTTAAAATGAAATACACACAGAAGGGTTAATCCAACTTCTAATGCAATCTATCGCAAAACTAATATACTAAGTTCAATGGGAGTTCTCTCTCCAAATACAACATTCAGGCTAAGGCTCAAAATGAAACTGATGAACATTGTATTCTCCTTTCAGATAATATTGCAACATAGAAGACAGCGTAAAGAGGATACTTAGCACTCACTGTGAGCTCCTTTGTTTGCCTGTCAACGATCTGCTGAACGTTCATGTATGCTTCTTTTTGTGATGCTACAGAAATAATCTGCTGTTCAGCATTTGCAGTCATTTCTGCTCTGAGCTCTAGAAGTGCTTTACTCAGGGCCTGAAAGTGTTTCCAAAAACACAGTTTTGTTGATAAGTAAAGTGCTGAAAATTAAATGTTAAAAACAGCAAAAACAGTTAAAATGTATTATTTTTATATTAAAATTACCCAACTGTATTCCATCACCTGTTATGCTCAATTTCATATAATCCATAATCATCTCTGTACAATTTGTGGGGAGAAAAGTTTGATTACCATTGTAGTAGTAAATTTAGTTGGGCTTCTGGTCTAATTGACTAGAAAAACAGACAGAGACCAGAAGTGCTGATACTGCTTATTTCAGTTAAATATTCTGAGATAAGGAATCCTGCATGCCCGGCTATGGCTTGATATATTACCCTGTGTATGGATGTTAAGTTTATTTTTCTCCCTGAGAAACCAGAAACTGATAACTATTTCTATAAGCACAATGTTTCACTCTTCTTTAAGTAAACTGCCTGTATGTCTGTGTGTATGTTAGATTAGTGATTTACTGTCCAAGGTTGTATTCCTTTTCTCTCTCTGTCTTAAGTATAAATATGCTTGTAAACTTAAAAAGTTCGAGAAATCCTTTGAAACAGACAAGTGGGTGATTCCCCTTGCTGTATGGAATTCTCCCTGTGATCACAGTATAGCCCTAAATAAAGAAAAGCTGGCTCTGTCAGTTCTGATTCAACCACAACATGAAGTTTGATTTCTTCCACACCATGGAAATCTCAAATCAACATGAAATTTGTTGGACAGCTCATACTGCTAGTATTAAACACTCTCAGAATAAGTGTATATAGTTAAAAAAAATAACTAGTTGAAGTCTCCCATGGGAGTTTGTGCAGGAGGGTGATCGGGAGGGCATGAGGCCCTGCCAGTGATCCCCCTAGGGTAGGCAGTCCCATCAGTAGCCAGCCTACCAGCGGCATGATGCGGATGGACACATACTGCACCTGGAGGGTTCCCTCGGGGTTTGCGGCCTCCCCCTCTGGCACCTCAGAGGTCTCCACCCAGATGGAACCCACGATTCTGGGCTCCACACAGACAGAGCCTCTGGCACTTGGCTGCACAAGCTGCCTGGCATGTTTCCAAGCTCATAGGACCCGGAGCATGGCCACCTCCCCTTGCGAGGTTTGCTCCACTTTGGAGTCTCTGGGGCGCCACATAAAGGAGATCCAGCCCGCAGTCCAGTGACTACGTGCCATCAGACATGGCGAGCAGGAGATCAACTCCTACTGCCAGGCCCTTCACCCGCTGGAGGCGGAGAGTAGATCAAGGTCACCTACCAGGACAAGGGAGGACTCAGGGATTCCGGGTTAAATTTCATGGGGAACATGGCACAGGGGACACCATGGTGGGAGTCTACTACAGAACTCCCACCCAAAGTCCTGAGCTTAACCAGGAGTTCACCCGGGAACTGGCTGAGGCCGCATGCTCCAAGACCATGGTTGTCATGGGTGACTTCAGTTACCCAGACATCTCGTGGGAGGACCACTCAGAAAAATCCGAGCGGTCACAAAGCTTCCTCTCCTGCGTGGATGACCTCTACCTGACCCAAGAAGTCTATAAGCCAATGAGAGGCAAAGTACTGCTCAACCTAGGACTGGCTACAGGGGATGACCTAATCGGTGACCTAGTGATCGATGGGAAGCTGGGTGACAGTGACCATGAGCTGATCACCTTCACCATCCGCTGTAAAGATGGCAAGTCAGTCAGCAACATGGAAATCCTTGACTTCAGAAAAGCCGACTTTGACAAGCTCAGGAGGCTTGTCAGTCAGGCCCTAAGGGACCATGACCCCAGGGAGAGGGGAGTTCAAGAAGGGTGGTTACTCCTCAAGGGAACGATCCTCAATGCAC
>NW_017729022.1:44622404-44631525 GCF_001723915.1 Gavialis gangeticus
AGAGTCCAGAGAAGAGTCATGCACATGATCAGAGGTCAGGAAAACAGACCTAATGACAACAGGCTGAGAGCCATGGGGCTCTTTATCCTAGAAAAGCGCAGGCTCAGGGGTGATCTGATAAATTCCTATATGTTTATTGGGGTGACCACCAGGAGCTGGGGGAACGTTTGTTCACCAGAGTGCCCCAAGGGATGACTAGGTCAAACGGTCATAAAGTACGGCGAGACCATTTCAGGCTGGACATAAGGCAGAATTTTTTTACTGTCTGAGCCCCCAAGGTCTGGAACAGCCTGCCATCGGAGGTGGTTCAAGCACCTACATTGAACACCTTCAAGAGCAAATTGGATGCTTATCTTGCTGGGAACCTATGACCCCAGCTGACTTCCTGCCCTCTGGACGGGGGCGGGGGGGGCTGGACTCGATGATCTTCCGAGGTCCCTTCCAGCCCTAATGTCTACAAAATCTATGAAATCTACCCTACTGTCCAGCCAAGGGGGGATGCACCAAGGTTGTCAAGGGCCCCAAGGCCTGCCGCATGAAGGTACCCTCCCCTCTGGGGCTGTGCAACAGGTACGAATCTCTTGCAGCCCCAGTTGAGCCTGCAGAGATGCCAGCTCCTGCAGGCAAGGGAGGATCACCCACCCCTACTCTCCTTAAGACAAAACGCAGAGTGGTTGTTCTGGGAGACTCCCTCCTAAGGGGGCAATTTGCCACCCCAACCCGCTAGCTTGGGAGGTCTGCTACTTCTCAGGGACCCACATCAAGGACATAGCAGAGAGGATCCCAAAGATCATCCGGCCCTCCGACCACTTCCCTATGCTCCTTATCCATGTTGGGCACAAATGACATGGCTCGCAGCAATCCCAGCCAGGTCATGAGAGACTACAGGGCTCTGGGAGCGGGGCTTAGAAGTTTGGGGGCGCAGGTGGTCATTTCCTTGCTCCTCCTGGTTGTGGGTCACGGGCTGAGGAGGGAGAGACGGGTTGAGGTAGTCAACCAAAGACTGCGGTGCTGGTGTCATCGAGAAGGCTTTGGCTTCCATGATCACAGTCCGCTCTTTGGTGAAAGAGGCAGTGGTCTGCTGGGGAGAGATGGCCTCCACCTCACTCCGCTGGGGAGAAGGCTCTTCTCAGCCAGATTGGCTGACCTGCTCGACCGGGCTTTAAACTAAGCCCACCGGGGTTGGGTGGATTATCGCCACTGCTAGCCCACTGGGCAACCCTTGTAAATCCAGCAGGCTAAGTCACTTAAGGGAACCCACCCCTACCCTAGCCCTGGAACAATCTGTAGGGAAGGCACGGGCCCCCAATGGGACACTTACCTGCCTGTACACCAATGCCAGGAGCTTGGGGAATAAACAGGAGGAACTGGTCCTCCTGCTAAACAAGAATGACTATGACCTCACAGGGATAACGGAGACCTGGTGGGATTCCACCTATGACTGGGCCACAGGTATAGATGGCTATACCCTGTACAGGTGTGATCGTGCAGATAAAATGGGTGGGGGTGTAGCTCTCTATGTCAAGGACAGCTACACGTCCCTCCAAATTGACACTGGCACTCAGGAAGGATGACTGGAGTCTCTCTGGGTCAAAATACATGGGGAACATGGCTGAGGGGACATCATGGTAGGAGTCTACTACAGACCTCCTAACCAGAAACATGAGTTGGACCAGGAATTTACAAGGGAACTGGCTGAGGCTGCATGCTCTCGGTGCATGATTGTCATGGGAGACTTTAACTACCCAGACATCTCATGGGAAGAGCACTCGGCCAAATCTGATTGGTTGTAAAACTTCCTCATGTGCGTGGACAAGCTCTACCTGACTGAAGAAGTCTATGGGCCAACAAGAGGTAAAGCATTGTTGGACCTGGTACTGGCCAAAGGGGATGACATAGTCAGTGACCTAAGAATCGATGGAATGCTCGGTGATAGTGATCACAAGTTGATCACCTTTACTATCCATTGCAAAGCTGGCAAGTCAGTCAGCAATACTGAAGTCCTCAACTTCAGGAAAGCTGACTTTGACAAGCTCAGGAGGCTCGTTCTTGAGGCCCTAGGGGACCACAACTTGACTGGAAGAGAAGTCCAAGAGAAGTGGTTGCTCCTCAAGGGAGCGATACTGACAGCACAAGGGATGGCCATCCCATCTCAGAGGAAGGGTAGCAAAATGGTGCAGGAAACCCCTTGGCTCAGCAAGGAACTCGAGGACCTCCTATGCCTCAAAAGAGAGGCTTATAAAGGATGGAAGGTTGGAATTACCACCAAGGAGGAGTACTCAGCACTGGTCCGTACCTGCAGGGAGCAGATCAAAAAAGCCAAGGCTGCAACCAAGCTCCATCTGGCTTCATGTATCAAGGATAACAAAAGGTCCTTTTTCAGATTTATAGGGAGTCAAAAAAAAAGCAAGGATAACATTGGGCCCCTGCTGAACCAAATGGGACAGCTGATAACTGACACCCAGGAAAAGGTCAACCTGCTTAATGGGTACTTTGTGTCGGTCTTTCATCAGTCCAATGGGACCTCCCTGCCCAGCAAGATGAGGGACGGCCAGGGTGAGGGCGTATTTATACCCAGCATCCGTGTTGATCTAGTAAAGAATCACCTTGAGAGGCTGGACACCTTCAAGTCAGCTGGTCCTGACAGATTACAAGGTAGGGTACCGAGGGAGCTGGCAGGTGTCATAGCCCAACCATTGGCAAAAACATTCAAAAATGCATGGCACTCAGGTAAAGTACCTGAAGCCTGGAAGAAGGCCAACGTGGTACTCATCTTCAAAAAAGGGTGGAAAGTAGATCCCAGGAATTACAGGCCAATCAGCTTGACCTCAATCCCTGGTAAGATTCTCAAGAAAATTATCAAGGAGACCCTTCTGGACAAGCTGGCTGATGGCAACATCTTGAGGGATAGGCAGCACAGGTTTGTCATGGGTAGGTCTTGCCTAACCAATCTCATCTCCTCCTATGACCAGGTGACATATCACCTGGACAAGGGAGAAGAGATAGATGTCATATACCTGGACTTTAAAAAAGCCTTTGATCTGGTGTCCCATGATCTCCTTATGTAAAAATTGGCCAACTGTGGCCTCAGCTACACCACAGTCCAATGGCTGGGAAACTGGCTTTGAGGTTGGACCCAGAGTAGTGGTCAATGGCAGTGAGTCACTATGGCACTCCGTGACAGTGGCGTCCCCCAAGGCTCTGTCCTTGGACCAGTTTTCTTCAACCTCTTTATCAACTATGTGGACATCAGTGTCGAACACACTGGCTAAGTTGTCATAGCTGGTAAAGCAAACAAAACCCTGGCTTGCATTTATAGATCCTTCTCAAGTAAATCTCAGGATGTCATCCTCCTGCTGTACTCAGCCTTGGTGAGGCTGCAGCTGGAGTACTGCATCCAGTTTTGGGTTCTGCAATTCAAGGATATCAAGAACCTTGAGAGAGTCCAGAGGGGAGCCACACACATGATCAGAAGGCAAGAGTATAAGCCTTATGAAGAAAGACTGAGAGCCATGGGACTCTTCAGTCTGGAAAAGCGCAGGCTCAGGGGGGACCTGGTGGCTGCCTATAAGTACACAAGGGGTGTTCATCAGGATCTGGGAGAATGTCTGTTTACCAGGTTGCCCCAAGGAAAAACAAGGACCAATGGTTATAAACTCCTACAAGACCGTTTTAGGTTGGACATAAGAAAAACATTTCTTTACTGTCTGAGCCCCCAAGACCTGGAATAGACTCCCTCCAGATGTGGTGTGGGCACCTACTCTGGACTTATTTAAGAAACACTTGGATGCTTACCTTGCTAGGGTCCTTGACCCTAGCTGACTTCCTGCCCCTGGGGCAGGGGGCTGGACTTGATGATCTTTGAGGTCCCTTCCAGCCCTAACATCTAGGAAATCTATGAAAATATTATGTTCTGTAAAAGACAATTCTCTATAAAACTTTATCTTGATAGAAATGAATTAATCATTGCATTATAATTTAGTGGTGGCTATTACATTAACTAAAACACAAGGGATTATAATTTGCTCACATACTCTATGTAAAAACAGAATAAAGTCAAAATGAATATATATATAGTTGCCAAGAGTATATGTGCATGAGCAGACACTCAAAAATGCACCAGTTTTGAATTAAAAGAAATACTTTCCCCAACCTGAAAACAATTAAGAACCAAATCAATTACAAGGAAGGTTTAAAAATAAAAAACGGCATAATTTGGAAACTGTTTAAAAACATTCTATCAGACGACCACACAGCAATACTCTCACTAATGAGCAGGAAGGTTGCACAGATTTAAAAACAAACAAACAAACAAACAAACAAAAAACCCCAAAGCAAATTGCTAGCTTAGATGGGAAGCAAAGGCATCTACTAAAAAAAGAATATATATATGATTAGTATATATTAGTAGATGTCTTTGCTTCCCATCTAAGCCATCAGTTTGCTTTTCATTTTTCTTTGTAAATCAATGCAGCCTATATATATAAGCCTATTATATATATTTAAAATATATATACATATCATATGTAACAAAGGAAAGCACAAGCAAACGGCAATGAACATATATCAAATTAAGAACTGTAGAAGATTAATATAGAAGTAAAAAGGGCACAAAGAACAGTCAATAGGAAAAACAATGAAAAAAAGAATTTGATTATATATTAGGAAAAAGAAGAATTCTAGCATAATATTGTTAGATGTAAATGATAAAACTGTGAACAGCAACACAGAAAGAGCAGAAGCATTAAATAAATATCAAAATCCAATAAATATCTATTTGAAGATAGGACTTTTGTAGAATTTAACATGTAATTTAGGCATATTTAAGGTATTTAAATCATTTAATTGCTTAAAGAAATGTTAAAATAAGTATTGATGACTTACTCTCTGCTGCTTCTCTTTTAAAGTTAACTGGTTCTTCAACCGTTCTACTAGGTTTTTCATTGTAGTTGTTGGTGCCCTATTATTTGCTTCTTTCTGAGCTTGTAATTCAGTTTTTACATTCAGTAATTCCTTTTCTATTTGAGATAATAGGTTTCTCAATTCATTTGCTTCATCTTTCAACTGTTTCACTTCAGCTACATGCTTTTCTTCCAGTCTTGCATAGCAAAATAATAAATAGTTATGTCATGGAAGACTTACATTAAGAAGCTCAAAGTACACTAGAAAGACAGAAACATTACTTTTTTTGTTATTACAGGTAGCGTTTCTATATAATTAACAAAAGAAAAAAACACACACACACACATTGGGAAGTCACAAAAATTAACTGTACCTGCTATCATACAATAAAAAACACAGAGAATTCCATTATTGAACGAGTATCAAAACAGTGATTGGTTGCACAACCTAATTTCTTTTGTGCATCAAGCCCAAAAGAAACACATTTTAAAATTACAACCTTTGTTTCATAAAGTTTTTGAGTTAGTTTCTTCTATCAAATCCTGAATTCACTAGTCTGTTAATAAACTTCACTAAAACAATATTTTGCTAAAATATGTTTAATTCAATAAATTATCTCAATTCACTTAAAACTTTCATCTAATTTGGCTAACCCAATTATTATTTGAATTGTAATAATAATCTAAAGACTTACTGAGCCCTAAAATTTTCAAACTCTTTGGTTTTCATTAAAGTAATTTGCTTTTGTTTCTCTAAATCAGATGCAGTTTTCTTCAATTTTCCTAAAAGTGAAGCAAGAGAGTTGTCTTGCTCTACTACTGTTTGCTCCATTTCAGCCAGACGAATGAAATGTTTGTTTGTGGAAACTGACAAAGAAGGCTTCTTCATCAACTCCTATAAAACAAA
Source organism: Gavialis gangeticus (assembly GCF_001723915.1). Classification (NCBI taxonomy): domain Eukaryota; kingdom Metazoa; phylum Chordata; order Crocodylia; family Gavialidae; genus Gavialis; species Gavialis gangeticus. The sequence goes on from NW_017729022.1 coordinate 44,628,213, forward strand.
ACAAAAAAATAGCCATGTTTACTATCATATGCCTTATACAAGGAATGATTACTATCATTTCTTTTTTCAAATTTGAATCTAAATATAATCAAGCAGCAATATTTAACCCATGTTTCATGACTAAATTAAATGACTCATAACAAAGGGCTTAAAGGTTAGCTACCCTGAGTATTTTCAAAAGGTCTCTTTATATCTAAGGAATAGTTGCAAAACTGGTTAAAGGTTGATGGTCAGTGTATCAGGAAACAGTACCAAAAGATAATATTGTAATATAATAGAGAAGACTGAATAAAAGAATAGAAAAAATGAAAGACTTCTTACTTTAGGAATAGCACCAGCTGAATTATGCATTAGAACATTGCACACCAAGTTTCCTCAATGACAATTCTTTCTCTTTCAGTAATGCTGTATTGATAGCCCCACATTTTTATTGTGGACTGAAAAACTGCTTTTGTTATGGTGGGTTAATATTTTTTCATTTGCAGAGAAAGAGGGCAAATGGCCCTAAAACACTGCTTTCCTTCCAAAACTTACCAGTGCAGTTTCTTTGAATTTATTAAGTGAATTGTCAGCATACAAGTCTAGCTTTTGATGTAGGACCCTGAGGTCTTCTTCATGTTTCTTTGCAATTTCTGCTTCCTCCTACAAGAACAAAATGAACATATAATTTAATTTCATAATCGTCAAGAAATCTATAGGACTTCTGTGCTTTCCTTGTTAACCTCTTGACTATTTAGAAATATGATCATAGTTTTCTAGTTCCTTCTGAAAGCACTGAGAAAAGGGACAATTTTCCTTTAACTTGCAAATTGCCAGACAAAACAGAGTTTAGAAATTTTGTGTGCATGTGTGCACGTGCATGCACACTTGCATGCACATATGTATGTATGCGTGTGTGCACATGCACATCGACACATGTGCTTGCACACTCCTAAACTACCAAGTCTGGTACCACTCTTCATTCAGGCTGGCAATCCAAGGAATACTTAACAGGATTACTGCGGAATAGTTTCTTCCTTATCTACATAGACCAGGGGCAGGAAATTATTTCAGGTGGAGGGCCGTTTACCAAGTTGTGGCAAGCTGTTGAGGGCCACATGGGTATCCACACCCATTGACAGATGCCCCACCCCCTGGTCACTATTTTGGGACTATGTCCCAATATCTTGGGACCAATGTCCCAGGGCCAGCACCGATGGGGCCCAGAGCAGGGTGCAGGCTTGCAGGAGTCTGTGGAGCCAGGCTGGACTGCACCAGCAGGGAGAGGAGGGAGCTGGCCCAGCTCCGTAGAGCCCCTGCCAGCCAGGACCCTGTACCCCTGCTGTCCTGCCCTGGGCCCCACCAGCACTGGCCCTGGGACACGGGTGTGGGCCCTGCTCCTGTACCCACTCACTCCCAGCACCCCACAGCCCCGCAGTACAGGCAGGGGGCAGTGTGCAGCTCCACCGACCCCCTGCTCACTAACAGGGAAAGAGCTGGTGCTGACCGCATGGGAAAAGCGGTGCTTTGCCCGCCCCATGGCCAGTGCTCCCTACTGCAGCCACTTGCAGCCCATGTGGGGCTGTCCTGAGCAGGCACAGGCGGCCCCAGGCAGGCTGTGAGCAGCTGCAGTGCAGGGCATCGGGCACAGGGAGGGGGAGGGGCCGCTTTTCCCTGTGCTTAGCACCAACTTGTAAACCACCCCTGCTGCCAGCCTGGGCCCCACACCAGCTCAGGGCTCACTCATCGGGGCTGCGTGGTGACAGCAGCTGCGGCTTCCAGCTGGGGGGGCAGGGCTGGGTGGGCCCTGCTGTTGCAGGAGCTCTCCAGGGCTTCCCCTGGGTCCTACCACCCTTGGTTCCTGTCATCTTTGGATCATCTTTGACAAGAACCAAGGACAGATAAATTTTAATATTCTAAATTTTTTTTAGGGGCCCCGTGGGCTGGATAGAATGGTGTTGTGGGCTAGATCCAGCCCGCGGGCCATATTTTGCCCACCCCTGGCACAGACTATTAAAAAATGAAGACAATTTCAAAGCTCTCAACCTTGTTTTACCTACGACATCTTTATTCCTCTATGCCTAAGGGCCACCGGTAACCTGCCAGGGTAACACCAGCAGCCTTGTAAATCTACAAGTTGTGCAAGATTGAGTGTAATTCTAGGAGGACCTGCACTGGAAAATGTAACTTGAAAGTGGTCCTCAGAGTCTGAGCTTGTCACGCAATCTTGCTCTAAACCAGTCTTAAGGGATTTCTCCCTAATTTTTTCTTGTCCCCTACAATCTAATCTTGTCTGCCCTCAGTTTATGGGATAGTCTCACTTTACATCCTTCACTCAAGCTTTCTCCCTAGTCTGTTCTTGCTGTGGGAGAAGTCTACTCCCAAACCTTTATTTTTGTGGTATATCAGAAACTTACAGTCTATATTTAATATGCACTAACTTCACTTTATTTTTTTTATATAATAATTCTTATACAGCTACTGAATGAATGTTTCCAGAACAGCAATCATAGAATCACATTTTACAATGAGATCTACATGCATGGGCAGATCTGGGATTTTGAAAAAGAAAAGGGGCTGAAGATGGTTTGGCACATCACATATAAACACAACACATTTTTCTCTAGTAAAAAAAATGAGATGCTTTACTAATAAGCTAGGAGGCCAGCACTTTATTATTCAGTTTAAAATCAAAGCAAAATCAAATACAAGCATGGGATTACACAAATTTGCTGAAGTTAAAAAAACCCAACAAACTAGGCAAAAAATAGTCAAAAGTCATTATCGTAGATGTATGTCTCTTATTCAGAATCACATAAGATAATCTAGCCTTCTTGAGCATCTTGAACAGTGTCCCCAATTTTCAGTCATTTATTTCTACACCTAAGTTAGTATTACCACAGCTGAGTTAAGGTTTTTAGCTAGAGCTAAAAACAGTCTACAGGCTCTGAAGTAGAAGATAGAGAGTACCAGGAATGGTTAACAGACAGCAAAATTGCAGAAGAAAGGATAGTTTGAATAGTGGAACATCAAGACCATTAAAAAGAAGAGAGGGTCATTAATACGTGTGGAATAGAGATAGATTAGCAGGAATCAGGGAAATGACAATGAACCATTAAGTCAATTGACTCTTTCTGCACTGCCTGAATAGAAATGCTGCTGCCCCTCCCAGGCAGTTAGTTTTAAAGTTGGAGTGGAGCAGGAATCAAAGGGGGGTGCAACTCCACTACACCCCTCCCCTCCCCTGGACCCACCCTTGTTTGCATCATTTCTATCCCTCCATAACTGCTAGATGAACATCACCATGACCTCCTATAAGCACAGCATTTTGATT
>NW_017729022.1:44636525-44659157 GCF_001723915.1 Gavialis gangeticus
CTACAGCTATATTCACTCCCCCTTCCCTCCATAACTGCTAGATGAACATCACCATGACCTCCTATAAGCACAGCATTTTGATTTTTTTCCCCTAGAAAAGTACATGAAAAACTATGCAAATCTGGAACAATATGACTAGTCCATTTGCAAACTTTACTTCCCGATTCTGCTATGTTAAAACAATTCCAAACAAGACAATTTGATATATAAACTCTGTGAATACAAGAGGATAGAAAATTGTTCTTTACTCAATAAGAACTGCATAATAAAGTTCTGGCTAGGACTGCACCAAAAGTGGACTGGGCAAAAAAACTCAAGAGCTGTAAGCAAAATAATACAAATCAATGTAAAAAGTGTAAATACCTCTCTTGCTTTAGCAAGAAGATGCTGATACTTTTTCAAGACTTCTTCCTTCTGATTTAATCTTGCTTGCATATTTTTAATGGTTTGGTGGGAAACTTTCAGAGCATGGTGGCCTTCTGAGTCATCGTCTTTTCTACCTAACTCAGCTATAAGCCTCTCTCTTTCTGATGTGGCAGGTAATCGAAGTCTTAGTTCATTTATAACTTTATCTCTTGACAAAATATTTTGTTCTGCTTTCCACAGAGCAGCTTCCTTCTCTTTCAGTTTCTACAATAAAGGAAATCATTATCGCTACAGAAATTGATACTAAATTTTTTTTTAAATTAAAATGCATCAAAAAAGGCCTAAATTTAACAACAAACTAAATATGCTGTATGTTCAATGTTGTACACTTGGAATTTGATATATATTGAAGCAAATCACTCTCCAATTTTTTTTTGTTATTAAGCTTAATTTTCACACCACAACATACTGATATAATAAGTTTGGTAAGAGAAACGGTTTAATTTAGTGTTTTCAAAAGATTACTATACATAAATTGCCAAATGAAGGTCAAAGTGAACTGCCATGAGCACAGAATGCTTTTGGTGGGTTCTCTTTTTTATATTTTTGAAAATGTATACATAATGAAATATGGGGAAAAAATGGAAAAAATGCAAGATTGAGTTCACTGTGTTGTTCACATACATGCATTATATATATGTAGTGTTTGACTTAAAAACAAAGAACACAGATTTTTAATTTGGGGCCCTATCTTCTCATCAGTAATGTTACTGGTTAAATATTAACAAACTTAGTTTTCACTACAGAGTTCTAATTAACTCTAATTAGCATTTAGAAACCTCGTTTTTTTACAGTCCCAGAACCTTGATTTACTAAATAAGCAATCAGAAATGTTTCCAATTTCTCTCTCTAATTAGTCCTAAGGGAAAATAATTTACATTTAATGATAATGACAGAATTTTATACTCTGAGGGTGTATTTACACATGCTATTAAGGCAACAAAATAAGCTCCAGTTTGCACTGGAGTCAGCTGCTCTCAAACACAGCATTTACACATGCGCCCAAGACTGCAGCACTTTGAACCAGGGCAGAGAAGCCCAAGGCTGACAGCAGGTTCAGGGGGGTCAGCCCTGAGTTCCAGGTATGGCAGTGGTGGCAGAGGGGCTGGCTGGGCCACAAGGGTCCTAAAGTGCAGGGCTAGACAGCAGGCAGGCCCCCATGCTTTAGCAACCTTGTGCCTCAGTCAACCCATCACCATCTACACGTGCATTCCGGTGCATGCAATTACTCCACCGTAGGATACTACTGTCTTTGACAGTATTATTATCCTACAGCAGAGTCAGTTAATTTGTCGCACCCTGATACAGGTGCACATGTAGACTGTGACACTTTACTGCAGAGCTAATTAGTAGGACTGCAAAGCTTTGGTAGCTGATTCAATTCGGAGGAGGTTCAGCCCAATTCAGGAACCGAATCTCTAAATCCAAATCAACTGGGAGACCAATTAAAAGCTCCAAATCTATTCGAAGCATCCAAATCAATTCGGAAAAGCTTCAGAAAAGATTTGGCCACTTCATAGATTCTGCCATAGACTAAACAAGCAACTGACACAGCTGCCTCCAGCTGCTAAGCCGGTTGGGGTTGGGGGAGGGGGAGAAAAGCGTTGCGGGGGAGGGAGGGCATGGGACTAGGACAAGCCGCCCAGCTGGGGCGGGGGATACATTACTTGGGGAGGGGGCAGTGGGGTGTGGAATGCGGGTGCGGCAGTGCTGGGAGTGGGAGCTCTGTCCTGCTGCTGCTTGCCAAGCCAGGACCAGGGAGGACACACGAGATATAGGTGTGGCTGTCTCCAGGAAGAAGGGGGCAAGTGGCAGCAGAGCAAAGCCGCTGCTCGCAGCACTGCCAAGCCCACAACCCACGCACCTCTCCCCACCACGCTGGGTTGGCAAGAGGCAGCAGGTCAGAGCCCCCACTCCCAATGCTGCTGCAGGCAGAGTAGTGCTGGGAGTGGGGCTGTGCCCTGATGCAGCCCAGAGCAAGCTGAGCCTGCATCATACTCCCACCCTGCGCCAGTTGGGCAAGCGGCAGCAGGGCATAGCTCCCATTACAAGTGCTACCGTGCCTGCATCCCATGCCTCCCTGCACCAGCTGGCAAACGGCAGCACCGCCTGCCCCCCTGCACTAACTGGCAAGTGGCAACAGGGCAGAGTCTCCACTCTTAGTGCTGATGCGGGTGCGGCAGCACTGGGAGCAAGGGCAATGCTCTGCTGCTGCCCGGAGCGAGCTGCACCTGCATTGCACCCCCCACGCCCCGAGCCAGCTGGGCCAGGCAGCAGATGGGACCAGGCAGAGGAGCCATGGGGGATTCTCCCGTGGTGTCCACTGCTGGGGCAGAGGCAGGCACAGCTGGAGGAGCCGCAGGAGAAGACCCCATGGCTGCCTTGCCTGGCCCCGGCCTCCTGGCACTTAAAGGAAAAGAAAAAAAAAAGTGCCGCACTGACCAGCTCTGGTAGTGGCCATCAGGGCCCCTGAGAGCTCACGGCAGAGCGCCCCTCACACAGCATGGGGCAGTGGGAGGCTGCAGGGATTGCCCCCCCCTTGGCACCCACGCAGCAGCTGTTGCGTTGTGTGGGTGCAGAGTAGCTCAGCAGGGCGCCACTTGCTGTCTGGGAGCTGAGGCAGTCAGCCGGAGCCGAGCACTGCTCAGCCCCAGTGACCCCAGCTCCCAGACAGCACGCAGCACCCTGCCAAGCTGTACTGCACCTGTGCCATGGGGCAGCTGCTAAGCAGGTGCCAGGCAGGAGGTGGGGGTTGCAATCCCCTCTGCCTCCCCACTGTCCAGTGTTGCATGGGGGGGGCTCTGCCACGAGCCCTCAAAGGCCCTGATCCCTGCTGCTGCAGCTGGTGAGTGCGGGGGGAAGCTGGGGCTCGACAGGGGATGGGGCTCGGCAGGGCAGCCATGGGGGCTTCTCCAGCAGCTCCCCCAACCCGGGGAGAGGCAAGCACAGCTGGAGGAGCAGCATGAGAACCTGCAGCCGCCCAGCCGTGCCCATCTCTCCCTGGCCAATCCTTATCTCCAAAACAGCACCAAATCAGCATCCTAACTCCAATTCCAATTCAGCCTAATCAAATGGGGACAGCGATTCAAATCACCAAATCGAATCACTGTTCTCTGAATTGGCTGAATCCAAATCTGAATTGAATACTTCCCTATTCACACAGGCCTAGTAATTAGTCAACTCCACAGTAAAGCACATGTGCAGATGTACCCTGAGTGAAATACTCTAATAGGATTAGAAGTTTTTTGGTTTCTTTTGTTCATAAAGAGCAAGTCAAGTGACCTTTTCATATGTTAGATATTGAGCCACTCACCGCAGATACTCTTTTCTTTTAGTGCCTTGCAAAACACATCAGAAAAATTCAGGTAAATATATTTACTCTTTGTTATGTGCACATGTTCTTTTTTATTAAATTAACCATCTAATTACCTCTTCTAATGATTTGCAGGTTGACTGAGTTTCCAAGATTGTTCGAACATGCTCCCTAATTTTTCTCAAAGCTAGTTCAAGCTGCTGTGGAAGGGGCAAACTAGAGTCTGGAATGGATCCTGTAGCCTCTTCAACCTATACAAAAAGAATAGACACAAACATTATTTTCTTTGACAAGTCTAATCATCAATTAATTATTAATTTAGTCCATCAGCATAGGTACCTTTCGAGCAGTACTAAGGATTTCGCTTTGCTGACGTTCATATATATCCAGCTGACGTTCTAATTCTACTTCTCTCTGATCCCAGGCCATCTGTCGCTCTTCATGAAACTGCAAAAATGGATTTAAAAGAGATTTCAAGTGAAATCACAGCCCTCATTATCAATGAGAAGTTTACTCCTAATTTCCAGACTGTAAAGATTGCACACCTACTTTACAAAATTTGAAAGCAATACATCTCATCTATAACATATCTGAACACGATTAAGTATACAGTTAGGGCATTTAAGCAAAGGGTGTTTTAAAATTGTAGCAGAAGTATTTTAACAATCCTTTATGAAAGGAAAAGAATTTTTGTTAGTTGAATATAGTGCAGATGTTTATACCTTATTTTGCTGTACAATTTCTTCTTCCAGACTGTTGATTGTACGTTCATACTCAGAAATGATATTATTCAAATATTTCATCTCTTCTTTTTGCTTGACTAATTCTCGATTCAGTTTAAGTTCCTGGAGACGAAGCTCCTCCATTTTCATATGCCATTCAATTACCTGAAAAAGAATTGTACAAACTGATATAATAATTTGTCAAGTCATGAACTTTTAGATGTTACCTGTAACTGCGATGCTGCAGTATTTGTTTAACCAGCAGGAAGGAAACATAACATGAAAACATCTTCAGAAATGGTGGATAACCAGACAGGTTTATGTACACTGAAGAGAGCAGGTAGATAAATGTCCCTATCCTCCCAAAGTACTCTTTCAAACCAGAATAGTTGCAGTAGATCAGTATTTATTCTCTATAAAAAGGCTAGTTTCCATATAAACTGGAGTCCAAAGTGGATTCTGAAGAAGACATCTGTAGAGACAGTTCAGCCTCTACAGATGTGGACTAAAATGGTCCCTTGGGCCTAAAAGGTCTAGTTGCCTTGACATAAGCAGGCTAGAGTGCATTCACAGAGCTAGTATACGCCACAGGCTATGTTATTGTAGACCCTGTTTTTCTATGCTGGTCTGATGCAGCTTGTTTTTCTGCAAGAATCTGATGATAAAAATGTTTGTTATGAATAAAAGGGGTTGTCATGGTGCATTCCGCCCATTTCTGGAGCAGATGGCTCCTGGTACCAAGAGGGGAAAAATGATAAAATAAGTCATAACCCAAGTTGTTGATGAAAAATGGAAAACTGGCTGAAGGACTATAAATATTAGACCACTTTCCCTTAACCTTCTCTCTTGCCTCCCCTTTCCCTTCCCCTCCTCCCCTTCCCCTTTCTTTCCCCTCATTCTAATGAAGCCTAAGAACTGAAGACATCTGACCTCCCTTCAAGGAACCTGCTCTGAGATGCCTGGCTAGCTTTCGAGATGTGTATTATTAGGACTGGTAATACACCACACCATTATTTGCTTGCTAAGATTATATCTATATGCATGCTTGGAGTTAATGCTTTATAATGTTTAATAAAACTGATTTATTAGAGACAACTGGGTCCTCATTTGGAGAGAATAAAATAGATTCTCATTTGGAGAAAACTGAAGCATACTGTCAAGTACAAGTTAACAACAGTGCTGTGTGCACACCCGTGTCTGTGCCCCATCCAGATCACTCGAGCCCCCCACATAGGAGAAACTAACCTTGAATTGAATATAACCCAGTGCTATGATGTCAAAAAAAGATACCGTACCTATGGTAACGAGATAAAAATGAGGCCTCAAAGTAATTAGCTCATCTAAAACTGTAAGATCAGATTAATGTGCTGTGCTTGCCCTCTTGTGACCAAACAGGCTCAGTACCACCCAAACGAAAAGAAATGCCCCCCATCCTGGTGGCTGGGCTGACAAGATGAGAAGAGCCTGCGCTGAAACCTGAGCAGACAAAGAAGAATCCGTTTGTAGTCATGATTGGCTGACACAGAGTAAAACCTGATAAGAAAAGTTATAAGAAGTTTCCCTGTCCTTTGTTCGGGGAGACCGCCATTCATCAGTAACTCAAGCTGGACTCGTAGTTACCCCCGGGCTGATCACCCGTCATCTCCCGCTGACACTCCCCAGGCGTAACTACCACCCCCGTATCCGTACCAAGTAAATTAGCTTGCAAGCTGCCGAGCTGCAACCGGGAACAAAGTGTAACTTGTAATTCCTGCGTTCCAGTCACCATCATTAAGGGACGTAAGTCAATAAATCTCCTTTTTATAACCATATACGTCTCATGCCTTCCTCATCCCATAAATCCAGATCTGTCACAAACTGGAGGGCGCTGCATAGCCCCTCTCAGTGCGGGACATGGCGTCACGAACAGGATCTGGTGTGGATGAAGGAATGAAACAGCGTGAGTTAATCCGCTGCTGCCCGTGGACGAGAGGAGTGCGATCACTCTCGAATCCTGATGATCTATGGGCACATATAACATACCACCAAGATGCAGGCTCCTTAGCCAGCGATGAGATCATGGGCTACCTCTCACTAACAACCGGAGGGAAGGAGTGCAGCATGAGTTTGAACCCCGCAGCGTTTGGCTGCGTTATGAGCCACCCGACTGTTACATTCTGAGCTTGGGAGGCATGCGGAACATTGAGCCTTGCATGAGCCAAGCCAGTGGGTGTGGCTAATCCGACCCCAGTGCAAGAGTTTGCTCGGTGTATACGCTGTGCTAAAGAAGGAGGAGAGTCAACACTTCCCAACAAGTTTAATTGCCCGAACCTGAGAGAAGGGTCGTGCGGGCAGGAACTGTTAACACAGTGCCGCAAATCTCTTGGGTCAGACGCGTGCACTGCCACTAAATGGAGTGGCCCGAAGTGGGATAAAGGGAAGATGATAAATGTCCTGTTCCATACGGTCTCTATTCTACTGCATGAGAATATTGATTTAGAAACTCAGCTTGAAACAGCAGTACGTCAGCACTTGGATGCGGCTGGACATCTCCCGCCCGAGGGATAGAGGAAAAAGGAAAGCGAACGGAAAAACTCAGAAACTAAACCCCAGACCCTGCCTGTAGAGGAGCAGCCACCTCCATCAGCACCCCCTCCTCCTTACATTTCTTCTCCCGCGGACAAGGCAGAAGGATTGTATCTGCCCCTCCCCAAGCAGTCATCTGACCCGGTGGAAGCACTCCCTGTAATAGTCACTAAGACTATAATAGATGGGCAAGGACAGCCGCGTACCACCACTACGTGGCGCACTCGCACATAAACAGAGATGCAAGAACTGATGAAAGAGACTAACATCAAGCCGCAAGAGCCTGTAATTGCCTGGCTCGGCCGAGTCATTCAAGAGGCAGGCTTTGATTAAGCTGATGTCCAAAAATGTAACATCCTCATACTCAATGGGTCGTGGAGTAGGGGGCAAGTGACTGATCCCACTCATCTAATGGCCAATCCAACGTGGCCCATACCCCTACCTGCTGCTATCACTCAAGCCCTGGATAACAAGAGCTACATCTGGCACACAGGGTGGAAGCCTAATGGCTATGACCCAGAACTCTTAATAAATGCCATCACCAGGATTTCTTATTGCACATAGAATGCAACACTGTTTCCAAGAGCAGGGATAACCCCAGCACAACAAATTGGGCCGTGGCCACATCAATTCGTAGACGACCCTGGCTCGCTGCCCATCACTCCCAGAGCGATCGAAGCTGCCATTGAAGTATATGGTGGTTCTCACAAGCTGTCATTACGGCTGTTGCTTACTGGGTCAATAGGCTCACCTCTCACAAGCCTGTTAAGTCTTATCCACCAGCTACATAGCAGCCAGCAAACTGATATGCAACAACCACAAGCGCTGCCAGTATGTCCCACCCCCGTACCTGTCCCAGCTTCACGATCAACTCCTCTTTGCCAAGATGATAGGAAGGAGCGAACACCCCGAGAACGCACCATGTTTGGGTTTCTACTGAATAACTCCAACCTAAGCAACAGATTCGCAGGCTAGGAGATGAAGGTCAATAACATATCGCCGAATGTCTTGGATTCAACTGAACATCTGACGACCAACAAAAGAAACTGAGTGCAGCTATCGATTCTGCAGCAACCGACGACCTGCGACCCTACAGCCGCCTCACCGTCGCAGACACCACAACTGACTTACTAGGCGCTTAAAACAAATATAGTAAAGCTAATGTCAATATACAGCTACTTGTTGTTTTTTCTCTTTTCTTCCTTTTTAGAACTATAATCCCCTAACTACCAGTGACTCGATGAAGATGGGCCTTCTTCAGCTTTTCGTGGTCCCTTTTGTGACGTATGTCTGCCACGAGTCACCCGTCACCACCAACAACACCTTCCTTAATGCCATGTCGCTCTTAGCTGCCAAGTGTCTACTATCAGCTGATGAAAGTCATGCCAACCGCACTGACTATAGACTGTTTTTCACATTTAAATAGTGTTGTTTTTCTTTGTTTTTAACTGTTTCTTATACTAAGTTGACTAAAACAATTCATAGTTAGTAGCTTAATTTTTTAGTAAGTTTTAGTATTAGCATTTATTGTTTATGTTGAATTTTACAATGACTTAAGTGCAAAATAATGCATTTATCTGTTTTTGTATATACCCGCTTGCCAATAGTAAAAGAAACGAGAGACGACGACGGTGAACTTTAGTGTGTGTATACAGCAAGGGGGCATGTCAAGTACAAGTTAACAACAGTGCTGTGTGTACACCCTTGTCTGTGCCCCATCCAGATCATTCGAACCCCCCACACAGGAGAAACTAACCTTGAATTGAATATAACCCAGTACTATGACGTCAAAAAAAGATACCGTACCTATGGTAACGAGATAAAAATGAGGCCTCAAAATAATTAGCTCATCTAAAACTGTAAGATCAGATTAACGTGCTGTGCTCGCCCTCTTGTGACCAAACAGGCTCAGTACCACCCAAACGAAAAGAAACCCCCCCCCCGTCCTGGTGGCTGGGCTGACAAGATGAGAAGAGCCTGTGTTGAAACCTGAGCAGACAAAGAAGAATCCGTTTGTAGTCATGATTGGCTGACACAGAGTAAAACCTAATAAGAAAAGTTATAAAAAGTTTCCCCGTCCTTTGTTCGGGGAGACCACCATTCATCAGTAACTCGAGCCAGACTCGTAGTTACCCCCGAGCTGATCGCCTGTCGTCTCCCGCCAACGCTCCCCAGGCGTAACAACCACCCCCGTCTCCATACCGAGTAAATTAGCTTGCAAGCTGCCAAGCCGCAACCGGGAACAAAGTGTAACTTGTAACTCCTGCGTTCCAGTCACCATCATTAAGGGACATAAGTCAATAAATCTCCTTTTTATAACCATATACGTCTTGTGCCTTCCTCCTCCCATAAATCCAGATCTGTTATGAACCGGAGGGCGCTGCATAGCCCCTCTCAGTGCGGGACACATACTTTAATGCAATATCAACCCTGCTGTTTGCTCTCTCTCAGTTTGGAAGGAGAACTAGATACCACTGGTTCTTAGTGCAACACACCCCCCTTAAAAAGTTGAGGAATGGTGGTTTAAGCTCCTAATGTATAATGCAGTAAGAAAAACACTTCTTTTCTTTAAGCCCCACAAATCCTCACATGATAAGAAGGCAGTGGGGTTCCTGCAATAGGCTGGGATGAGGTTTGAGGAGGGGGTACTGACATCAGCACTCAGAAAAGCAGAAATGATTACAGTAGGAACAATGCATGATATATTGATGCACTGTGTTTTATTGATGAATAGTTTCATAGATGACTTATCAAAGCTGTGGCTCAATTAAATTACATCCCTTGCATCTGCATAGTTGGGACAGAAGATTTCAGGAATTTGGTATCTTTTCCAAAGTGAAATTAAATTTACAAAACTACCAAGAAGCATTTATATACAAGAACTACAACTATTTGAAACAATAACTAACTCATATATCACTAACTGCTCTAAAAGCCTTGGAGACTGGTTTAAAAATTAAAAATACCCAGGTCATTATAATCACCAAATGAACGAAAATGCCTGTAAACACAGAATGCAATACACACACACATACATGCGCGTGCGCGCGCACACACACACACACACACACACTAATTTGCAACAAGAAAGACTGGTGCTTATCCAGTTGAAAGACAGTTCTACTAAGAATGACAGAACAGTTACCTGAACTAAAATTTGTCTAGACAGTTGCGTTAATTTCCCTACTTTGAGACCCCACCTACACATTGCACTGAAGGCAGTGACAGGTAAAATATGGCATGCAGGCTGGATATGGCCTGCCAGGTCATTCTATATGGCCCATGCGGCCCCTAAAAAAAAGTTAGAAAATTAATTACCATCTTCCCATTGCTACCTGTCAAAGATGACAAGGCACCAGCAGCAGCAGGACCTAGGAGCTGGCGGCATGATCCGGTGGCAGCAGTAGCAAGGCCCACCCAGCCCTGCCCCAACCCCCTGCTCCCTCCTAGCCCCCATCTGAAAGCTTCTGCCTAGCCGGTAGTAGCCGAAGGTATCTGGTAAATAGTGGAGAGGTACCTGGGGAGTCAGATGTTAGGCAGGTTATAATGTGTCATAAATCCAATGTCTATATTTAGTCCATGAGTTTTTGTATCCAGTAGGTTGATGAAGTGAAGGCTGATGAAATGAAGTATTTGAGTTGGTCTAGTAAAAGATACCAGATTTACCCAAAGAACCTTGTCTGCCTATGTCCTTAGACCAACACAGCTTTAACCTATACCCCTGACATGGCCAAATTAACATTTATTTGAGGATATAACAAGCAATCATACCTTTTGTGCTCCTCTTGTATCTTTCAATGTGCCTATTAACTCTTCTAAACCTTTTAGCTTTAACTCCATCTCGAGTGCTTTGTTTTCTGCATTTCGACGTTCTTCTTGGGCACTCTGAACTTCTTCCATGATTTTCAATTTGTCATTCTGTAGCTGAACCATGGTTTTAGAGAATTTCTCCTGTTGTGCCAAGGGCAGAGCACCACAAAACTGTCGTCGCAGAGACTGCACTGTCTGATGTAGATGTCTGACTCTATGTCTCCCTTCTAGCCGGGCATAATATAATGCTTGTTCTTTGTCATCAAGCTTTTGTTCCAGGCGTAAATTACAGATCTCCATCTTTTGAAGTTTTAGTGTAAGTGTCTCTACCTTCCCCACAGCAGTGGACTCACTAATTTGAAGGGCTACAATATGCTGATGTAGTTTTGCAATAAGTGCTTTTTCATCCGACTCTGCCTAGGGACCAAAAAATATAGCACAGACAATCTAAGTATATAAAATCATTCATATAAAATGAAATACATTTCTGCATGCACTTTAAATGATTAATAAACTATTGCAGAATCTCCTGAAAACAAATAAATAAAAAAGTTTTATTGTATTAAAGATGCATATAACCTGCATCTTTCCCCTAAAAAACAGCTGAAGAAAAATGGGGTATGCATTACATGCAAGGAAAATGGGTAATAAAAACTGACAGGGGAAAGGGGCTGAAGGAGTGGCTGCACTAATTGCCACACCGCTGGGAGCCCTGGAATTAATGTTTCCACTGCCTCTTACTTCCCCCACCTCCATCGCCAAATGTCCAGACCTCTAGAGAGCCTTCATCCCCCATCTGTGCGCTGAATCGGCCTCACACATGGAACTGGCCCATGCCTAGAGACAGCACACCAGAACCGACCCAGAATATGACCCCAGGGCTGGTATGGCTGTGTCTGACCAAGTGTGCTGGTTCTAGAACCACATATTGGGTTGAACCCAGTGTGCTGGGTTCAGGGCTGGTGCATAACCCCCAGTCCTGGTGTGCAACTTCCAACTCTGACACACACACCCCCAGTACTACTGCATGGCCCCTGAGCTTCAGAGACCCCAGACCTCAAGTACTTACACTTACTCTAAGGTAAGATCTTTCTTTTTCTGTCTTTGGGTCCTTCCCAATATAGGGTGCATGTTATATTTAGGGGTGATAAAATATGGTATTCCCTCCCTTAGAAAAGTATAAATTAGTTTTATGTCTCCTTAAATGCAGACTTGATCATACCTGAAAGTCTAAAACCTGCATTCTAAGGGATTCAACTTCCTTCTCTCTGGATTGCTGGCGTGCCTCTAGTGCTGCAACCTGCATTTTGGCAATATCAGACACTTCTCTTAACCTTAGACAAAACAACAAAGACATTGTGCAAATTAAAAATAGTAAATACTCCATCAAGAAAAATGGTCCAGTTGTCAATAAAATATTAAGTTGGCCCATACAGGAGGTCCTGAAGAGAGGCACTTAAGGCACAGTAAAATGTTTAATGTTTTCACATGTTCTATCATTTCCAAGTTGATGTCCCCACTTACTACACCATACTATCCCTGTTATTAAAACTGTTGCTAATTTCCATTCATCCATACCTTCCAAACATTATTCCAATAAATGCACCTATGTATAGTCTTACCTAAAAGTGCTAAAGGTTAAAGAATTTTTTGTGGGCCATTATCTTTTATTGACCAAACTACATATTTGAGAGGGATCTCGACAAGATTTCAGGTATGAAGTAGAAGGTTGTTCGAGGCCTGAAAACATGGAAATCTCATCCAACCATGCAGCTGGGCCAATAAAAGATAAATGTCCACAAAGATACTGTCCCTCTCACATATTTTGTGAACAATCTTGGATACAACATCAATCCAACACTGCTTTAAAAAATAAATTGTTTCTCCCTCCCTTATTTTCATAAACACACAAATACATTTTATTTTGCTCTAGTTCAAGCTTGTCCCACAAAAGTATTTTGGAAACAAAGCCGAGCTTTATTGGCCTGATCCTTCTCATTTCAGTACTGTGATTAGCTACAAGCATCTCCAATTAATTGATTTTTACAGGAAAACATCCTGTATAATCATCTTATTTAAAAAAAAAAAGAGAACTCTTTATAAAAATATTGTAACGCCTGTATATGGAACAGAAAGAACAAAGACAAGCGTGCATTGGCAGGGAAGTAATTTAGACACAGACACCAATGCCCTTATAGTCATAACTGCATCTGTAGCGTAGGACAGAAAAATAGTATTTTAATTCCTAGGCATGTAGTCAACCGTATGCATATACTATACTATAGATAGTAAAACTGCTACAGAATATTTATAGTATATCTTTCTGACTTCATTCATAAGGTTCACTACATTTTGTTATATACACACACCATATATTAATTCTATATTTAACAGAAAAAGTATTCATTTTTATATACAAACACACAAAACACACACTGCTATAACTTAAATATTACTATAAATACTTTAAAACTTATTGCAATACTAAATTGTAGCTCTTTACTTACTTGGATACTTCTGTTTTTAGCTCCATTTCACTCTTCTCTAGATCCATTATTCGTTGTCTATCCGCATCACTTACTGCCTTACTCACACTGTTTGCCAACTCATCTCTTAATGTTTGTTCCAACTTTTGTGCCTCAAGGTTAACTCTGGTAAGCTAAAACAAACTACATTTGCTAAGTACATTTAGAATACACATGTAATATTTTTAGTCAATACAAAGTATAACAAGTTAGTTTAGCAAAATTGTTTTCTTTTGTTTTATTTCTTTTCTTCCATTTTAAATAGTAAACTTCTTGTTTACAGAATTGCACACAAGTAGAAGTAGCTATATAGGCATCTATACATCAAGGCATTCTAAATTAAAAACTATTTTTTCTCTGCTTACAATTCATGAAAACAGTGGAACGAAAACAAGCTACCTATACATAATATATGGACTACAAAAGAGAACAGGACTAAACTCCACAGAAACAGGCCTTTCTTTGTTATACATCTGTAGAGTGACTAGGCCAATGAGGCTGGTAATACAAAGAATAAACTTACTGACTCCTAATAATATCATTATAATAGTACTGTTAGCAAGGATTTCCATACTGAAGTGACTATTAATTTTGAAAACCCAGGGCTAGACATCTTACTTTCTAAAAATCTGACCCTTGTAAGTGCTCTGCACTTTTTGGAATTAGGCCTCAAAAAAGAATCATAGCTGGTCATAAAAAAAATAAAGCACCTAAAGTTACTAGCAACCTTTGAAAATTAAATAGATTGGACAAAGACAGATATCTATAAGACCTTAGGTGGCAATGCAAAATGGCCTGGAAATGGGTTTACTATAGGTAGATCACGCCAAATAAACTGTAGTGTTTTTGTTTGTCTGTTTGTTTGCTTTTTTAAAGATAAAGGAACTGAGCTTCTAGAGAAAGGGTGCAGACAGACAAAAATATAGAGGAGGAGAGAAGGGTTATTACTGCCTATAAGCATGTGTCAGCTGATCAGTTGCAGCCGTTTCATGTCTGCTCTATCCCCACAATAAATAGAATTTTATCTGAGGCAGTTTATTCTTTAGAAAAATAGCTACTAAAATTTCTATGGTTTAGCATCCATTTACTTTGGGATAAAACAGGCATGTGAAACAATTACAACAGATCAGCTTGACATATGGTATGTCTTCCACTTTATTCATAAAACTGTTTCATTTGCCCATATCCAAAGGAAGTATGATATAGGTCATCTCTCTATGCTTCAGAAAACACGTGGTATAATGAAAAATATTTGTGAAGATGGAGATTATATTCCAAATTGTAAAATAAGTGTGAAACTAGCTAAAGATGTCAACAGATACTGTTAAAAGGGCAGAGGAAGATTAGTAGTGGAGGTCCTCCAGGATCAGTCAGGATTTTTTGTAATATTTTCATAAATAACCTTGGCATAAAGGATAGGAGTTTGACACAAAGTTAGGAGGTATTGTCAATATGGAAAGAAAACTGAAATATCATACAGAAAGAATCAAAAGAGCCAAATAACTGAAGCATGGTCAGCCATGTTCAAGAAAGATAAAAATCACACATATTTGTGGAGAAAAGCTACCAGAGCGATCAAGAGAATGTACAGTCTATTATACAAAGGGTGGAAACAGATGTCACCGTTGCGCCTCCATAAAAATGTTATGGTGGCACAAAGTGAAAGACATCCCTAACTTAAAAGAGGTTATAAAAATATGGCTGCCTATAATAGCTGGGAGCTGTATCCAGTGGCTCTGGAAGTCCTTTCAACTCTGTCTTCCCACATTATGACTTGTATTTGACGTGCCAGACAATCATGTGGAAAACTTCCTGGAAAAAACAAGATGGCAGTGCTTCAAGAGAGGAATTACAAACACTACAAGTGCCATGAACGGGTGTTACATTTGAACTAGGAGAAAAGCCTTTCTTCTGGCAGAAAAAAAAAAGTGTACAGGCAGGTGCTCAAGAGCTTTTTTACAGAAGAGAACTGGCTCTTCTGCAAAAAGTTGGATTGGATACTTACCAGGAAGATCCCCCTCCTGCTGATCCAACTCAAATGGTTTTACACTTCTTTCTGGTGTGGACACCCACAATATCCCATAATTTTCCACTTTCCCTCCATTCATCCAAGGACAGAGCGCTGTTCTGCAGCAGGAACCTGCCACCAGGGGAGAATGGCTCCCCATCTCTCTAATCAGCTGATTGGCAGGACATTCTCCCAGGACTGGAAGGAACCTCCTGGGACTGCCTGTGGCAGCTTCTACTGTTCAGCAGCTGCCAACTTCAGTTGACAGCCTGTTTCTTTCCCAGACAGGGGAGAGGTCTGGCTGTCAACTAATGGGTGGTGGTAGCCCAGGGAGAAGTTCTCTAGTACCCTCCAGCTGGTGAGCTCTCCAGCCCGAGGGCTGGAATGCATGTATGCTTCAGCTCCTGAGCTACTTTTCTATGGGTAAGATTCAAATATTACTGATAAATAAATGAATTATGATTAAATAAGTCCACTCTTCAAGCTAAAGTGTATTTTAAGTAGCTATACTCAGAGGTCCGTAACTATCAGAGCCATTATTGATATAGTGGGTTTCATCAGTAGATAAAAGGTGCATTTCTACAGTTTAACTTACAGACTGTACATCTCAAGTTTACCTCAGCAAATTTTGTCTCCAGTTCAAAGTTACGTTCTTCCACTTGTTTTAAAGTATTCCTTAGGTGTTCATACATTCGTTGAGAATGTTCAGCTCTCTGTCTTTCATTCAGTTCTTTCATTTCCAGCATGGTGATTTTTTTAGAAATAGAAACGATCTCACTGTTGGTTATTGCTTTTGCAGCCTTGTCCATGGTATTATCACCCCCTGTATTCAACAATATTTTACTTAGGAGATATACAAGGATTTTAAAATAGAGAAATAAAACACAACTTCTTAGAGAGTATGAAATACAATAGGATATATTTGCTTTACTAAGCTAAACTGTACCAGAACACCTACATTAATTTCCGTACTAATAATTTCCCCAAATGAGCTAACCAGCCATACATTTTGAATGTCTTTTTGTTTTTATAATATACGCTCTTAAGTCTCTGAACGTAGGAGACAGAAAGACTACTAATGGGTTTATTCTAAAGTCTTCTGAAGAGTCATAATTCTACTTCTTTACATAAAAAGTAGACATACTGTTCTTCATATCTTTAATACTGTTATACCTACCCAATTTAGTTGTTTGCTCCCAAGCTTGTTCTATGGTATGAAGCTTTTCTTTTGCAATCTCAAGTTCCTTATTTAATGAACTTATCTGTTCCTTCAAGGATGCATTCTCACGCTGGTAACAGGGAAGAGTAACAACAAAAAAGAATTCAGCAACATAGTAGTGTTGAGGATAGTTAAATATTTTGCATAACTTGCGTAATAAGATGAACTATGTAAGGTATCACGTTCCTATAAAGATAAAAATACCTGGCTGTGTCCAGGGCCTGTTGTATATTTCTGTTATTTGTTATTACCATGCATATTTATCAACACTTATGTTCAAAGACTAATCTTTTATGCTAGAAAAGGAAATGTAAATGATTACATAAAGGTTAAAATCTTCAATTTTTTTTTCCTTTTGCTACTTTAAAGTTCCTTCTCTCGTCCAAATGATGGCTCATACTCAACTCATAATTAAGCCAATGCAACAAATCCAAAATTTCATATTGCATTTTTATGTCTTTAGTTTTTCAAATATTTTTTACCTTTTGATCTTTCAAATTACAGAGCTAAGCATAATAGATGAATTTCTATCTCTAGTAGTGAAAATGAAGCTTAAGAAACTTCCACTCTGTGGCTACTGACTACACATTCAATGGACCAAAACAAATATCTGCAGCAACTCATCAGTTAGTCAACCTTGCATATGTCGTTTTAACTTATTGCCACCCATAGAAAAGTTCATGGAGATTTCCCTGAAATATCCCATCTAATGTGAATGAAGAAAAGAAAAGAGTACTGATTTGGGAAGATGTCCAACTTCTAACACTAGAGACCTTGGTAGGCTTTATTTTATTTTTTTTGGAGGAGGGTGAGAAACACTTGCAGTAATCACCATGATTTTCTCAGTCCCATATTTCATTTTCTGACTATATTTTCTAAATTAAAGAGATAGGATTTTGCAATGACTTCCTTCCTGCTCCTACCCCTTCAAATCTATCTTTCTGAAAGACTACTACACACAGCATACTTTAAGAGACTAGTATCACAAGCAGCACCTGGCTCTGGAGCTAAATACACTTATTTTGCAGTAGGAGATTATCTCTGGTAACTCAGTGTTTATGTTTGAGTTTATCTTTAAACACTAAAGACAAATTATTTAATAGTCACTGTGGGAAGAAGTATAATTTTTATTCTGGGTACATTTGTTCCACTTTTCTCATGAGCCTAAATACTGCTAATTATGCTGAACTCCCCTTCTATTGTATTGTGCTTAGCAAACATAGAGCTTGTTATATTCTGTATAGAAATACACCTTGAACAGACTTTTAAGACTTAAAAAAAAGCATGAGCGTTTTGACCAGTAAAAGGAAAATCTGGAATACTTTAGGTGTATCTCAGAGAAATTAACTGAGACACCAGATCATAAGAAAAATACAGATGGCAGAAGACAGGCCCAGGATATATGGCTACTTTATCCTTAACAGCACAGCACCTGCAGGAACTTCACTGACAGCGGCTGCACACAATCTTGATCATTTACTAGCACCCACAGAGAGGCAAGTATTAAAGTTTGGTGGTCTAGACTTTCCGTCTAGATGTTTACTACAAATATCAGAATATTGTTTATCTGAGATATTTCTGAAGTTTACTGCTGTCCTATAAATGACGGCCATCTTACTCCAATCTCTTCTAGCCCATCATAGATTCTTCACTGTGAGAAGCTCCAGCAATGGAATTTGAATATGAGTGAGATAGGGGAGAAAAAGCACAATGCTGAGGCTATAGTGCCACCTCTTAGAGAAACAACAGGGGACAGTCCTTCAAATTAGAACTAATAGATACAGCTATTGCCACAACCAGAGAAAAATCACATAACATTACCTCTAAGTGTTCCATGTTAGTTGTTCTCTGGACAAGCAAGTTATCTTTTTGTAACATATCTCTGTATTTAGCAGTTAACTCATTATACTGCTTATTAGCCAGATCTAGCTCAGATAGAGGTACACTGCTATCCAATATTTTTTGCAGAGCAGCAATCTTAAAGTTTGCCATTTCCTATGAAAGTAAATATAATACTGGGTTACTGGCACTTGTTGAGCTTTTTTAAAATGCAGTATTACACTTATTCTTTAAAAAATAAAAATAAAAAGGAGAGATTAGTGAATGCTGTTTTAAAACAAGACAGAACATTTTACTAAACTTTTCAGAGTTTTCAACCCCTTTCAGTGCAATGAAAATATTTTTGAAGTACTCATCAAATGAAGTGCTGGAGAAATTTGTATATAAACAGAAAAATGTACTAAAATACCATTATTTTCTATTATTCCAATTTTCTATAAAAAGTAATTATAATGCTCAATGTATAAGGACAACACACATAACAAATGCAAATGCTTACTTATTTTGCAATTATACTGACTGATAATATCAACATTAGTTTCAAGGGAGAATTATTAATAATTATTACATTTTAAATCTTGCCACTGTTTAAGTACTCAAGAGATTTCAAGTATAGCTTTTAAGATATTATGAATAGAAGAAAAAATAAGTTAACTTTATAGAAAACTAAACATTTGAATCATGTAAATGACAAATGGAAATATAGAAATATCAACTTTAATACTAAGTATCTAGCTGTTTGCCCAGCATGGTTAAAGATTTACAACAACATGAAGAGAGGGTCACACTGAAAATCCCATCCCTAATCCCAGATCTGTTCTGGGGATGCAAACCTTTACCCTATCAAAAATGTTTAGCACTGGTTCTAGAATATTGTTTTCAGCCTACAATTTTGGTACCAAAAACATATGTATTATAAATGTTATTAAAAACTTTCTGATTTTAAAAGATGAATTATGAAAATCACTTTGCACATCTTATAAAGGGTACATTACATTTAAATGAAAACACTTTTGCTGAAACCAACTGTCTCCGCCCAAAAAAAAAATGCGGGGTGAATCAAGGGAATATCCAATGTCACATATCACAAAAAACCACCAAATTTATGGGAATTTTCAGAATGCTGTAGAAGGCAAAACAAATACAGCTACAAGACAAAAGAAGGATACATATATTGCTAGCCATGCCTTGAATCGCTGAAAGTGTCCAAACTTTTCTGTAACTGCCGTCTCCATCAATGTTAGTTCAGCTTTCTTTTTCTCATTTTCTTTTCTAAGATGTCGCTCCATTTCAAGTATCGTTGTATACTGTCTTGTCAGTAACCTTTCATTCACTCGTAGGACTGTCATTTTTCTACTGTTTTCTGCAAGTAGTTTTTTGGTTTCATCACCATCCATTTGAAGTGCATCCATTAAATTCTATAACATAAAATATTAGTTTAAGTTACATACAATAGCTTCTTCTGACAATGAGAAAAATCGCTCAGTGTGGACTAATCCTTCTAGCCCATCTCAGCCACTGCCAGTGTAGTGTTAATAACAACATGAAACTGAGTAGGTCCTGAAAATTTCAAGGCTGCTTGTAGATGCAAAGCAACACAAGGACTCTTCGTAAAGGTGCAAAACATTCAGCAAAGGCTGATTACACCTCTTCATAACAACACAAGGAACATTAGTGAGGTGTAAAAGTTAGAAAGCAGATTGTTTCTGCACAAAATAGCAAGTACAGTTAATTTGGTTTTAAAAGTACCTTCAATGCTGATATCAGTAAGAGTTGACAAATGAGCAGTGCCATTTGCACAATTTAAACTGTTGCCTCCAGAAGTCTTAAGCAGTTTATATTGTTCTACTGTTGTACTCACAACCAATGAAATGAATGTCAGTAAACTGACCAGAACTCAACACTTCTCAGATACGCTTTCCTTGTTGATATGTTTTACTACTTCAGTAACATACTACCTCGCATATCCATTTGTCTTGATAGTGTTAGAGTGACGTTGCAGCCATGATGGAGCAGGAATTATGCAAGAGGCAAGTATTTCATCAGGTCAGATGAATATTTTGCATTCAAAAGCTTGTCTATGCCAATTATGCAATTGGCCCTGTGCGCCGCCCCTACCCCCACCACAAGGCAGCACCTTAACAAATCCTTGCCCCATTCTTCTTGACTAAAGAGGAAAATATTTAGATTTACAGTACCAGAAAAATCTTAAGACACTGTAGCCTCAGTGAACTACAATACACCTTGATCACATCAGAGCAAAAAGCAAAATTCAAACTTCAGTTGACAAGTTTTTTTGAGCTTAGAATGACACAACTACTTCTTTAAACATTATCCTATCATTAATGTGTGAAGGACAGTTAGGGGCTAACTTGCAACAGAAGTATTGATGCAGTTTTAGTCATATAATATCTCAATTGTATATTCACTTGTGTTATTTTTGGCTTTTACTGGAACACGAATGCAGATTCAGCATGTGTAAGCAATTATTGCTAAAAACAACATTGTCTTATGGGGTTGAAATCTGTTTATGATGTTACTATTTTTGCAAACCATTTACATATACTACTACGACAGTGTGTAAGATGCACTATGAATTCTGTTACAATTCACAGTAATGCTTGTATTTCATGCTAGATACCAACTTCTCTGTGACCTTGTGCAAAGAGCATAACAGAATTTTTTTCAACTCCTATACTGCAATCTCTGTTAACACTAAAATGTACCACATATTAATTGAAAGCATAAAGTGTCCTGCTTACCGCATATTCCTTTATTTTAACAGCATCCTGTTCTTTTTGTTCTTCTAGCTTTTTCTTTTCTTCTTTCATCTTTTCAGATTCGTTTTGCCAACTTTCTTTTTCACTAAAAGGAGTAAAGAAGCTTTGTTCACTTATTTTTGCATGAGAGAGTTTAATATTCTTTAACTTATACACATTGGCCAGGTTACAGACATTACACTTTTACTGGTGTACTTGATGGGAAACCAGTCTGTACCCAGTAACAACTTTGGTGCACAGACTGGTTTAAAAAAGTGGCAGAACCCAGGCTAAGATTCCTGCCCCCCCCCCACACACACACACTCCCCCCTCCTGCTCCAGGGCAAATGCGTGTTCTGTTCACTATTAATCTAAACTATGCCACTTACAAAAAACAGCATAACTTAGATTTACTCCACCTCAGGCTTTGTTAATGTCTGTACCTAGCCTTAGATTTACGCCTTCAGTTGTCTTGTAATAATCACCTTGAGCACCTTTCTACAAAGTGGCTTAAATTAGAAAACATTTTGGTAAGACAAACATTTTCATCAACAAAATTCATCAATCATAATATCTTCTATGAGAAACCACCGATTTCAGTCCCTTAAAGAATGACACTTTCCAATTACTTGTACCTTGTATGAACATGGGAAAAAAACCCATGATATTTTCCAAGTATATTAGACTGGGCAGGTGTGATATGGGCATTTTATGTAACACATGAAAAATACGGGGGATGAGAATCTGTTCTGGGTAAATAGCAAAGTTTTTGTCAGTGATTTAAACATAAGACAAATATTTCTTGGTGGGTACCCTAAACTACAGGCTGCAGAACATCATGAGACGTCTCCCTCAATCCATCTGTTCTACCTTGTATAGAGCATTTAAATATGCACTGAGCCAGAAAGAAAACATGGCAAAGGGAAAACTGTCAGCAATATTCAATTATTTATACAATGAACAATAACAACAGGGCACACTGAGATCTCCAGTCCATCTGTACCAAGAATGACAGTGTGGTTAGACTACTCCACTGGAAGGTGGGAAAATGCAGCTTCAAACCACATGGCAGAGGAGGTAATTTAAACTGGATCTCCCACATCCTGGGTAACCATTTTAATTACGGGGCAAAGGGCAAAGCACCTCTTCTTTCTTTTGTGGCAGTTTTATGAATCTGCCTTTTATTCAATCCAAACCACTACATATTTTAATTCGGCAATATTTTCAATTATTTATATAGGACTAATGAGAAGATTCATGGAACCTTTTTTACATTTTATACTACTGATCAGTGTTAGTGCTAGCTTGAGTTTGGAGCAGTCATACTTCAGGCCAGCAGAAGCCTGAAGGACTGAAAGGTAAGAATCCCTTGCTCCCCCCGCCCCCCAAGGCTCCCCCATTTCCCCTCCCCACCCACTCCCAGGGCTCCTCTGCTGCTCCTCAGGG
>NW_017729022.1:44659332-44691810 GCF_001723915.1 Gavialis gangeticus
CATGTATCAGCATCCCTGCACTGAAAAATGGTGCTGGGGTGCCTTGAAGTAAAGCTCATGGAACCAGCTTTAGATCAAAGTGCCCTGCCACCATTTTTTCAGCACAGGAACACTGATACACATGAATCTTGGGCACTTTTAATTAGCTCAGCCCACTAATTATAGCCCCCCCTCCCCACCCACTCCCAGGGCTCCTCTGCTGCTCCTCAGGGTTTCCCCACTGCCTCCTGCCTCGCCCCACACCCAGGGCATTACTTACTTGTGGTTGCCCATGATGTATGTTCCCAGGGAAGAGTTACACTAGTGGTGACGCATACGGGGTGCACAGGGGTGCATGTGCACCCCCTGCGAGTGCCATTGCATCCCCCGACAGGCTGCGCTTCCCACTCAGGCAACAGGCTGGGGGGCAGGCGGGAGTGCCAGCATCCCCCCTGCAAGTGCCGACCAGGGAGTGGGAGTGCCAGATGAAGCAGCTGCTTCCGCTTCCAGCACCAGATGAAGCGGCTGCTTCCAGTCCAGGTGAGTGCGACTGGCCATGGGCCCCTCCATCATTGACTGATTGCTGCGGGGGCACGTGCCCCCCCTGACTAAGATGGTACCAGTTGCCCATGGGTTACATTATCTGCCAGACCACAGCTTCTCCCTGGCTGCTACTCTTCTGGCTCAGAGAACAGTAGCAGTTATAAGCATGTTAACCCTTCCCTGCCTGCTCCCATGGAACAGACTATGTGCATAGCCACAAGTATGCCAGGCAGGGAGCAGTGAGCAGAGTGCTGGTGGGGGTTGGGGGGCAGTGGGCCCAATTCAGCCCAGTGAAGGAGTGGAGGGATGTTTACACTAAGTGTAGCCTACACTGCCTGCACCTTACTGTAACACAAGCTGGTTAACATCAATCAGAGATAATCCTGCTTTTGAGTGGCATAATTTTGAGAAGCATAACAAGTGCTTAAAACTAGTTTTAGGTGTTAATGTGTGGGCAATCCAGGTGTTAAGAGTACCAGGAGCTGCCCAAAATTACCATGTAAGAGGACCCTTAAGCAATTCAGACTCTAAAATCTTTACCCTAAAAGAGTATGCATCTATGAATGGGGAGGAGTTTGACAGAACTCTACTTTCGTTCTCAAGAGATGTTCTCTTAGGAGGGACAATTTTCTGGGCTTCAACATGAAGAAGAAAAAAAGCCAGAAAAGAACAAGTAGTTCTATCTGGGACAGCATACACATGTTCAAATAATCTGAGATAATTCTTCAAGTTTGTTTTCCTGGTAGAAGAATGTATCTAGAGTTGCATGTAAACCCATTTGAATGCTGAAGCACTGAAGAGTAGAGACCTTGCAGTGATGACACTGTGCAGCTCGTGGCAGGGGGTGGGGAGGACATGCACACATCTCATATTACTCTGAAGGATCCCTTAATCTGCCTGGTGACAGATGACCCCAGACAGCTCATGGTTAGCCTATATTTCTCTGCAGCACAATGTGGAGGTTGTGAAGGGGGCATGTTTTGCTCCCAGCTGGAGCAGCAGGGTCCAGCAAGTGACACATGGTCTCTCTGTAGTGGGCTGGGGAGGGAGAAGGAGAAGGGCAAATTTTGGAGCACTATGTTCTCTACTGAGAGAAGCCACAGCATGAACAGACTTTTGTTATCCTAGGACAAACTCTCCTGGGAATAATTTAACCATGGTTTTTCCAGGTTATTTTTCTCTTGGAGTGGCCACTTTTACTCTAGGAGAGAAAGCCTGAATATCTGCACATTTGTGGTTTCTCCAGAGACAGCAATGACTCTCTGACAAGAAATTGAATGTGTGTATGAGGCCTGTGAGGCAGAGGCCTAAATCAGGAAGATTTTGCTCACTGATACTACCCAAAAAGCTTTAAAAAGCTTAAATGGCTTTGGAGGAGGTGGGAACAACCTGAAGCACCCTCAGAATCAAGATCTTCAGTTTGCACACGGATAGTGAAGTTACTTTCTCTGCAACATCATTCTGTTCTATGTCATGACATTCTCTCCTACTTACTCTTTTCCTTTCTTATGCTTAAAAGCAAACGAGACCAAAACTCTGACTTTCACAAATGTCAGGTATACATAAAATTAATGACAAGGTCATGGTTTACAAGATGCTTCCCTGATGCCAAGGTGATCTGTGGCACAGAAAGAGCATTACATGGACCAGTTCTTATAACAAAACAGGAATCAAAAGGCAGGTCAAAATGACACTGCTTTTCTGGAAACTGTCTGGCACAAGTGGGAGTGCATAGGCAAATCTCAAAAAAAGAATGATAAATGCCTTCAGAAATTACTGTCAATACAATGGGAAAATGGATATTTTTCTTATTTTAAAAAAATCAACATTTTTATAGCTTCTTTTGTCATACTAACACTCTCAAAAGGTAGATGAAAAATAATCTGTACCTTTGATATTCTTTGTACAACAAGCCCTGTTGATGACGAATGACTGCAAATTTTCGCTTGTAATCTTCCACCCCTCCTTCCAATTTCTTAAGTAACTGCTCCTTATTTTCTAGTTCCTAATAAAAATGAAATTATTTACAACATAGGCTTCAAATCAAAGTATTCAACAAGGCTATGGTCATTCCGCGGTATTTTCTAATGGTAACCTATGTGGAACTAAGCTCAATATGCTACTGAAATCATGCCTGTACTTTTGCTATAACAACAGAACAAAACACTCAAGTAAAATTTAAATACATGTAAGTAATAAATGTATTATTTTATGGGTCACTACTGAAATACTGAGAATTACCTGGCACATGGTCTCACACAGCTGACAAACAACACATTTGTAAAATGTCAAGTCACTCTCTTATTCCCAAAAGCAGTTATACTAATCACACAGATGAAAAAGACCTTTCTAATAAACAAAAGCAAGGTGACAAGGTTGATTACAGGCAGTAATTAACCTTACTTGTTACAGGCAGTGTTAATTTAAGTTCACTTCTCCCATTCATCCCCTAAACTTCTCCCTACCCCACAAACCTCAACAGTCATATTATTCCTCCCAAACAACTGAAGAGTTAACTCTTACAATACATAAGTATGCAGAAATATGCGTGGATTGGTATTCAAGGAAAGTTGTACAAGCATATCATTTGCATCTGTGGATGAAACTGCAGAATCAAGGTCTTAAGCCTCTGCTACACGTTACATATATTATACAATTAACTGGTTAATCACGCAATAAATTTAGACCTGCCACACATGCAAAGTAAGGCCAGCCACAAATACAAAGTAATTATTACGCAATAGAGCTGTGCGAAGCTTCAGTAGCTGACTAGATTTCGCGGAGATTCGGCTCTATTCGGGGACCAAATCTCCAAATCCAAATTGAATCGGGAGACCAAGAAAAAGCTCCAAATTGATCAAAAGCATCTGAATCAATTCAGAAAAGCTTTGGAAAAAGATTAATCTGATTCAGAGATTTGACCATAGACTAAACAGGCTGCTGACAGCTGCCTCCAGCTGGTAAGCCTGTTGGAGTTGGACGAAGGGAAGGAGCATGGGGGAGGGAGGGAGGGATTGGGGCTGGGACAAGCCGCCCAGCCAGGGTGGGGAGGGCGTATTACTCAGGGAGGGGGCAGGGGGTGCAGGATGTGGGTGCGGCAGTGCTGAGAGCAGGGGCTCAGCCCTGCTGCCACTTGCCCGGGGCAGGTGGGGAGGGGCAGGATGCAGCTTTGGCTCACTCCAGGCGGAAGGGGACAAGCGGCAGCAGGGCACAGCTGGGACTAGGCTGGGGCCAAATGGGGGATAAGGCCAGGCAGGGCAAACACGGGGGCATCTCCCGCAGCTCCCCCCGCCCAGGGAGAGGCAGGCACAGCCAAAGGAGCCATCCGGCTGTGCCTGCCTCTCCCCAGCAGATCCAAATCACCAAATCTGTCCAAATCAGCGCCAAATCTTCCGAAGCTGATTCAATTCAGGACAGTGATCTGAATCTCCGAACTGAATCGCTGTCCTCTGAATCAGCCAAATCTGAATCGAATGCTTTCCTATTCACACAGGCCTAACACACAAACAGCTGGTTAATTGTGCAATGAATGTAGACCAGTTACACACACAAAGTCATTATCACATGATAAAAACTGCTATCCAGATATAAAAAGAGCCAACCACCTATAAAATTAGTGCATGAAAATGTATAACTCAATAGCTGGTTTCTATCCAGCTTTAATTTGAATGTGTAGCGGGGACCTGAGGCATCACAGAACTAGTAGAAAGAACTAAATGAAAAAAGCTGTGCAGATCTGCAAAACAGAAGTTTGTTTAAAATAGCAAAGCTACTCCAACATCAACCCTGCTTTATCCATGGGTTCATGAGACGCTAATGATTACAGCATAACAATTACTAAGCACTCCTGAGCAGTCAATCCTCCTTCCTTTTTGGGGCCAAACTACAGATGTCCATATGCCCCAATTACATATATTCTGGCAAGCTTCTGACAATCTAATTTTTACAGTAATAACCAAGCAAAACTATGATAATGCCCTGTTGGTAAAAGAAAGTAAACCATATTAAACATAAGTTGATTTTTTTTTTTTTTTTAATAAACTGACAGGAAAGACCTCCCAATGGCCAAATTTGGGTGACTGTGCTCCTTCACCTTTTATTATGACAATCTTTGATTATACCTTCTTAATTTTCCACACACTTTGCTGCTGGAAGAATTTATTAAATTCTTTAAAAATAGCTTTCAAAGCAAGTCAACCTTTAAAGCAAACTCATATGCAAAAAGTACTAGTTCCACAAACTGTCCAAGAGGTAAGTCCATGCACATAAAACAGCGATTCGCAATAACTGTTATAATTATCATCATCACCACCACTGCTAAATATACAAATACCTACCCACAATTGACACAAAATAAACAAGAGATAGAAATCCACAGTGTAAAAAATATTCTGATCTGCTGTGGTTCTTTTGAGTTCTTTGCAATAGGAGAACTGCTCTGTTACTTTTCCACGATCAAAAAATGAGTGAAAGTGAAGAGTTGGCATTTTCTGAGGGCTGCTTTGAATGTAATTTTAGTTAAGAATCACTGATACAGAGATTCCCTTCAGTCATAGTGCAATGTTACTGATTTTCAAACACTATGTTGATAACCGTCCTGTGTATGAAATTCAATGTAGTTTAAGAAGTATCTGATTTAGCTTCTAAAGAGGAAAGAGGACTTGGTGCCTTTTGTCTGATTGACTTAATGGATTTAGAAATATGAGAATTTTCCACAGCCAGTTTCTAGAACCAGAAATGTCAGGCAAGGAATTGATGAACAGGACATTTGATCTTAGCCACCAGAGGCCAAGTATTAGAATAACATAGAGAATAATTTCAGAGGATTCTGCAGTTCCCCCATACACAGTATAGGAATGGATTTGGAAGTATTCAGATGTGTGTTACAAACATCTGTAATAACCAGATATAAATCTATTACCTGTAAAAGATGTATTAAATATTCATTCTGAGAATTAATTATATTAGCACTTGAAGGAACCATCCCATCCGGAAGATTTACTGTTCTGAATATTATATTGGCCCCTTCTGACTGCCGTAAGGAATGAACCTCATTTTCAAGTTGTTCAATCTAAAGAAAACAAACAAAAATAAGAGCAGGAAAAAAAATCATCGTTCAGCAATTAACATTGACATAAAACCTACTTTCCCATCTTAGATTGTCATAAATTATAAGTGCCCCCTAATTTAACTATTTCCATTTCTTTCCAAAATCTTTTAAAGTAATCCTTCATTTTTTAAAGGTTACATTAAAGTTAAATATTTAAGACTGAGCCAAAAGGGTAGATACTAAGCACCTGAGCAGGTTCACACAACTAGAGATCATGTGAAGCCTCAGTGCCCAATGAGACATAGTTAAAAAAAAGAGTGAACCATTTTTTGGTCTTTTTTTATCTTTGTAATTCCCTTTTAGCATAACTGTCCCCTAGAAGTCAGCTGTTTCATAATACCCTATGATAGGACACTGGACATGCATATTTTTCCAGAGATGAAGAAATGTTAGGAATGTAATTAAGTGAGGACAAGTCTGCAGATGTAATCAAAATTCTAATTTTATAGAAGCCTAAGTCTGTCTGTCTGTAGTGATTTATTCCCACTCTGATTGACTGACAAACAGCCAATAAGAGCGTGAAGAAGCATTCTAACAGAAGGCAGGCCGCCGCCATAATGGTGGGCAGAAAGGAGACGGAGCAAGAGTAGGGGGTGAGGCCGCCCTGCTCCCTGAAGGTGGAGGCAACAAAGTAGACACAAGGTGGGGGAGGCAAGGGCAGCAGCGCTGGCCTCGCTCCCTCTGCCCTGCTCCCTACCGGTAATGCACCAGTGGAGATGGTGGGGCCAGGGAAGGAATGGGCCCAGGCCTGGGCCTGATGCGGGGGGGTGGGGGGAATGAGCCCAAGCCAAGGGAGAAGCCAGCCCGCTGCGGCAGTGGGGGTGGGGGGGAGCCAGCCTGCCCGCTCCACCTTCCAATCATTCTTGACAGGCAATTGGCTAGTCTGCAAATAAAATATCAGTGAAGTTAAAAATTAGATAGGAGCATCATTTTTAAGACACCTATATCTGATATTAAGTGCATTTTGTTTGGTGCTGCCCACTTTTTAGTTGGTTTGGAACCACTTTTTAAACGTAAAATAATAAAAAGTACTTACCTTTATATTTGCTTTTGCTAACTGGTTAGAAAAATTTGTTGCCTCCTTCTGAGATATTTTCAGTTCCTGCCTTAACTCTTCATTTCGCCCTGTAAGTTGGTCAGCTTGAGCCTTCAAATGCAATCTGGCATCAAAGAGTCCCTCTGAACTTTTTGATTCAATTGCCTAATAGATATCAATTCACTTAGAAAACAGAAAAACAAAACAAACAGAAGAACCCAAAACACTTTCTACATATTTCCTAAAAAAATTGAGTTTTCCAGCATATGTAACATGGAAGTAACAAAAAAGCAAACTTTTAGATTTTTTTAATAGCTAAGAACAATTTTGTTCATAATGGTATTTACTAAAGAACTTGATTTAATTATATTAATTTTGTTAAAACCAATGCTTGCTTGGCAAAATCTTTTACTAGACCACCTGTATAGTTGGGAGATATTTTAGATAAATTTTAGGAAGACTGCCCCCTCATATCTGGGCCTTTTTTAATTTTATGTGGGAACAGGTTTTTTAGAAAGATGGCTCAATAAGGAAAACAATGCCAAATATTAATAAGCATGTTAATATTAGGCCAGGTGTGTCTGAAGAGAACATCACAGAAGATACAGAAAAGTGTACAAATATACATTTTTATCCAGGCTTTTTGTCTGAGGCAACAGCTCATTTTGTTTTTCTTTTGTTAACTTTGTTTCAGTTGTGCTATGCTTTTAATCTGAGTTTTTATTAATTAAAAAACCAAAGCTGCAAAAGCTTCATTGTGAACATTAGGAAATAAAATAAATCGTGGAAATATCAATACAGTAGCATACTAGTAAGCTATGTTTTTCTCAAATATTTAGGGTGGAAAGCCATATAGAAACTAGGTATTATCTACTGATCATCCATATTTTCTCCTTCTTGCTAAGATTTTACATTTAAAGACTCGGATAAATAATTGCACCTCTCTTTATATGGTAACATAATGAGATGGAAGAAACAAGAAACCTATTCTGTTCTTTGGTTTTAGTCCACATAAATGAAGATCAAAATGAAGCTGTAGAGAGGTTTAGAAGTAGGCAGAGGAATAACTTGCCCCTTTTAATTGCCCCAGCAAATATCCAGCTGGATGTGCTGAAGGGCCACACTGGGAGGCATTTTGGGCCTAACAGCCAATATTCAATACTAAAGTAATGCCATGCTTGAAATATAATCAGTAGTATGTATACAACTTCTATGAAGTCAAACAGTTCCAACAAAAGACAATTTACGTTTACTAATCTTTCCAGACTAGGGATGATCAGTGCTGTTTCTCCTCCTTTCACAATAGGATCCTTCTGCATTTCTTTGACAGCTTCTAGTATTTCTTTCATTCCTTGCTCAAGTTGTTTATTTTCTTCTGATAATTCTTTTACTGAAATAAAGTTATGGATATTTTTTAAGTTGCTATAATATTTCCAAATATTTTAGAAAGCCTATATTCCATTAGACTCTGACAGTTTGAAAGACAATAAGAATATTCATCTTAAGCACATAAATATTGATCTAAGGAATTAATAATAGAGCTGGTTGGAAGTTTTATTGAAACATTCTGCATCAGAAAATACCAGTTCAACATCATCAAAATTGTACATGGAAATATGTTGACTGTGTTGAATCTAAGTGAGCTTCCTGTTCTCTTATCTGGTATTCAGACCTTGCCACCTCTAGAAGCCCCAGTTCAAGTCAAAACTTCTCAGGCTTCCTAGACTTCTTGTTACAAGTATGGAAGCCCTGATGGTAGGGAGCCTAGCAGCTGCAGAGCAAAAATCTTCTTAACCAGGCTGCCAGATTTCAGGGACCTCATCTACCTCATTTTGAAAATCAAAATGAAACTTCTTTACTTCATCTACACAGCATTTCAGAATTCCCTTTTCATGAGAAATTGTAAGCTTTCACTTCAATGAAAGAAAAAATCTTCTCTTGAAAGTTCTGAGTTTCCTATATTCCAACCATTGTTTCTTAAGACTTTAGTTTTCAGTACTTTAAAAGCAAATGTATCCAATTCTCTGATTCATGTCCTCAGCCAGCAAGGAAGTTATGCGTGTGCTTAACGTTAAACAAGTGAGTTTGTTTATTATCTTCAATAGCATGGTTTTACAAGCTTAAAGCAAGGGGTATGTTTAAGTACTCTACTGGATGAGGCAAAAGAAAAGAACTATTTGGTCATTTTCATTTCATATACTAAAGTGAAGATGACACGCTTCCTCTTTACTGTAACTCAGGGGTTTTCAACCTTTTTTAATAAATGCACCCCCAGTGGCCTCCTTTTTAAGTGTACCCGCAGCGGGAAGGAGGTGGCAAGGGGCCAGACGCTAAGCAGGGGCGTGGTGAGCAGCAGAGCAGCGGCTGCGCAGCATCTGTATGGCCCTGTTTTCGCCCCACCCCTGCTCCTGAGACAGAGGCATGGGGTGGCATCGCTCCTTCCCCGCCCACCCCCCACATACCCCTTGAGTCATTTCTAAGTATCCTCAGGGATACGCATACCCCAGTTAACAACCCCTGCTGTAGCTGATCTATATCCTTAATGTTTAAATTATTAAAAGTATATATAAACATAATGAGAATGCTTTTAAAGAGAGAAGTTGAAGTGCTGAGTGAAATCCTAAAGATATAAGACAGTGGTCTCCAACCTTTTTAAGTAGTTCACCATTTAAAAGCAACCCAAGTTCTACTGTGTGCTACCACCACCTCCTCCCTTCCTCGCCACCCCCCCAGCAGCTAAGTCTGTAGGGAGGGAAAGGGGGGGGCACAGGGCAGATTGAGGCAGAGGGAGAAAAAATTATTTGGGGGCGCACCTCCCCAGCAGATAAGTCTCACCCGGCCAGGGCCCCACTCAATTTACCCTTGCTCCTGCCTCTATGGCACTTTCCCTCACTGCGGGGGCCTCAGTCTAGCCCCTGTCTCTTCCCTCCCCCATGGACTGACCTCCTGGACTAGGGCGCATGCATATGCACGCATGTGGGCACTCAGCCCCAAACCCCAGCCTCAGATCGACTCCAAGAGGCTCCGAGATCTACCAGCAGATCAAGATCCAGTGGTTGGTGACCACTGATAAAAGAGAATTTGGTAAATAAAGCTTTCTCTCATCATTTTAGAGCTGTCATGTTTTCATCCAGATTAATCCTCAATCTAAATTTCAGAGTTGAGGTGCTATTACCAAATAAATTAGATGTACCTCCCATATACATGCTCATTCCATGCATTAAAAAAGATACTAAGTAATTTATCATTTTAAACATGAGAAGAAAATAGCTATAAAGAAAGATATGCCTAATACAACAAAAGAATTACAACTTACATTTAGACTGAAATTTAGCTATTACAGTCCTGTTCTGTTCCAAGTCTCTCTCTCTCTCATTTAATTCTTTTGCAAGGTATTCATACTACCAGGGGACAAAGAAAAAGAAACAAAAATTTAAAAATGGATTTTTAAGACAAAAATTCAGACTTTTAATGGAGAAATATCAAAGAGACTTATAATATTGAGGAATGGGTAATTAAATAAGAAAATATGCTCAAAGAAGTATTGTTAAATTGTATAAATTCTACACTTCCAGGAACAATTATGTATTTTCATGTAAAAAGTCCAAATCTACACAAGAAGAAAGCCAGAAAAAGGAAATTGTTAAAGACATAAACAATATTGGTGTGCACATTTATCATCTCGTCATAAATGTCTTTGCAAAATCTTGAACTACCTGCACTGCCTGGCTTCTGCATTTTTCAAGCTCTAATTCTGTATTTCTATTGAGTATGTTCTTGGCCAACAAATTCTTGGATATCTGCTCATTCTAAAGGAACAATGAAATATAATTAAAGGATTGATTTCCATTTGCTTTCAATATTATATTTCTGAGATCTTTTTCTATGATATAAATAAAGATATATAGATATGCATAGGAAAAACTAAATTGTATTACACGTTTTGCAGCTTTGTTATATTACTGGATTTACCTGAATCCAAGATAACTTTGAATTTAAGAAGACCCCTCCAATAATTAGATTCTATAAAAGGATAATTATAAATGTTATAATTTTTCATGTCAAGAATCTAGTTATTGCCAAGTCATCTCAAATGTGTACCCTACCACTGCCGTGGCAGGAAGACAGCAGCAGAGGGGCAAGCAGGGAGCAGGCAACGAGGAAAGCAGAGGTGAGGGAGCATGTGAGGCAAAATGGATGGAGGGAAAAACAGGAGCAGGGGACAGGTGGAAGAAAAGCAGGGGTGGCCTGGCTCCCATCCCTTAACTGCCCCCACCCCAGTGACCGCCCCCACCCCACCACTTGTTCCCCACTTCTGCTGCTTTCCCCTCTGATCCAGACACAGGGGAGCCCCAGAGCCATTTCTGTCCCACACAGCAGGGCACAGCTGTACCAGGAGTCTGGCTCAGCTGGGGCTGGTTCCTCCTTCCCTGGTACCCCCTCCTCCATCACCCCTTTTGGTTGGGAGCAGACTGAAAGGTACAATCTGCATGCTGCAGAGCTGGGTACCCTGCACAGCTGCTCCCTGCAGCACAGGGCAGGAAGGGCTCTGGAGCTCCCCTGTGCCCGCCAGTGCTGAGTCAACCTGCTCCAGTTGGGAGCTGTGGGGAGCCACTGTGCAGGGAAGCCTGGCTGTCTGGACACTGCAGTAGCAGTGTGCATATATCTCCTTTCCTGCTTGATTCCCTGCCAGCAAGGGAGACTATAGGAGGGGAGCCTGGCAAGGAGCAGATGCTGGACGCATGTATTTGCACACTGCTGATATTGTCCATGATCCAGCCACGCTCACTGCATAGCTGGTCCTCACAGCTGAAGCATTCTGATACTCGATTCTAAGATGAGCTTTTATTTTCCCCATGAAAACTTTTCATAATATGGATAAAGATGAATAAAAGTAGTTGCAAGCCAGCTAAGGAACAATCTGCAAGTTGGAGGGTAGCCAAGAGAAAAAGGAGCCATTCACCAAATTTATGCACTGATCCTCTCCATTGACTAATTTACTTGGTGACATGTGTCCCATGTGCTAAAGCTGTTGCATCCTCTAGCAGGGGGTACCATTCTCATCTTCTGCATCTCTTAGTAGAGAACAGGCTTCCCTGTCTTGCCTCATCCAGATAAATGGCTGTGAATCGCCCAATTTTGTATAAAATTTAAATTAAATCAAAAAGGAATCCTTTCAGTGTTGTGGCTTGTTATTTAACTGGAATTAAAATTTAAGATTAGAGAGAACATTATAGGCATAACAGTGTCTAAAAAGTAAGATTGCAGGAATGTGGAGTAAGGAGGAGGGAAAGATGAGAGAGAAGATAAAAAATAATTTTATCTGCTTTTGTAAAAGCTTGAGTAGGCCAAAGAAATAAAAATATTTTACAGATAAAAATGGAAAGAAGTATGAAGTGGGAGATGTTTACCGTCTACATAACGGTACCAAATCAGCTGCAGTGCCAGTGGCTTTATATTAAAAATCTCTCATTACTTATACTGCATACATACCAATTCAAGTGCAACTGCCCTATATTTATTTAAAGTAAATTGATGAAGTAATAAGTATTAAAATGATATACTCAAAATAAATGACAGGAAATATTCACCTAAAACTTACAAGAGATAAATTTACACGTACTGTGGCAGTGTCTCACCTGTGATCTAAGAAAAACTAATTCTCTCCTCAATTGCCCTATGAGATTTTCGACTGGATCTATCTGACATGTGTATTCCAACTGTCCACTTTCAAGTGAAGTCCTCAAATTTTCTACCTGCAACACATCTGGAGAGCACATCTGTTCATTGCTGGCATCTTGAAAGGCAGAACACTTTATTTCAGGGTGGTCCTGCTCAACTTTCAATTTCCTTAATTGTGATTTACATGGGGTTGCTGACTTTCTAAGAACAGCCTGACTGAAAATTGCAGACTTTTGGCTAGGAGACTGCCTTCCCAGAAAATCTTGAAGATATGTTTTGTCTGTGTGCTCTTGAAAAGATGCTTGGGTTCCAGAATTTTGGCTATAGCACCCTTCTGTCTCTTGACTTTTGAAAGCTTTTTGTGTAATTTGCAAAACAGGAGACAAATCTGTACAGTCTGATTTTAAGCCTTGTGATATCTGCCTATTGACTGGATAGTCTGGTGCTGTTCGTGTCCCTTTGGATTGCAGTTCTGTTGATTTGTAAAGTTCTTTTATAGAAAAAGCTTCAGAACTATGCCAATCATTTCTAGAGTCTAATGGGACAAAATAAATATTTCTACTTTTTTCTGACCCATTTAAATTATGAAGTATTCCAGAAATTCTTCTTGAGAGGTTTCCCAAAGCCTTGGTGGTCTCGCATCTCTCTCTGTCTGGTTTTAACCCACTAAGTGATGCTCTTCTAACTGAAAGCATTGTTTCTGTCTCCATATTATATGAACTGCTAACCTGCATTCATGAAAAAACAATGTTTGTTATAGTTTCACTAACACAAAAATTGTTTCATTTAGGGTCTTTTTTTACATCTTTACAATACTGGCAGATAATTAAAAACTTAACACCCAAATGTTCAGAAAGGAACTTTTTTTACTTCAATTCATAATTATATATAGAATACTCATTTACGCATAGAGATGACCCTACCTTGGCTTTAAATTCATCAGCATCATCTGTGCTGATGAAACCTGATTTCCTTTTATTTGTCTTCATCTCCTCAGTAAAGCTATCAGTCAGCTTGAGGTCACCTGCATCCAATCCTAATTACAAACAAATTTACAAATAAATGATAATAAATGTATTTATCTACCACAAGAACATAGTGAAATGTTCTGAGCAGTAGATCAGATTTCTGGTCTCTCTTCTCTACTACAAAGGGATTGTAATAGTGCTCTAAAAAGCAGCTCAAAATTTTTTGGTGGGGAGGGGGGCAAGGAATTCCTTTGTTGGCACAGAATTGGCAGATTCTTATATGAAGCTCTTTGTAACACCCACATTGTAAAGATTTGCTGGAGAGTGAGTATATGGCAGGAACACCCCCTATATTATCAGCTGATGGAACAATCTTCAGCAGAGCCATCACAAGTCAGAGCAGGTAGCAGGCTGGAGGATTAACAGAAAGTATGCCATTCCATCTTTCAGAAACAAGTGAACATCTAGGCCAAAACAGTGAGTCAGTTTCATAATTTTTAAATATATTTGCAAATGAGCACAGTCATGTAATCCCCAGCAGGACCACACAAAAATCACTTGGTTGCTGGTCTAAAAAGGCACAGTGCAAAAATCAATCAAAATACCATCCTACCTAATAATGCAGCTCTTTTTCCTTTCTCCTGAGCCAGTTTACGAATCTGTTTCTTCAGTGCAACTCTTTCTTCTTCTAGTGTTTCAATCTGCATATATTTAAACATAAATAAGCATGTCTCTCCAACTGCATTTTATACAACCATATTTAAAAATAGGCTTTTACTTGCCTCTTTCAAAAGAATCTGGTTTTCTGCTCTGTACTGCTGTTGTTTCAGTGTTTTGCTTTTTCTAAATTCATTTAAATTGATCATTGTCTTTGGATCAAGGCCTGAAACACAATACAGACTATTTTAACTTTAGCTATATTTGGTTGATTTATTAATGAGAACTAAAAACAGTACATTACTAACTCTACAGACAAAGCACACTTGGAGACTTAAACTTAGGCCACGTACAGGCACCATGTTTCTACTGGGAGAATCACCGTTCTCCCTGTAAAAAATATCAGTGTACAAGCATTTACTCAGTTTCTCCTAGGGGAACCATGATCCTTCTTGGAGAAAGATCTTCCAGGTGTCAACTGCCTGGAACAGCCCAGCTTAAAGATGGACTGGGGGCTTTACCCCACTGCTCCATCTGCTCTGCTCTTGGAGAGAAAAGTTTGGGGAAAGTGCTGGGATTTGTTCTCCATTATTCCACTCCCCCAGGGCCTAGGAAGAGTGGAGCACTCACTGCTCCTACACCTTCCTCAGACTGGAATTACCCTGGTCTGGGGAAGGCATAGAGAGCAGAGAACAGCAGGCAGTTGTGGGCTAAACACCTGCATACTCCCTGTCCTAGAAAGATTTCTACCTATGGAAATTTCTGAGAACTATTTTGGAAAAAATTTCCAACAAGTAGAAATTACCTTAATTCACATTATATTTATCTGTCTACATTTTCAATGCAGTATTATGTATAAAATAAATACATATATTTGCCTCATATTGTACTATTTGATTGCATGAGGCAGACCGTGCATCTTGGAATCAAGAAAAATGTATTCAACCTATTTATTTCCTATGCAAAAACCACAAAACAAACAAAGAAACCCAAAACATAGTGCAGCAAAGAATTGCTTATTTCTGAAGGGTTTCTCTCTCCCCCACCACACTTCTGTAGCTTATCGGTTGTTCTTAATAAATGAACTAAATATAATTCCTTAAATTTTGACAGTATGAATAAAATTACTTCCATATAATTAAGGCCGGATAATAGCCTAACTCTGTGACACATATGGTAAAATTTAATGGACAAGACCCCGGGCTTTCTTGAGGATAGCAACAAATGTAACTAATGACAAAAAATCAATACCTAGGCGTTCTCTGAGGTCTTCATTTTCATCAAGAAAATCATTAATTTTAAGTTCCAGTTTGTTCACTTCTTTGATTAAGGCTTCTATCTCATGATCTCTTATTTTAATCTGCTTTTTTAAATCTTTTATTTCAACCACAGCATCTTCCAAGCCATATATTCCCTGTAACGGTTCCAAAGTGGATATATATGGACATATTTCTTATATAAAAAGAAAACATAAGAAAATTATAATGTCCTATTTCATATTTTATCAGTATCCCTGAGCATTAAAAACTAAATAGTAATGTTCTAATATCAGAATAATATTTAACATTAGCTGAAACTAATTAATTTTTAGTAAGAAATGCTTACTGTCCAAAACAATTACCCTAGGTGGAAAACCAAAACAAAAAGAGAAGGAAAGGACTTAGGATAGATAAGAAGTAGATATGGAGCACGGATCCTGGTTGTCTCTGATAAAAAAAAATCCCCAGTTATTGGATTTAAAAATGTTACCCAAATCCACATTTTTCCATGATTAAAATGAAACATATGCATACACATATACATATACACATATATATACACACATATAATACATATTAAATAGTGGTGTTCCAAAAATTGGGGATTTTTTTCTTAATCAGAGAAAACCAGGATCCCTGATAATGAGTAAGCAAAAGATTTCAGTTTGGAGGCTACTGAGTTAGGATTATGGTGGAGTAGTTGATCCTGTCGCCAGGCTTGACCTGTAAATAAGTACATGATTCTTTTAATCAGTGAAAATAATACTTGTTATTTAAAATGGGAGTCTTTTACTTTAGAAACTATGTTTCCTTCATCTTTTAAGTGTTATTTAAGGTCACAAGCCAGAATGTGTCTGTAAGCAAAGAAACCCTTACAAAATAATTGATTCAGTTCAATTCCAGATTTTCATGAACAGTTGTGATCTCCACACAGGTGGACTGCCCTCATAGGGTTGAGGCTATTTTTATATAGCATTTGAAGAATGTAAAAATGTAAAGCATAACTGTAATCAAGAAAAGGGAGTAAAAACACCATCTGCTTATTCATATGCTTACTTCCCTGTGATATTAGATATCCATCTAGGTACAGTTGAAGCTTTTAAGAAGTCATCCCCGCTCCGTCTCCCCAGACTGTAAAATGAGGTTCTCATCAGCTTACATGGTGACCCCTCAACAGATCCTCACCCTGACTATCCAATTTCCATCATTTCTGAATGACACTCTGTTTGGTCAAACAGAAATTTACCAATTTGCCAAGGACAGCTAACTTAAGATTCAGCTGGTTTATCCACCATTTAAAGCAAAGGTAAAAAGAGTATGAATAAGAAAAGAGAATAAGCAGCTCTTCATTAAAAGTCTGTTTTGCTTTGTTTTGTTTATAAACTGTGGCACAATCATTAGAATGTCACAAAATGATCTGTAAAGAATGATTAAAACTACTGATAATAATAAAAACTAATGATAAAATACAATTTTCTCAAATATCGTGTACCATTTCATAGTCTTTCACCCGCTTCAGAGCCTCAATAAGTTCTCTATCCTTCTCCACAGCATCTGCTTCTGCTAGTTCTGCTGATCGTTCAGCTTCTTTAGTTTTCTGTTCCAACAGCTGCAATTTTTCCTGTATTGCTGCAATATGATTTTGCTGAACTAGAGAAGAGAAACCTGGGAAAAAGCAATAATTTATTTTATATAAAAATATTTTATTTTAAAAAAGCGGTTCCTGATACAAGGTAAAAAATGCCTCAAATTATTTTGTATCTGTTTTGATTTCCACAAATTATTTATCCTCTTTTGATATAAATAATTACACAGACATTCAGATTAAGGCTTTATTTTTTTAATTCTTATTACTTTAACAAGCAAATTTAATAAGAAGATAGCATACATGATGGACTACTGTATTCAGCTTAAGTTCAATGGCACCAGTTATAAGTTTTTTCTCCTAGATAAGGAGATTCTTTACTAAAAATGTAATGCTAAAAATACTTATACATTTTCTTCATTTTATGCACCGTGAATTCTCCTTTAAGGCCAACTGGAGTTTTCACAGCAAATAGAGTTATTCTACTTCTCACTTCCCCATGTAAAATAGATCATTCTGTTTCAGCTTAAAGAGATCTGCAACCTACAACCAGCAGGGCGGATTCAGCCCCCAAGCCATTTAATTCAGCCCATTAAGCTAGGACATTGGCAGCAATTCAGTGATGGGGGAAGTAGCATCAGGAACACCAGCTAAGTTGCAAGCAGCAATTCCGATCACTCCAATAGGTTGCCTGCCCCTGGCTAAAACTAATACCAAAGTGACAAACTAAACTAGCAAGCAGCACTCATTAAAACAGCAACAAAACCAGAAAGGTTGACCTTCAATTCCTTTCTTTATACTAGTATAACTTTCTAAGGTAGACACATCCTAAAAAGTATGTTTGGCCACATCCTTAACTGCTTTAAAAGAGGAAGGGGAGCTGCTGTTGCTCAGGAATGCACATCAGCTCTTACAATCCGTTATACCTGCTTTGTCCTGCAGCAGCACAGTTTAGCTAAAGCATACTAATTTTAACACTAAATGAAGCAGAAGTCAAGCTGGAGCAGTTTTACTATGCTTGTAATACTACAGAACCACGCAGATGTAATAACTGTATTCTAACAGCTTCTATCAGATACCAACAGAATTGTTGTATCTTTTTATGCCTTCAATCTATGAAGAGCCACAGTGCACATTTGTAAGTTACTGTTTTCAGAAGGAGTTTCTAATAAATTTTATATTCTATTAATGTGGTTTCAAATCCAAATGTACTTACACTTTTTAAAATAAAATTTGGAAGATCTGCTTTTATAAGTGGTATATGTGGTATTTATGAATAATTATATACAACTCAAGTGACATAAAATAGTCTATAAAACTTAAATAAGCCAAATTCTGAACAGACATTTGACACGTTAATAGGTATTTTAAAAGCTGGCTACATTTGACAAATGGAAATGGGCAATCAGTAAGAAGAAAAATGGTTTTGAATATTTTAAAGTAATATGATTAGCATTTAAGGGGAAAAAAGGACTTCTATGCATCTTTTCTATTATTTTAAGATGTATATTAAAAAAATATATCAAGTAACCTTTATCTTTTTGGAGTTCATTTTTCAGGTCTTCTATGATCAATGCATTTTTTTCCATGTCTTTTGTATATTGTTCTACTTGCTCAGTAAGCAATCTGATATGACTGTCTCGTTCTTGTATACCCTTGAAAAAAGACAATTATTTGGGGTGGGGTAGGAAATGGGCTTTATGGTTTAATGATGAACTACCAACATAAAAGAAATGAATGCTTCAAGCAGAAAGGCAAATGAAGGGATGAAAAACAGCTACTATAAACATTGCATTAAAAAGTTAAAGAACTAGCACTTATAACAGAGAGTTCAGATATTAAGTATAAAAGCAAGGCAGCAAAAAATAGTACAAAATACAAACATTAGGTATATATTTGATAATACAGATCTATGAAAAACCAATAATATATTATGTTATAATTTAACTGCATTAACTGGTTCTGGTTACATGGCTAGATGATGAAATAGGCAAATAACTAC
The DNA here is from genome assembly GCF_001723915.1 of Gavialis gangeticus. Lineage (NCBI taxonomy): Eukaryota > Metazoa > Chordata > Crocodylia > Gavialidae > Gavialis > Gavialis gangeticus. The sequence continues at coordinate 44,678,154 of NW_017729022.1, forward strand.
ACTACAAAAGTCAGAACACCAGTTACATGAAGTTCAGCTGCTGGACATGGAAAGAAGTACATTAGGCTAACCTGTCTCCCTGAGTAAGTCAGCTCGCTTCAGTCATCACGGGTGGACTTCCAGTGTTTGTAAAGTAGAGAATGCTGATTATATCAAACTAGTAGTGTGCTTAATGAATAATTCATACACAAGTACTTGTACATAAAACAATACCTGCTGGAGCACCATAACATTGTTTTTGTCTACATCAAGCTGGGCCATTTTCATTTTCTCCCTCAGGTTTGCCAACATTTGCTGATACTCAATGATCTCATCATCTTTTGATGCCAAGATTCTCTGCAAAGCACATGAATAAAATAAGAGGCATCTCAAATAATTCCAAAAGATAACACGCACAGCCACACAATCAGAAACATATGATAAAGTACCTTCCATTCTTCTACTTTTTCATTTACAGCTGCCATGAGTGGATCATCTTCTTCATTCTTTGCTTTCAGTTGGTCTGACAGCTCTTGCACCTGTATATATTAGCGTTTTGATTAGTACCACAAGAAGCATGCATCCATATTGTTTTTTTAAAAACACATATTCACCCCAAATGCACCTACTATACTAAGCAGCAGTGTAAGAACATGGCCAGGTGCCTGGGGTGGCTGCTGCATTCGGTAGCTGTGGCAACTTCCAGCTGCCAGTGCCACTGCAATCAAAAATTACACAGCTGCAGCAAAAGCCAGTTTTTCCATCTTCCTCATCCCCGTCAGCATCTGGGGCAGCTGCCCTACCCTAGTTACACCACTGATATTAAGCTACAGTATGTAACAGAAGTTATAATTCAGTTAAAGGTACAGCACGCTAGTATTTTATTTGAAATTATTTCTCTGTGATTCATATTCAGATCCATATTCACATTCAGATTCAGATCCATCTGAAAACATTGTGCTACACTGAAAGATAGCTCTCTATGTAAAAATAATTTTTTTCATCAGCACTCTACTATTTCAAACTGGATAAAATAAGCTGGACATTTTCTGCCAGAAATAAAGTTTACTTTTTGAATCCTAACAATATATTGTTTAAAGTTAAGAATGTCACTCTGAAGTATTATCTGTCAACTGATTCCTTACCTGAAATTTATACTGTTCTTTTTCTTTTCTTAACTGATCCATCACAATATCAGATTGCTGCACAATAAGTTTCATTTTATTATATTCATCAGTCATCTTTTCCATTTCCTGCACCGATTCTTCCAAATTCTTCCTCATCTCTTGGTTTTGTGCTTCTAGTTTCTCATTGGTTTCAGTTAAGTTCTGCAAAGATAAAGAAATGCTATTTAAAAAAATAAGTGTCTTGGTACTTGACATTGTTTATCAACAGTTCAGTTCAAAGAGGGCTATGGGCAAACCAGCATAATTAACTTCCTCAGTTGTCATGAAAATTAAAGTCACATTGACAGGGCCATGTAGAAAAATATACGCTACTGCTGGACACTAACTTATTTATTGGGGGAAAAGGTGCCATTCTAGAACCATTTAAGAACATTACATTTCTTCATTTTTTCTAAAACACATGTTCAATGGTTGTTATAAGTTTATCTAGAACTCAGAAACTTTACCTGAATTTCATCCAAATACTGGACAAGTTCATAGTTCTTTTTGGACAACTGAGATCGGTAATCAGAATCATCTCCTCGCCTCATCAGAAGTGTCTCTTTTTGTGAATCTATTTGTCTCTGATAATCAACTACATCCTGGCGAAGTTGTTCATTCTGCACATAAGGCAAGCCCAAAAGAGAGTAAGTAAAGGGAGAAATTGAAAAGATTCTGTTTTTCTAAAAAATATGACACAGCTATGATTGTAACAGTTCATTCAAATTCCTACAAGCTGGTTCTAAATACTTTGGTATCTCACCTTTTTTCTTATATGTTTTTTCTCCAAATTAAAAGGCAGAGAAAAGAGTCAGAATAAAAGAGAAGAATGCATCAGAAAATTAGAAAAAGTACATACACATGTAAGATTCAAGCTGAAAATAGAAGAAAATTAAAATAAATACATAGATTAAAATGTAAAAGTTAAGAAGAACCATCAAACCCTGTACAAGAAAATAAGGATAGCAAAGACTTTGTTTCTAGACTTAAGCAGTAAAAATAGCTTTTGTCTACGGACGTTACATTTCTGGAAATGTAGGTGTGGGAGCTAGGTGTTTATTTCTCTCTAGTTTTCCCCTCTCTTCTTCTTCCACCCTCTCTCCCACCCCCCAAAAATTAAATTTCTGCAGAAAATTAAAATATCTTCAGTAATTACTTACTTATCAAAACTAAATGTTACAGTAAGAGAAACATATTATGTATAACATGGCTTATATAGAGAAAGTACTACTGCATATATGCATATATGAAATGTAAGAAAACATTCTTTCAGAAGATATTATCATCATAGATAGTTTAAATGCAACTGTATGCAAAACCAGGTATTCGGTAAACAAGTAATATAACTTAATTTACTTATTCATACAAATATTGTGGGAATAACAGCATAACTCAAGATTTATTCTCAACTCAAAATCTGTCTGACAAGATCCACAAGATTCTAAATTATCAGCATGACCTCCATCTACTTCTTTAAATAGAAGATTTCCATAGATTGAAACAAGTAACTTTTTTTTAACCCAAGCCTGCTTCTTGATTTTATGAACATATGTCCAAATATTGACCAGTTTCTTTCACATGCTGCAGAAGCTGGATAAATCTGAAGCAGACAAGAACAAGAGAAGCCAAAGATTCTGCTGTTTCCAGGCCTTGCCACAATGCTGTAGGAACAACATACATTCCCAGATGAAACTTTTGGACCAAGTAATTGAAAAGGCTCCATATGCTGCACAATTTGAAAATACTTTCCCATGATGGGTGTGGTTGGTTTGATAAAACTCACCAAACACTTAAATCATGGATGTCAAAAGTCACCTTGCATCCTGGACTAGATCTGAGCTATGGAGTTTCTTGCAGGCTGAATCCAGCTTGGGGAATAAAGCAGCAGCAGCTCGGGCTCTGACCCTGGCACATGGCGTAGTGGCAGTTCCAGCTCCAGCACTGTGCATGAGGCTCCCATTGCAGGTCCCATGCCAAAGCTACTGTTGCCACCATGTGCCCCATGCTGGAGCAGCAGCTCTACCTCCAGAATAAGGCATCAAGCGCACAGTGATGGTGGCAGCAACCTCAACATGGAACTGCAATAGGGTTGCAGCAGTGGCAACAGGCCAAAGAGCAGGAGGATGTTCAGGGCTATATCAGCCCTTGCTTACCTTCTACCACTGATGACCAATGTCCACTGGGGCCCAAGGTTCCTCGATTCTGCAACAGTCCACTCCTCTAAGCTATGCCTCCAACTTTCAGTGCTCTGCTGATAGCCTGGTGGGCTGGATTGAATAGCTCCATGGGCTGGATCTGACCCCTGGGCTACATTTGACATGTCAGGCAGTGATCTTGAACCCAGGTCCTCAGCCAGCCTGACACAGCTGCTCATCCCAGTCTACCACGTCCCCACCTGAACATCCAGGCAGGAACAGGTGGTCAGAAACTTCCATCAGGGCCTAGTAAGGAGCCCACTCTGTGCCAGAGTGGCCGGCTAAGGTCCCTTTACCACCTCAAAAAGGGCCCCTGACCCAGAAGAGGAAGTGTCTGGGCAACAGGGATCAACCTTGTACTCATAGGCAACTGGTAGGGAGTGCAGAGGTGTGCACATGCCCCCCCGACGGGCGACACTGATGCTGATGGCAGAGCTGGTGCCCCCACCCTGAGAGGACCGCTGTCATTGGCAGCTTCTGCAGGTGCCCCTGACAGATGCAGGAGGCATCAGTTGCTCATGCTTGTACTCAAGCTACTTTGTCCTCAGCTTGAGCTTCTACCAGCTCTGACTGATTCTTTTATTACCCAACCTGGCTCACCCATGGACCCTGAGTTTGACTTGACCATTCTCCCTAATCTGACTCCTGTTCTGATCTTTCAGATATCCAACCCAGCAGGTCTTCTGACCCCATGCTCTGCCCAACCCTCCAGGTCTCCGACTTGGCTCCTCAGACAGATCTCCTGGCTTTTGGCTTCTTGGCTCCCCTATACTCTGACTCTACATACATCTGATCTCAGTTGCTTCTCCAGGCCCTGGGTGATTCCCTGACCTGGCTGCCCATGACCTGGCATAACAACACCCCTGCTGTAAACCATTTTACTATTGCTAGCATTACTGTCTTGGAACCTCTCATTTAAGAGAATTGTTCTCAATAATGGCCTGCTGTTCAAAATGTTACCAATCTGTAAGTAAAAACCTTTACTTCCATTTTTTTCATGAATTGTGAGTGCAGATACACTTATATTTTCAAAAAACTTGACTTAAGTTTGGCCATAAATTTAGTAATACTTGAAAAATGTTTCACCCAATTCAGATACAGTGGCTGCAGAAGAAATTGGCTGTAGAATGATCAGATGGTGCTATCAGTGAACCCAAAAGATATCATTATCAAGTACAGTATGTCATCACTTTTAGAGTGTTCAGTAGTCACCATTTCCTGAAGCAGTTTTTTTTAACTTGCAAATACTATCACATTTACTGAATAGAAAGTTTCAGGGTTATCATATCATTCTTACCATGCTTGTCTGTCTGCCACTTAAAAATGCAGCTAGAATAAAAGTATTTTTCAGGAATTTTACTACTTATTTTGGTCTTTTCTAGATCGTTCACAGTGTGTCTAACCTCACAAAATCATTAAAAAGGAGGTTTAGGTCATGAGAAATATCTTATTATAGTAATATGTGAACATTTGTCTATTACGATAGCCCACATGGTAACATTACTAACACTGTTAACTGGCAGAGAAGATACTTTCTTACTTCCAACTATCACTAGCACCAAACATTTTTACTATTAATACACTTCACAGAATATATGTTCTCTCCTGTTTCAATATTCAGGTAAAAAGCTGGTTGAGGTATTACAATCAAAGTCTGGCATCTTCCCCCAGGAATTTTTCAATTTAATCTAACTACAGCCAAAATACTTTGTTTATGTTTTCTTCTAATAGTTTTACACTGTAAAATACTTGCCCAAAGACTGTCCACTGAAAACTAGTACACTGCCCACCAAGGACTGTTTTCAATGACTAATATGGGATTACCAGAAGCATGTCACTCTTGTGTGAACTTGATCATTTTTTCTCATTTCCAGATGTCATCTTGTTGTCATTAGGAGTCTTATTGATATAGCTGATTGATGTACCTGTTGTTTCCCTAATGACTGAAAAACTGAAGCTGAATGTGCATCACTTCTGGATGGTGGTGTCACAGGTGCAGGATGACTTCTGGATTAAAAATGATTCTTGCAACGGTGACCATTGTCAGCATCATCCACTTCATGCTCTTCTCCATTACCTTCATTTCCACTCCTCATTTTTTTTTTTTTGTCTGCAAGCTATTTCATGCATATAATGTATTTGGTGTTGGTCATCCTAGTACCATTTGGTTGTCCTAGTAGCATTTGAAATGCAGTATTCGGAAATTACTAAGTGACTCTCGATGTTAAAACAAAATGTTTTCAAATATTAGAAGATAGTCACAATATTCTTGTTGGGTTTGGCTGGATCCTCCTATGGATCCCAAGGTCCAAACATGGAGGCCAAATCCATTTTAACTCCTCAGGATTCTCTGCCAAGATCCAACACATTCAGCCCTTGAGATATCTGCCCTAGTAACTGTACATAAGCAGAGGGACAGGCAGAAAATGTTGTTCCTTTTCAGGACAGAGGGTATCAAATCTGTCTCCATAAAGAGATATCACCTTTAGGCTGCTCACAAAGGCCAATGACGGAGACATCAGCTTCATGGCAGTGACTGTTTCCCACCGCCTGCTTACACTCTTGCTGGACCAAACTGCTTTTCTGGACAGAAGTCACCAGAGGTAGGTGGGCAGCAATCGCACACTGCACTCATTCCTTTTCTCTACCAGTCAGAGTAGCACCCTCTACTGACTGGTGGCTGTAATAATATGTACAGCAGGCTACACATCAATTCTTACCTGGCAGGGGAAACATCATGTATCTGGTTCCATTAAGGTAGTTTTCTTTAAGCCCTCCCTGGGATAACTGTTCTTCTGGCATGGTTTAGTACCTGCCAAGGTGTTGGGGCTTAAAGCCCATTTTATGGAAATGGGAGGCTCCTCCCTAGCTTGCTCCTGCAGCCATGTGGCTGAGGGCAGGCAAAACTTGAGGGCATCCAAATCCCAAACTGGGCTTGGGCCTCCATGTAGGATGCCTGCCAGAAGACTTTGGAAATATCTGAAGCCCCTGGTAGGAGTGGAGGATGTTTTCTGGTTGTAGGGCCACTTATGGTTCTGGACTGACTCATGGATCTGGACTTGATTTGGCTTGGAACAAGAAAAATTTCTTTAAAAAAAAACAAAACAAAAAACCCCCAGCAGGCTACACATAGATAGAGACTAGTACTGAAGGATACAGAATGTTCCTAGTAGTTTCCTAGTATTATAAAGTTTGAATTAAGATTTGAAATACTTCATTTGAAATACAGATTAGTTATTAGAAAATATTTTGAAGTAAATAAGTGACCTTGGAACATTTTAATTCCACTTAAAGTCAATTATCTGGATATTTCTTAATAGGGACAAATCTAAGTTCTAAAATTTTCTAAGCATCTTTAAAGAATACTTTAAAACTTACTATAGATGGGAGTAAAGCACAATTTCACATAGCCAGCCAGTACAATACAGAATACTAAAATCATGATATTAAAAAGAGAAAAGGAAAGAATGGTAAACAAAATACCAGTCGAGGAAGTAGTGTAACTTAATCGTGATGGTCTAAAAGAGGATCTAACCAAAGGACACACATTAAAAAGGGTGGAGGGGAGAAACTGCACAAGTTCCCAAGCACAGGAAAATAAATAAAGCAATAAGATAAGAAGCCATGAGGACATCTACAAGGGATCTACCCTGAGATATCAGTTCAGCTAATAGTTGTACTTAATTCAGAATTTTCAAGTAATGACATTTACCCCGTAATAACATAAAATACTAATTTCAATTTTTTACGATGCTAGAGTTTCAAGGCCCAATCAAGACTGGGACTACACGCGTAACAGGCCATGCAAACACAGACACAGTTTCTGCCAGAGATTTAACGTCACCCATTTCAGAGAAGTAAATCTCAGCTATCCAATTCTTTCTAAGCAGATTCTTTTTTAGAATTTAAAAATTCACATTCCCTTAGCATCAATACCCAAGCAATATACCAAAGAAAAATTAGACTATGATCATTCCAAAACTTACAGAACAAGATAAAACATCTGAAATTGTATTAGATACATGAGCTGTTTTAGTCTAATTATATGAATAACTTTACTAACCTCCCTTCTTAATTTGCTGTTTTCATTGTCAGCATCTTCATTTCGAAGGGCAAGCTAAAATAAAAGGAATGGTTTCTCATTTATATAAATAATAAAACTTAGTCTCCATATTATTACAGAATCTCTGAGCAAAATATTACTTTTAGATAGATATACTGGGAAAGTCAATTAAACTACCTAAATGTGTCTTTAGCTTAGAATTTCAATTCAACACTCAATAGAGTATTTAGTGCTTGTGTGAACTAATTCAGCTCCTATTTACTTATGAGCTCAACTGCACCTAAAACTTCAACATGATTTATAAAAAAATCAGTTTCTTTAACAGTACTTACAAAATGTAGAAGCACTGTATAAAATCTTGATCATCACAGTACCTCAAGCAACATGGGCAACATTGCTGCCATTTTGCAAATGGAGAGAGATAAGTAGATTAAATGACTTTCCAAAAAAAAAAAAAGCAAAACGCAAAGTGAATTTGTACTGAGATAGTATTAGAATTCAGGTATTCTCAAATCACTCACCTACCCCCTCCATCAAGCTTCTTCTCCAAAAACTTAATTAAGTTATTTACATATTATTTTGACACTCAGAAACACAAAACAGTATGAAAAGGGGACTTGCAATTGTATTGCAGTCCATTTGTTTTTTGTTTAAAAACCCACAATTAAATTTTTATAGGCTGTGGTCCCCATTTAATCAGTGATTTTCATTCCAGTGACTACTTTCAGAACACTCTTCCAAACTAAGTTGCCCTAGAACTTTTATCAATTCTAGAACTATTTCATTAAAATTCTTCTTACCTGTTCACTGACTTTCTTCTCTTTTTCTAGCTCTTTTTCCATATCTGCTAATTCTCTCTCTTTTTGTTCCAACTGTTTTTCCAACTGATGGATCTCATCACGCAAAAAACGAGTGTCACGACCACCAGTAGATCGCCGAGCTACCTTAAGGACAGAAACAAACATACATTTTGCATTTTCAAAATAAAAAAATTCAGGTCACCTGTCAGGACTGATTTACTCACATGAAGGTAATAACTGATTCTTGCAAGCCTGGTATCATATAATCAGTGATAATTCCTACCAAGTTCTAGCAACAAAATGCTCGAGTGATGTTACAGATTCCTCTGATACCCTGCATACATAAACACCTCTCTGAACATCTGTACTTGGTATATGTTCAAAATCAGTTTTGAAATTAAATACTACGCAGAGCAAATGCATCTTTTTCAAAAGCAGATATAGTTTTGATTTGTAATCCCCCCCGCCCCCACTTTTTTCTGGAGACTACACATTTGAACTAAAGCATAGATAACACAATACGTATGTACACTGATCTTAGGTGTCTTTTCATGAGTTGTTAAGTCGATGGCATTTTTTAAATCTAAACATCTATCCAGTTTTGCCAAATGTTTATCTGTTTATAAATACTACCACCATTTCCTTTACAATTTAAAAACTGAACAATTTTTTAAACTTAGAAATTCAGTGTCAAGCACTTCACTAATTCAATCTGAATAACCATTAAAGATTGAACAAAAATTAATTTAATATAAAAAAAGCATACCTCCAGTTCATTTTCTAGTTTCATCACCCTTGCTTTCAATTGATTTTCTGTTGAAATAAAACAGCACATAGTTACTCAGAGGCTTTAAATAAAGTAAAAAAACCTGATACCTCAGCTAACAGTGACAGTATTCAACCATGTGTATATAGACAGTCCTCGACTTACAATGTTTTGAGTTGCAACATTTTGCACTTACTAAATTGACACCCTGTTTCAACTTTATGACGTCAGCTTTGACTTACAATGTTTGATCCAATACGACGCCACGCCAGCAAACAAGTTTGCTGTGTTGCTCATCTCCCTGGAGAACATCTGTCTAAACTTGCTTGTATACTTTCTTTAAGAAAGCAGACAAGTTTGCAGAAAAACTTGCAGCCAAGACTCCTGAGAAGACTCCAGGCAAAAACCCTTCAAAAAGTCCAACCAAGAGTCTATCAAGAAGTCCAACAAAGTCACCTCAAAGAAGTCCTTCCAAATCAATATAATTGCTATTTACGATATAAATACATTAAAGTAGCTACGTTACCTCTTCTATAATTGACGAGTACAAAATTCTGGGGTATTTTTGGTGAAAATGGGGTATCGTGCCTTGGCTCAGGAACCAATCCTCCATTTATAACATTGTTTCTTACGAGAAAATTGGTTCCGAGTTACAACGTTTCGACTTAAGACGCTGTTTTCAAGAACGAGTTGTGTCATAAGTGGGATGACTGCCTGTAAAGATTTAGGGTAAAATCCTGACCTTACTGAAGTCAATGGCAGCTTTGCATTTCAGCTCAACAGTTTCAACATTTCACTTACAGATACTTCAGTACAATACTTCAGGAGTTACAGAATCCACGTAACAAAACATTTGTGCACCTTATTCAGAAAAGATATATTTACCAACTTTGGCTTGCTCCTCTCCAGCTTTTTCAACTTCTTCTACAGCCAGCTCTGCTTCTTGAACTTTCATCTAGAAAAAAAAATACACAGAAACGTTTTACAAGGATTAGCTTTAGCTAACTTCTGAGATGTTTCTACAAGCTTATGAGAAAGCACCACAGACTCATTTAAGTACGAAAGGAAACGTGTACCCTTTTTTATTGAATAAAAGCCCCCAAATGTTTATTAGACCCACATCAGCATGACTGTTGAGACTCTGGAATATCATCTTTAGACACATGTCCATAAGAGTTACACTAACTATAAAGAATTCTATGGTACTTTATACAAAGAATTATATGACACGTTTTGGAACACAATTCTATGGCACATTCTATGGAAACCCCAGAAAATGAAAAATTTAGAAGTATGGTTTTAGGATGGCTGCATTTCCAATAATTAATTTTAAACCTCATAAATTTAAAATTATTCTAATCTAGGTCTAAATTATTGTTGCACATATGTATCCTTGGAGTCACATGTGTATGACATGAAAAAGTAATTAAAATGCATTTACTCTTAGTTTCATGTAGCAGCTCAGCTCAACCTTCAAAAGTACAACACACTTTAAAAAAAAAGAAGGAACTGATACAAACCTTCATTAGTGACTGAGTAATTTTAAAAAGATGTATTACTTGTTCAGGATTTTCATTTTTTAAGTCATTTCCTTCAACCTAAATAGACAATAGAATGATTTCCATAAATAACACAGAATTAAACCCAATTTATACTAATGCTAAATCTTTATGGAACCAGAACTGGTTCACTAAACATGCATAACAAAAACATTTACATTTCTTGTACTTCATACACATACTTTGGACACAGTCTCCAACAATCTATCTGCCAGTTCCTCTTGACGTGGAAGAGCATCTGGGTCAACTCTCATAAGCATCTTCCAATCTAAGTTGGGGGCCATGTTGAGTTTAAAATAGCTTTGTTTCTTCCCTGAAACAACAACAAAAATAAGAATGATCATTACATTAAAGCTGAAACAATTGCGAAAGGCAAGAAAGTGAATCACAGGAAACAATATTAAGACTTTACATCTTCCAAGGGTGAACATTCTCTTCCCACATCTAGATTACTTTTGCAAGCATGAGGGATAGAAATGTTATTTTTCTTTTAAATAAAATCTTGGATACTGCACAATATGAATGCATCACTGGGAGATGTATATACTTGAACCACAGTGAGCACTACATTGACACCTGTCTTATCATCTGCTTCTCACAACCTGTTGTGAGGGTGCTATTAAGAACTAGAAGCAATAAACCCACCCAAGTGTAAGTTTCTTTCTACTGCCTATAACCAGCCAGTCTACAACTAGGTACTGCAGAGTTTTCCTGTATTACTGGACATTATGTGAGGACCTGGAAAAGATTTTACAGAGGATAGAGATTAATTGTTTGCTACTGCCCATTGGCTGCTCCTACCCAGGCTGACAAAGTCCAAATAGAGCAAATAGATCCTACTAAACATAAATAATTTTAGACCCTACTAAACATAATTGTCCTTATGAAAATGGCTCACAGTTGGGGAAAAAAAAACAAGCAAATCAGCTGTTGCTAGCTGACCTAGAAAATTAGAACAGATATTTTTTGCAAATTCTCAAATAGGACCTCTGTACAGTGCTGCAAGACCTTTGCGATCTTTTTCCCCATTCATTTTACTGAAGTTGTGGGAAATTTCTACACTATTAGAAACTGATTACGTTCCTCTGCATTAACTGCACCCTGGGTAGAGATCTGCCAACTTAAAACTTCCTGCCATTACCATCCTTCAAAAACTTTCCTATAATTGTCTGAAGAGTCTGCCAAAAAAACTTCTCCAGCTGTATAATTAAGCTGGGATACAAATCACTCATTTTCATTGCCACCTCTCTGTTTACCAGGAGTTTTTAAAAATATGCAATATATATATATAGAGAGAGAGCGAGAGAGTTTGAGATTAAGAACAGACCAGCATTTACCCAGGGTATGCACTTATCCAAATTTTCATTTAAACTATCAGTATTTAAGTACACAGTCCTGTTAGTGCTGTGGTATTAGCAGCCTGGAAAATGACTATCCTCCCATCATTTTAAAGACTTCTAATAGTCATTCTTGGAGTTGTTATTAGAAATCATGAAAATGAGATGAGATGACAATCAAGGAAATAAATACCCCCCATCACTGTCAAAGCTTAATAGTTGGCCTTTGACAGGTGCTGCCTCTTTGCTGCACAACTAGGATATGAAGTAGAGTGGTTGAAAGATACATAGGCCTCTAAGCATTTTATGCATCTAACTCTAATGGATAAGAGTCTGTTGCCATGTAAGCACATGTATCAATTATTTGCATATGGATTCAATGTATAAACCATGTAGCTTCTACTACCTCCTGTGTAATATAATTTTAATCCATGTAAATACATAATACCTGGCGCCAGAAAGGCTGAAAGGAAACAGCTGTCAAAAAGCTGCCATTAAAAGCCTTGAAACTGACCAGAGCGTGCCAGTTTCAGGGCTGCTTTTAAAAGCTTTAAAAATGTCCAGAAGCCAAGTCATTTTCAGGGCTGCTAATAGCCCTGTACAGTACTGAAAAAGACTGAGATGGGATATTGTGTTCTTAATGAGTGCTGCTTACTCTGAGTTTGGGTAAGTTCACAAATCAGGAAAGGACATAGCCTCTTTATGTTTCCAGAAAGAACGCTATGCATTTAAACAGAGTACATTATGATGTCTGATTTCCCAAGGAAGATGTGACAATATGCACATATGTCCGATCTAAAAATTCTCTAGGTTAGGGTGAAACCCCAGAAGGATCCCATGCAGAACACAACAAAATACCTTTTGAAATAAGACAGGTCTGTTATTTGAGAGAAAAGATGACAAATGAAGACAAAAACATTCCTGGAAAAGAAAGAGATGATAACCCTGTCAGAATAAAAAGCAGAAACAGACCATAGGACAACAAAAAGGCTAATGACATCAGTACAATGATCACAAGAGACATGAGACGTGCTGACCTGGAACCCCAGCCCTTACAGACCAAGAGCCCATAAAACCCTCACGTGTTTAACATCCAGGAGGCATCCAGGAACCTAAGCACAGAATCATCTCCCCCTCACCCAGCACCCATCTGGGGCAGTACTTGAACCACACAGCACCCTGCTGGAGAAGAAATCAATGCATTTATTATTATTATTATTATTATATTTTGTGTTCCAGGTTGAATCAGCCAAATCGGTTCCGAATCATATTGACTGAGCTGAAGTCAATCGCTCCAAAAACCATATCGATGGAGCAGGCAGAATTCAATTGTTCTAAACACTACATATGGTGCTACAATCAGAGAGCATCCTCTGCCCCAAGCTCTCACCCTGGGACTTCACATCCTCCCAAATCCACTGGCAGGTGTCCTAGTTGCAGGCCGAGGCCCTTAGGTCTTGGCATTCAGATGCCTGCAGATGCTACAGCCAAGCATCCTTCCTCCCAGACTCTTTGGTCCGGGACTTCAGATACTTCCCACACCTGGTCTTAGTGTGTAGTTTAATTGAGAACTGCCCTGACAGGAAAAAATGGACTTTCCCACCCACCCTCCTCGCCCCTGCACCGGCCCGTGGCCTCTACACGGAGGTAGAAAGACCCCGCAGGCCCGGGGGGCGAGACGAGCTCTACGGTTGCCCATCTCTCGGAGCCGAAGAGCCCCAGAGGTGCAGGCAGGCGACTCCTCCGCCCTTGCAGCAGCGGGCCCCGGGCAAACGGAGCACCCACGGCCGGG
>NW_017729022.1:44696810-44704459 GCF_001723915.1 Gavialis gangeticus
TCTTAGTGTGTAGTTTAATTGAGAACTGCCCTGACAGGAAAAAATGGACTTTCCCACCCACCCTCCTCGCCCCTGCACCGGCCCGTGGCCTCTACACGGAGGTAGAAAGACCCCGCAGGCCCGGGGGGCGAGACGAGCTCTACGGTTGCCCATCTCTCGGAGCCGAAGAGCCCCAGAGGTGCAGGCAGGCGACTCCTCCGCCCTTGCAGCAGCGGGCCCCGGGCAAACGGAGCACCCCCGGCCGGGCCCCCCCGAAACTGGCCGCGCCCACACGCATCCTCCTGCCCCTCCGCGCGCTGGGAACCCCCCAGAAGAGCAACACTCTCCCCCCGCCCAGCAGCACCCGCGGGACGCCCTGGCACGGCCCTCACTTGCAGCAGCGGGCGCTATGGAAGGCGGCGGCCGCTGCTAGGCGACGCCATTCACCAACCCCGCCGCTTCCGAGTCCCGGATGGACGCTCGGCCGAGGCCAAGCTCCCGCGCCTACAAGCCCCAGGGTGCATCACAGCTCCGGGCTCGAAAAGGGAGACGCCGCTCGCTAGGGGCAGCGGCACGGCGGGAGAAACGAGAACTACCGCTCCCAGCATGCCCTGCGACCTGCCGGCAACTACGATTCCAGGCTGCGCACTACTCCCGGCATCCTCCTCGGCCGGTGGGGAGGGAGACGCCGCGCACGCGCATTGTAGAAGGGAGTCACCACCTCAGACTCAGCGGCGGGGACGGGGACAGGGACAGGGGGCTTCGCGGCTGGGAGGTAGCGTCAACCTACGGCGCCAGGTTTGGAGCGGCCCGGGCGGGGCGGGGCGGGGCGGGGGCGCTCAGCTTGTCTCCGGGCTGGTGCTGCCTGCGCTGCTCCCGGGAGCCGAGGCGGGCTGGGGCTGGCCCCTCCCCCGGGGCGGGGTCGGGATCGGGATGCGGCGTCTCGGGGCGGGTGGCCGGGGTCGGGGCGCCTTCTACAGGAGTGCGATGCCCAGGCGGAGCTGCCCGGGGCCGCGGCGAGGCGCAGGGTGAGCAGAGCCGGAGCAACGAGCTGTCAAAAAGAAAAGGGCATGAGGTCCCCCGCGTGAGGCCCGGAGCTGCTGGGTTCCGGGGGACAGGAAGGTGCCCTGCGCCGGGTGCCCTCCTGGCTTTCTCTGAAGCCCCTGGCGCTTGGCGTCGCCTGCCGGACCGATGAGACGTCAGGCACCCTGCCTCATAGCAAGGGTGCAAAGCTGCCTCTCCCTGTGGGCGCCTCTTGGGGTCCGGCGGCCACAGTCGGTGCCTGTAGGGCCCCGGGTCTGTCCTTGCACCAGGGATGGTCAGAGCAGCTTTGGGTTCAGTGCCACCCAAAAACTAAACGTCTTTGAGCAGCGGGGCAGAGCACAGGAGACAAAGGGGTATAAAACCCACCTTCCTGGTCCGTGCCCTGCGGAACAAATTTGGTTACCAGTCTGAGAAGCTTTTCAAATCTCTAGTGAGAAGTTGAAAACTGCTCGGAGGTGGGCATTACCATATCAGGGTGGAAACACTCAGCTCTGTGGTTTTTGGGGAGTCACAGCACACTGATTTCACAGAGGTGCGAGAAAACACTGAGCAAGAAATGTATCTAATGTAGCAATGTTTAAAGTAGGGATGTATGTAAATGGTTAAACAACAATTTTATTTATACCGTTTACTGTTTAGAAACCTAGCAGGAGCAGCCCTGGCCTATGCCCCTTGTGTCTTCACCATGCATGCAGCACTGCGTGGGCCCCAGGCCGCTAGCAGGGAGCTATGGGCAGGGGACGTTAATGTGGCTGAGCCATTTGGGGGTGCAGCCTAGCTGTGGAGCTGCAGCTCCTTCTCACCGTTGTGGGCTGGGGCTGTGGACAGAGCTGGGGGCTGCGGACCTCTCCTGTGCCTGGATCCCACCACAACAGGGAAGGAGGGAGGTGCTGGGTCCCCCCACAGGGGTCAGGCAGGACCTTTCCATCCCTGTGATGGGTTTTGCCACCCCCTCGCCTCCAGCGACAAGGTCCAGGTAGGGTGACGGGGTCCCTGTGCCTTCTGCCACACTTATGCCATTGTGGCCTGGACCTGAAAGGGCTGCTAAGGGGTCATTGCTGGCCCCTTGCATGGTAAGCACAGCCTCATGGCATTCTTGAGGAGCAGCAGGGATCCCAGAGGGAGTGTTAGGGCTGAAACAGCAGCCTCCTAGCCTGGAGCTCAGGAATGCCATGGGGCTATGATCACCGCTCAAGGAACTAGCCTCAATCCCCTCTCCAACCTGGCGCTGCCTGCTACAGCTGCCATGGTGCCTTTTTAGGCCATGCCAGCTGCATGCTCAGCCCTGCCTTGGGGCTGGGCCAGGCTCCAGGTAGCTCCATTGCCACAGACAGGAAGGGGAAGGGCATAGCACATCTGGCAGAGAGCATCCCATTGGGACTGGACCTCATCTTCCCCAGGGCAAGCTGGGAAGGGCTTGACCCAGCAGTACAGAGGAGACTCAGACCAAGGTGGGACAAGCATGGCGGGATGCTCAGGGAACCTGTTACCCTGCCTGGGCCCTGCTGCTGTAAGGGTTATGGGAAGACCCTCCATGGAACTAGGAGTCTTGCTGCTGTGAAGGGAAGGCTCCCCTGTGGAGGAGCCCAGCACCTTCTGCTGTCCCTTCCTCCCTGTGGCATGAAGATCTGGACAGAGAAATCTGCAGCCCCAGCCCTTGAGGGGGAGGGGAACCTGTGGTTTTGCAGCTGGGCAGCACCCCTTAGTGGTTCAGCTACACCTGCTGCCCCGGACCCATGGCTTCCTGCTAGAGGTTACTACACTTGGGTTAACTGTTTAATCAATATAATTTGAGGAGGTTAAATGGATAACTTTTAAAACAATATTTACATTTACATCCCTAATTTAAAGGCTCTGTTTCTCTCAGCTGTTCAGCCTATCCCACAGATGACCCTACCTGTTAGTATCATCTGAGGTAGTCTTTTTGCCTAATGCAGACTAGCTGTTCTGCTACTTGAGGGTCTGGTGCTGTAATTGCACCTGGATAAGACAGGGAGATAAGAGAATTTTATGTGTCTTTGCTGTTCATTATGGAATTAAATTCAAAGTAAATACTCTAGAGTAATTGTATTGTGTGTCTGAAGCTTTACCCTTCTGTTATTTTTCTTAGCGCAATATTTTAGTTGAGTAAAATGTGAAGATGATGATGAGGGTTTTTCTGGAGCATTTCTAGGTAAATAAAGAAAGAAGGTTAAGACGGGGTGGCACTTTGTTACACTGTAAAGAAGCTGTATAACTAACTGGCAGCCTGCAGGCTGCATGTGGCACATGAGGTGTTAACATGCAGGTTGCAGGCTTCTGTCCAGCCAAGGCTTCCTACTTCACTACCACCCTATTGCTCCTTCTGCACTGGCTGCCAGGGTCTCTGGGCTCTCTCTCCCTCCTCCAGCTTCCACTTCCTGCTTCTGGTCCTTGAGGCAGGGTGGCACAGTAAGAGGAGGTAATGGTACCCATGCTGTGCACATAGCAAGGGAGAGGGAGCTCTTGGCTGTCTGTGCTGCATCCTAGGCTGTCTTCCCATTGTGCATGGAGGGAGGGGTGGAAAGGGTGCTGCCTGCATGGTGGGATCTGGGCTGCATGCTTTGTAGGAATGGGCTGCCTATGTGGTGTGCATGACAAGAAGCTGAGAGTGCTGTGTGCAGCAGTGGGGAGGGAGGAGTCAGGTCTGTCCAGAAATTGGACAGTCCTAGTCTTTAAAGTGCCACCATGCCTTGCCTTCTGCCAAACTCCAGACTACCTGGGCCATCTCTAGAGAAAGAAAGATGTGCTGGGGACAGACTCCTCCCCCCCACGTCCTGCACTTTCTGAGAAGGTTGTCACCTTCTTACACGCTTCTCTGGAGCTATTGCTCAGCAGTAGAATATTGTCTGTCTCCTTTGACAGCTGGGTCTTTGTCAAATGATTTCTTATCCCATGCGAGCAGATGTAGCTAGGTAAGGAGAGAGGCTGTGCTGCTGTGCCCCCTGTTTGGATGCTCCAGAAATGATCTCATCTTCCATGATATTCTCAGAAAGAGATCCAAATATGGGTTGCTCATTGAAGTTGTTTGAGGTTGTAACTGCGAGTGATAGTGATTCTTGGAAGAAGATAGATCTGGAGGTATTCTGGGCAGGGAGGGAGAGCAAATAATACATTCAGTTTGTTATTCACAGTTTGATTTCTGGCTTCAGATAGTGGACTAGTGACATTATTTCTTGCAGCTTTTACCTAAGGAGGGTGATCTGGCTTAAGGGGTAATTAAGCAGGAGAGTTCAGACAGATAGGAGATCCTGAACAAAGGCAAGTACTTGAAGTAATGGGTGTGTCACCTCTGGCAAGGTACTGGCTGTATTAGTGCAGTACTTCCATGTGGGTGCTCTGTCGCTTCAACCTGCAGTGGTTGGAACAAACATGTTTATCCCTACAAAATCCAAAGTGATGCATTTCTCCTTTGCCTTTTCCTCTTGAATCATTCTTGTGTGCGGTCACGAAATGTATGTTATTTCACTTAGTTAAGGGTAAACAGTTGTTACTACAGTAAATTTCCTCAGGGTAGATGGGGCATGGCTGTGCCCAGACTTGTTCAAGGTATGCCCCTGCACCCACTTGGAGCAGTACTGTAGGTCTACATTTCTAGTTTATCTGCTCATTTGTATGTTGGTTGTTTTCAGAAATACAAAACTCTAGAACTCCTGGTTCAGAGATAATACCTCTTATTAGACCAACTAAGAAATCACAAAAAAATATGTATTTTTCTACAAGCTTTTGGGCACATACGCCTCTCCTGAGGCTTAGAGAAAATTGAAGATGGTAAAAATTCCCCATAGTAGAAAATAAACTTCATTTTTGCACAGCGGAAGCTGAAGGTGGAAGTCTGTTCCTCAGGGTTCATGAAAGTTTTGGTTGTTTTCAGTGCTTTTGAAGTGAATACTTTATTCTTATGCAGATAAAATGCTTTAGTTTCAGGTTGGTTAATTACTATACGATAACACACTAAGCTTCTAAGATTTACATAAAAATTACAGTTCATATTGTACAGTAATGCATGATTCAACATAGTTACCTTAGGTCCCCACCACTTACAGAGTCATCTGCAGGGAATGGTATTCTTCAGCTATACAATCTGCTTGTAACACAGTGATAATACCTTATGTGATGAGCTTATTTTACTAACAATGGTTACTTAACAAAAGTGGGGAATTGAGCTGCCCACAGATTGTCAAAATAATAATAAAAGTCCATCTTTGTAGGATTCATTACAAGAAACTGCTGAGGTTGAGGGAGTTCAACTTTTTGCAGCATTTAACGTTATTGATGCTGGCTTATTATTAATGTTTTCAGTTGAAAGCTTTTGAAAGAAATCAAAAGATTAGAAAGTATTGGAGCCGTTGAATATTGATGAAATGCTAATTTTGTGTAATATTTTTCAAGAGTATAACATTAGCATGAGAATCACTCCAGTCTGAAACTTGCAATCAGAGTGTCTGGATGGAATTTTAATGGAGATCTGTATTTTTATCATGTTCCCCAAAAGTTTTGAAGAAGGCAAAATAAATGCTACAGGTTTTCACCTGTGGAAAAAGGTCAGTGGTAAAGCCAGAAGATAAACCTTTTCCAGTGCCCTGTTACTGTTATGGCGTGAAAGACATCATAAAAGAATTTATAAAATTTACTTGTATAGAGAGATTTCTTCATAACGTGGTGTTTATTGGATCATTAACTTTTCTTAATATACTTCTCTATCCTGTTTAGATTTAATGCTTTGTCACCAGCCTATTAGTGACTTCATACAGAACCTGAAAGGGTACATTGCAGCTATAAAGTAATGTAAAAACTACCCTATTTACTGAAATCCAAGGCTAGCCTGAATTTAAGATGACTCGCCCCCGCCCCCGATAATTAGGTTCTACATGTGGATAATCTATTAATTTTTATAATTTTCTATGTATAGAATCTAATTATTGGAGGATGATCTTACATTTGTTGTGTTCTCCCCCCTCCCCCCCTGCAGGCAGTAGGGGGACAGGTGGTGATGCGGGCAGCGATAGGGCAGGTAGTAGGGGGTGGGGATGGGAATGGTTAAATGCTTGATCGTTTAACCAGTCTTCTCAGTGATAACTGGTTCTAGCTTAGCGGTTATCACAGGGGTGGACAATTATTTCGGGCAGAGGGCCATTTACTGAGTTTTGGCAAGTCATTGAGGATGCATGACAGGCACCCAGGGGCAGATAAATACTAGTTTTCTAAATTTTTAGGGGCCCCAAAGGCCAGATAGAGTGGCCTGGTGGTTCGCATCCAGCCCATGAGCCACATTTTGCCCACTCCTGGGTTATCATTTAGCCTGGGGATTGGCAGTCTGGGAGGGAAGGGCAGGAAAGGAAGCCATGCAGTGTCCCAGCAAAAACCAGAGGGCAGCAGTACTGGCTCTACACTGCAGCTAGGGTGCTGGGCTAGGGCTGTGTCTTTGCTCCAGACTACAGTCAGATCAGAGCCTGTTGGTGCCACAGCGTAAGTCGGGTGGGGACGCAGTTTCTGGTGAGGCAATTTCCAGTGTGGCTGCAGCAGGCCAGATGTTCTTCTGTTGCCCTCACCTCCAACAGGAGCTGCCGAGCTGCAGCGTCCCTCCCCCAACACCTGCCTGGAGAGGCGCAGCAGGGGGCAGGAGTGGGAGGAGGAGTGGCCCCTGGAGGCAAGGGGAGCACAGCAGCACCCAGCTGGCTGCAGCTGCACTGGGAACAGCCCCACTGGAAGCTGCGTGCACTGGCTGGAGTTAGCAGGACTGTTCTGCTCCCCTTGCCTCCAGTTGCAACTCCTGTTCCTGCTATACCACACTGCTCTGGGCAGGTAGGTGGGGGGGAAACTTCAGAGGGAGGCTCCTGCCCAGCACAGAGAGATCTAGTTCCAATTCCTGGCTGCCTTCCACCTGCTCTGTGTGCTTGCGTGGGCTGCTCATCCAGCTAGACAAGTGGAGTGAATGGAAGGCAGCTGGAGCTCCATGCACTTGGCAGGAGCCTCCTGCTGAAGCTTACCCCACCCACCCAGAGTGATGGGACACGGCAGGGGCAAAAGCAGCTGGAGGTGAGGGAAGCAGAACAGCCCTGCTGGCCTTGGCCAGCACACAGCCCAGCTTGGCACAACACAGTGCCGGCTGCAAGGCCTGGGAGTGCATGATGTGGCATAGGACCCCTCTGTGCTGTGCCGCGTGAGTCCTGGCCTTGCAGCTGGCAACTGTGCTGCCAGGATGGGCTAGGCTGGGCTGGCTCTGTGCGGCACCATGTGGTTCTCAGCTGCAAGGCCAGAACCCTCACAGTGCAGCATGAAGCCAAGCCAGCCTGGATCATCCCAGCTGCTGTGTGCAGTTCTGTGCTGCAAAGCCAGGACCCACACAGCATGGCACAGCTCAGAGGGGATGGGCAGAGCTGGTTCAGGCTGGCTCCGTACCATGCTGCTTGGGTCCCAAACTTGCAACCAGGAACCGCACACCACAGCCAGGATGGGCCAAACTGGGCTGGTTGTGTGCCATGCCATGCAATCCTTAGCCTTGCAGCCAGAACCATGTTGTGCCAGGCTGGGTGCTTGTGCCAAGTGGGTCCTAGCCTTGCTGCCGGGAGCTGTGCGTTGCAGCTGAGACAGGATGAGCTGGGCTG
>NW_017729022.1:44709459-44718366 GCF_001723915.1 Gavialis gangeticus
TGAAAAATGTAGATTCTGCGGACATTGATGACTTACTCTCCTCTCCTACAGTAACCCAACCACACACCCAACACTCCTCCACACCCACCCCCACACACCCTACTCACTGTAACTACACCTCACATGCACACCCTCACACCCACTCCTCAACCACACAGCCCCCACCTATGTGCCCTTAACCCTTCCACATGCAGTATACAAGAGTAAGAGTGTATTTTGAGCTATTATACAATTGTCTGTTTACATAGTGTATCTAGAGACATAAATGGGAACAAAAACATATATTTTAAATAAAATTAAAATAAGTTATAGTATATGTTTGATTTTTTTTTTTTATTAGTATATTATTTGGGGGGGGGTTTCCTAGTTTTAACATAGCAACCCCCTTTGCCAAAAGGACTACTTTTGGGGTAAAGGAAGGGACTTCTGGGGGCAGAGGTCAGGGGTTGGGCAGCACTTTCAGCTCCAAGAGGGTAACCGGGGGCGGGGCAACTGTCAGGGGATGGGGCTACCCCTATGGCCTTTGACAGCTCGCCAAAACTCATTAAGCTGCCCTCCAGCTGAAATAATTGCCCACCCCTGTATTGGATATTAGTCACCCTCCTCTCTGCCCCCTCTCTTCCTCCTCCTCTCTCCCTCCCTCCCTCCCCACTTATGCTGTGGCACCAGCAGACTCTGACCCCACTGCAGCCTGCGACAAAGAGCCTGCCCCCTAGCTGTGGTGTAGAGCCAGCACTGCTGCCAAGTGTGGCTGGGTTGGTACCATGCTTTCTGCTTCAGGCTGCAGTTGGGATGAAGTCTGCCAGCACTAGAGCAAAGGTAAGCAGGAGTGGAGGCAGAATTAATATGAGGAGGGGGAGACAAAGGTGACAGGTACCAAGGCTGTGGAGGGAAAGGCAGAGGGTGTGGAGGTAATGGAGTTTGGGGCTGCAGCCCCAGCAGCTTCCTGCCTCCTGACCACCTCATACTTGATTCCAAGATAAGGGGCTTCCTGCCCCTCCCCATTTTAAACAGTGGGGGAACCTCATCTTCGAATTGAGTAAGCACAGTGTATGCTTCATAGGCTCAAACAGAAATTACTGAGTTTTAACTTTTTTCCCTTTTTGTCCTGTACATTTCAATTTTTTAGCAGAAGAGAAGTATTAAATGTACTTTCTACCTTCATTTAGTTTTCAGTTAAAAGTCTGGCAAATCAATATTTGGCCTATTCTTTTTACCTTCAAGGATATGTAACTAAGACAAAGAATACACTTGTTAGAGCGTTGCTAATTATGGCACAGTGGGCGAGTCTACACAAGATGTTTACTGCTGAGCTGCCTAGTTATCTCTGTAGTAAAGTGTCAGCATCTACACATATGGTCCTATTAGGCTGCAGGAAATAAATGTTGCTTAGGTTAGTACTTATAAACACAAGTTCTCTCCTGAGGTGGTGTCATTTAATCCACTGCAATGCATGTGTACATACTGACAGGGCTGGCTGGGCCGTAAGGGTACTCCAATGCAGGGGCTGCCTGCTGGCTAGCCCAATGCTTGGGGTCCCAGCCAGCCCCTCTGCAGCACATTAAGCCGGGTTGGAGCAGGCCCTGTCTGTTGAGCTGAAAGCCGTGGGCCACTTGCCAGCTGAGCCTGCTCCAACCCAGCTTAATCTGCTGCGGTCCCAGACACATGTGTAAACATGGCACCCAGGAACAGTAAACTCGGATGTAAACTGCACTGGAATTTATTCAGTTACATTAATAGCGCATATAAATGTGCCTAGTGGGTAACTATGCCATATTTGTGGTTGGAGCAGCATTTATATCTAAAGATAAGTATTCTAATTTCTCTGAAATATATATAGTGATGGCCACTGTCTTGAAATTTGGCCTCCAAGTTCAGGGTAGAGCTTACTGTGGTCTGCATTTGTGGCTAGCTAATCAAGGGATTACCAGTTCCTGCGGGAAATGCTCCTCCACTCGCCTAATCACCAGTTTCCTAAATTCAGTTTATGCTTTTTCTCAGAGGCTGGTGGGGGGAAAGACCAGGAACCAGAGAAACCATGGGTAATAACCTTGTAACACTTTAATCAGTTAACTTATTGATCTAAGAACAGATATTATAATGTTGGCCCCTGGCAGACATTAATTTAATGGAGTGATGTGATCTGATCCCCATCCCAACAGTCTTGCATTCAGCAAGTTCAAAGCTGTATGCCTGGGAGTCTCGCATGCACATTATGTTGCCAAGTGTGCAACTTTGAACTTGCTGAGCTGGGAAGGAGAGGACGTTAGGGACTGGCTGTCTCCCCTGCTTGGTACTTGCAGACTCCCATGCAGGACCAACGCAGTTCAAAACCTTGGGCTGCCCTGTTCCTTATATTGGTTGGCATGGGAGCCAGGGCATCCCTGGGTCTCCAAGCTGGGTAGAGCTGCCCCATCCTAATACCAGCAATTAGCTGATGGTTGGCATGGGGATGGGGTACTATACACATTTATTTTAAGATAGCCTACACAGCCACAAAGATGTTCTGTGTTACATGTGGAACTCCTTTGTGTCTGGTTTGCCATTTTATGGTGCCATAAATTGGGCCTTAATATTAATTGGGATTAATATGTCTGCCATATAGACATTAGATTTCAGTGGGCATGGAAGATGGAAAAGAAGAACTAGAGAAACTGAGATCAGGAGGCTGGGGATCAAACTTAGGCCCACCCTTCTGTGTTTTGAGGGAGGAAAATAAAATACTATTTTTTTGTAATGAACTTGATACAGTGCAGGTCTAAGTCAAATGTAACATTTTCAATTGGCAAATAATGATTAGGTTCTTTCCTCTGAGGTGGTGTTTAAGTGCTCTTGTTGGCAGGCAGTAACTGTTTCTGGAGAACTGCTGTCAGGGATTATTTCTGAATCAAAATGCATAAGATGGAAAGTAATGTCTAATATCAAACTTTTGCAGGCAATATCTCAGCTGCAAGACAGTGAATATGTTCTGTTGATGGAGATATTAGAATACTTTGCCAAATTCATTTATTCATTTTGGGATTTTTTTAAGAGTTAGTTTGCTTTAAAAATGTCAAGTTTGAAATATAACAGTATATTTTTGTCCCCATGACCACTTGGGATTTTGAAACTTGAAACTTCTGTGTTAGAGAACCATAAAATGCTTGGTTGAGATCTTTCTCAGAAGATATACTGAAAACACACACATACAGGCAAAACCCTCTGCCTAGGAAAGCCACTGTGCATGTGTCAGCATTGCTTGCATTGGGATGACTTTAGGCATCAGGACATCACAGCACATGATTTTTGCACTGATTTATACCTCCATGTCATCACTTCACATAAGTACATTCCTAATGACAGTTATTGTGTTTGGGAGAGCATTGTTGAGTAATGTATTTTCCAGGAGCTGATTTAGTAAGGATCACAATAAAAAAATATGTTTAAGGGTAGTTATAGTGGTGTGATCATCTTCAGGGGCTCCTTGATACAGGAATTGAGTAGGTATGAAAGACAGTATTGTGCTGTCTTGGAAGCAGCTTCTTTACCTTTTTTGGAAGTTGAGAGCTTGAGAGTTGGTTTCCAACTCTCAAAATGTTAGGTGCGACTAAATATATGTTTTCTGGTTATGTAGCATTTGAGTTAACCACTCTAGAAAAGTAGAGGAAAGTAGAGGATCCATACTGTCCAGCAGCCATCCTAAGTCCTTCTTAACACACTTTTAAGCAATATTCTATTATAGGTGACATTTCATTTTTAAAAATTCATTGATATTTCTTCATATATTTTTATTGCGAAGGTGCTGGTAAATCTGAGGAAAGCAGCGCAGTGATGGTTGAGCTGTTCCACTACCCTGTGTCTTGATTACTGAAGAAACTTCAGGATCATTTGGTAAGCAACATTCATAAATTCTAACACCTTCACTTCAGTAATGTCAGCTTTTGACTGATCCTTGTTATGGTAACCAGGCAGACTGCATCTCTGGCCTCTTCTGATCTCCATGAGTACATACTGCCCACTCAGGTTTTGTACCTCGAGCCATCATTTCCACCTTGAAGTGGTATCAAATGCTTCTCACTTTTATACTACACAGTAGACTACAGCCAAGGTCATTAAACAGAAAGCATGATTACCTTAGCACAGCAGTAGGCAACCTTTTCCAGCTGTCAGCTGGAATGACTTCTCAGGTCAGATGCGAGTGAGTGCTAAGACCCACCCATAGGCCTCTGCTTTTCCCTTTGGTGGTAAGGGGAAAGCATCTGCAGGTCTGTCTCGAGTATCTGCAGTTCTCTTTCCCTGGGGACAAAGACCCATCAGTGGTAAACAGTGACAAACAGCCTTCTTAAAGCAAATACTAATGACTAAAAGCATTTGAGAGGAAACAGACTATATAAGCTTATCAAGTGTCTAGTTATCTTCCACCTGGGCATCCTGATTCATATGAGCTGCTTCTAGACCCCAAACACCTCCAGGGTCTACCGAACAGAAGCTGTTCCCATAATACAGCTTCAAGGAGAGAATCCTCTTAAAACTGCTTAATCCTTTTGATCACTCCCTTTTCCCCAGAACCTTTTTAACTGTTTATAGTCTTTAAGTATGTTAGTTCTCAACAATTGGCATAACAGTTGTCCGACCAGCCTGCAATCTGGAAGCAATACCATCTTGAAATTCTTTTCATCTGTTATTCCCTTTATTACACTTAACAGTATATGTTTACGGGAAAGTTGTATAACTCTATGTATAACGTTATGCCATTAAGTAGTAAAAATTTGTCGTCATATGTATCGTACGTAAAAATCGCACACAAATTTATGAATGTTGCATGTTTCCAAAACTCTTTATGGGAATTAACAAATTTATCAGAAAACTATATGCAAGATTTAGGAACGTAAGTGAAAAGGGCATTCTGGGTTATTTGGTTGGTTTTTTTTTCAGTAGAAAAGTTGTGATTAACAATGATACCAAAGCAAGTAGGAGGATTAGAAGAATGACCTTTTCATGAGCTTTTACAGAGGATGCAAATGAACAAAGTGTAAGCATTAGTGGTAAGTTTTAACTTTTCATTGCTTTCTTCACATTTAGAAGCCCTTCAGTTTTATTAAGACTATTTACTCTGTATCCTGAAAATGTTGAGTTCATAAGGTAGGTTTTATTTTTTTAATTGTTGCCTTCCACAAACAAGGTTATATTAAAGAACAGTTTTAAAACTACAAAACATTATCAGTTGGTTCACTGTGTGCCAGCTGGGTAGTGCTTCTTTTTTAGTGATTGGATTCAAGATCTCTTCCATTTTATAATTCCCTTATGCCATTCACAGGATAGACTTGTAGTCAAGCACTCTCTGGCACAAATTAGAGTATTGGGGGAGGTATGTTTTGGGGTTTTATTAAGTGAAATATGGAAATTAAATTTAGCAAAACAGTCTTGTTTGATTGTAAGCAATTTTTTTAATGAAAATGTGAAAACTTACTTTCATATCCTCAGTTTTAAATTATTACTGTCACCAGACTTCAGTATAACTTGAGTTTTTAATGAATGTGGTTGTATTATGTTGTTCTAAAGCTAAGCTCAACAACTGAACTAAAATTAACTAAAATATGAATTGACAAATTCTGTTTATTTGGTACTGTCCATATTTTCTAGCTTTTTAGTTCATGAAATCTTTTGGAGAAAATGGCTGATGTTAGCCTGAAGGAGGTAGCACTAATAATAGGTGTGGTGGCAGCTTGTTACTGGAACAGTCTATTTTGTGGCTTTGTTTTTGATGATGTCTCAGCAATTCTGGACAATAAAGATTTGCATCCTTCTACGCCTTTAAAAAACCTGTTTCAGAATGACTTCTGGGGGACTCCTATGTCTGAGGTAAATTAGATATGAAATATTAAAGTGTTTGCATATTTATATAATGTTTTCTTAATTTCTGTGTTGTAACTTCATTTTTGCATGATAGTTTGTTTGATTCATGTACTGCATTATACCAAATTCTAATACCATCTATTCCTGACTTACGTACTTTATATTCTCCCTCTATTATTCAGCAGAATTTATTGAAAAGGTTTTTATCACATAGCATAATTTTATCTATCTAGTCTTATTTCTTATATTGGAATTAGGAAATACTCATTACTCCTAAGAATTAAAAATAAAGTGGAATAGGGGAGAGGGAGAGGTAAAGCATAATGTTAGGGTTTCTTTCTTCCTTGTATAGAAGCCAGGAGATAAGGTAATCTTCTAGTTGTGTACTAGCCTGGGACTCAGTGCATGTGGATTAGTTCCTAGCTCCAATGCAAACTGTCCCTTCAGCTATTCACTTAATCTCTTACTGAAAGGTTCTCAGTGTAACATTAAACCATGACATGGGTCTGTGATCATCACATGTTTGGAAAGATTTCTTGGAATTCATTTTAAGTAGGTCTGCAATTTCTTATAAAATTGTATTGAAAAGTGCAGCCAACATGACATTTGGAAGGCTGTACATGTTAAAGGTGCATCAGTATATTGGATCGGCATTGATAATAGGAAAATTAACATTATTGGCAATTGGCTTTTTTTGGTGGGGTGAGCAGCGCCTTTGCCCCATGCACAAATTTGTCGGGGGGAAGCATATGCCCCCATGCCTCTCCCAGGGGTGTGTGCAACCTCAGGGAACCACACCCCTGTCCCCCACCCACACTGGATGATCTGCCCATATCTCTGCCCTGTGCCCCACCTCAAGGTCACATTCACTATCCTGGCTAGGCAGCCCCTGCCCCTTCCCCACTCCCTTGCTCACTGTGGGGGGCCTTGATCTGCACCCCCATGCCTCTTCCCTTCCCCCTGACCCCACAGACTTACCAGCAGGTGGCTGCTGCTCTCCAAGCTTCTGGGCTGCATTTCTGTATATCGTCCAAGAAAAATTTTATTGGTGCACCCCTAGTACTTGTAGCTGCCAGTGTTGAACAAGTTGGAAACCACCAATTTAACATGGAAGTCCCTACTGAAATCAACAATAAAATTCTGTTAGCTGCTGTGCAGATAGAGTAGCAGAGCCAGCATTAGGGGTGGGTGACCTCCTAGGACACCATGGTCACGGGGTGCCATACGCGCAAACATTGTAAGCAACTGGTAGCAGAGTGGTCTAGGGCATTGCTCGGGGCCCTACATGATGCCGATGTAGGAGAGAAGAGGGCCTCAGCAGGGCAGGGTGGACTGCCTGGGATTCTGGACATACAAGTGGCAGCGGCACATGCTCCCACCTGGGTGGGGCAGGGTGGAACAGGATGGAGTGGCACATTTGAGAAGTTGTGGGCTGGGGCCAGTGACCCACAGTGGAACAGGGTAGAGTCCCAGCCAAGTCTTGCCTATAAGTAGCCAGAAGGGCGTCACCGATAGAGATTTTGGGGGCCAATACCGATAGCTGATTTTTAAGGAGGCCAATCAGCCAATACTGCTCCAATTTCTGTTATGCAGTTCTTCAGCTTGAAGAGCTGCATCCAGCTGGTACGTCTGGTGTGGTGGAAGCAGAGAGAAGGGGTGTGGGGGCAGCTCGGAACCCCTGTGGTGCGGGGGGGAATGGGGCTGGGGCAGGCACTGACCAGCCGGGTGGGGGGTGGGACAGCTGCAAGTGGCTCATCTCACGGGGGGGCACATGTGCCCCCCTATCTGTACAGATGCAGGCTGTGGCTGTGGGCTGGGGCTAGGGCAGGCATGGGATGGAGGCATGGGGGGGCGGGGGCTGCCACTGCACAGCTTGTCTAGTGGTTCCTGCTGCTCATCCAGGAGGGTGGAGGGGGGCGTGTGCCCCCAGATCTGCCTGGCTGGGAAGAGCCTGGCCCCAGCCCTCCCCACCCTACACATCCCAGAGGCACCCCAACTCTTGCCTCCTGGACAAGTAGCGGGAACAGTGGTGAGAGCCACCAGATGAGCGCTGGATGAGCCACTCCCCATCCTTGCTCCCTTTGCACCCCCCAATGAGCTACTGTCTCAGTCCTGCTTTCACCCCGGCTCCAGCTGGGTGGCCCCTGCCCAAACCCCTCTCCCTTCCTCACCACAAGGGTCTTGATCTTCCTTCCCCATTCCCCTCCCTCCTCCCTTTCCCCTTCTACCGCATCAGACTTACCAGCTGCACTCAGCTCTCCACGCTGCCGGCTCTGCTTCTCACTGCCTATGTGCTGGGCTGCAGCTGCACACAGACATGGGCATTTATTGGACAAATTATTGGCTGCATTGGCCCAATTTCTGATACAGAATATTTTCTTTATATCGTTGCCAATCTGATATTGGACCGATGGATCGGTGCACTTCTAGTAGCCAGTTGCCTGTTGTGCCCTGGAGGAGCCCCATAGAGGCTGCAGGGCACTGGAACTCCAATGCCAGCGCACACCCTCCACTCCATTGCAGGCTTCTGCTCTCTCCACTTCGGCTCAACAGGGCTGCAGCCAGCAGCCCCTGCTACAGGCAGACTCCCTGTCCAGCTCCTGGGCCATTCGGGCAAAGCACTTCTGTGGTATGGCAGCAGCACCAGGAAGGGGGGTTGGAATTTCCAAAATACAAATTTGTCCAAGGTGCCATTCTCCCTAAGGCCAGCTCTGTAGAATAGCTTTTAGTGCACTTTACAATTATGTATTTGTCTCATAGGGCATTTATACGTACATATTTGTCTATTCTGACCCGCTGGAAATCCTAGGTCCTGGCTGCCACTGCTGCTTCTCCCCACCTCCCAGCTGTGGTGCAAATGCCACTGAAGCCCATTGGTACTGTGGACCATATAGGTCGACACCTACACAGTCAAGTGGGTCACCAGCTGGCTGGAGGGCTGCACCCAGAGAGTGGTAGTGGACGGATCATTTTCAATCTGGAGGGATGTGGGCAGTGGGGTTCCGCAGGGCTCGGTCCTTGGGCCCGCACTGTTCAACACCTTCATCAGTGACTTGGACGAGGGGGTAAAAA
>NW_017729022.1:44718809-44727571 GCF_001723915.1 Gavialis gangeticus
CTGCTCGGGTCCCTTCTGACCCTACAAACTATGAAACTATATCCAGTGGCTCTGTGGCCCAGTCCCAACCTGTAGGCCTGCTGTATTGGCTAAAACAGTGGATCATGTTGCTTGGGAAAATGATCAAAATTAATCCCCCTCTCTCATCCTAGAATTTCTTTACTTAGTGCTGTAAACGTTTGCATAGTACTCCTGTGTTTAGGTTGATGATGTTTAATAGAGGAGAAAAGTGAAAGACTCTTTGTAAATGTTTGATAATTTTATTTCCCTTTAGGAAAGAAGTCATAAATCATATCGTCCTCTCACTGTCCTCACATTTCGTTTAAACTACCTGTTCAGTGAGTTAAATGCAGTTTCCTACCATCTCCTAAATTTGGTTTTTCATGCTGTGGTTTGCGTGGTCTTCCTCAAGGTCTGTAAGCTTTTCCTGGACAACAGGAGCAGTGTGATAGCATCTCTGCTGTTTGCAGTGCACCCAATACATACTGAAGCGGTAGGTGAATCTAAAAGAGTTTATATTTATTCATTCGTAAAACTCACTCTTGGCTTAATTTTTAACTTTTTTTTTTACTTAATTTTATGTGTGTCAGCATAGCCTAAAAAGCATGTTGATTTTGTATTTGTACTGTTTATGCTGCTGTCAGGGAAAAGTAGCATAAACTTAAACATCCTTTAACAGGAAAGATTTGATATAGTTTTGTAGTATGCTTCTGCAAAAGGAAGTTGCAATTTTAAATGTGTCCCTGTACAATAAAAATAGACCAGTCTAAATTCAGTTTCTAATGGACAAGTGTTACATTGCAAGGAACATCTTTAAACTAACACGGCTACAACCAACACACCCAAAGAACATCAGTGCTTTTTAAAAGTCGATAATTTTGGTACAAAAGTCATGGATAACCCAAAATGCATTTTAAAGGAGAAAATGATAGAAGCTATAAAAGCTAGTTTGGGGCGAAATTCACTAAAGTGTATTTTGTTACATGCAACCTCCCATCTACCTATCTAGGTAAAACCAGCCTTTGATCCTTCCCTTGTCATCAGGCTCAGTGATAGTTCAGCGCGCAGAAAAGCTATTAAGTGATGTTAATTTATTTCTGACTAAGCTAATGAAATCTCCTTTGAGCTTGCTGTTATCAAGTGGTTCAGGCTTCTTCCATGAAAACTCATTTTCTCAGTGGCATTATGAGCAAACCTTTGTCTAATGATCCATCCAACCTTGAGTTTTACAAGATTTAGTTAATATTTTTCCAAAGGTGGTAGCGTGATTCATTCTAATTAGCCACTAATTTTGCTAGCTTTTTCCCTCACTGCACATCTGTCCTAACAAGGCCTTTTTCTACAAGTCTGATGTGAAAATATCTCTGCTTTTTTTGTGGGGGTTTTTGTAGACTGCACGAAATTCCTGAGAGAAATCTTTCCTTAGGAATATAAAAATTATGCTATATCAGAGTAATGGTACACGTAGTTCAGCGTCCTGTTTTTGCTATGGCTGCTAAGAATGCTGTGTCTAAATGGCTATCTGATTGTGTATCTAATGTTCCAGCCAGACTTCAAGTAGGAAGATTAATGTCACGGTACATTCTTTTTGGAGTAGAACAGCTCTAGTAAACTGGCTTCAGATCTGTTCCTATTAAGGATATTTCTACACTAGTCGCATGTATTCTCTGTCCCTATTCTTAATACTTTTGTTATATGGTTAGAGTTTGGTAGAGAAACTATGGCTTGCGTTGTATCTACTCTCCAGACTCCAGTAGGAGTTTAGCTGGTATATTTTTTAGAGTTCCTGAACTGCCTAACCTGGTTACAGACACTTTTCTGAAGATACGTTTGCCCTCTATCCCTGAAATAAATTACCTGCAACAAATTTGGTATTCTACAACTCTGAAAGTTTATAAGACATCTTTAAAGAAATATCTGTTACAAATGACTTAAAATTAAGCCTTCTTAGTACAGAGAGAGAAACTTGATGCCCCTTCCATTCTTTCAGCCCTTTTTTCTGAGGTTTTTTTTTTGCGTTGTGAAGGAGTTATTTTATTAGTATATCTGGAAAGTGAGATAAATGTTGCTGTTGTTTTTTTTCCCCTTTAAAACCCATGTTACATTTTTGTCCTGTTAGTCCTTGTTACCTCATTTTATAACTGTAGAATCAGAGGGTTGGGGGGGCAGGGGGGAGACTAGGGCTTAAGGCTGGAACTCCACAAAGGTTTAAAAAAAAAAAAAAAAAAAGGCTTTGACCTGTAATTTGTGTTCTTCAACGAAATAATCACTTCAAATAAGAACTCATCAACCTTTCTTTCCTTGTATTATTTTTCCAATTTCTACTGTTAAATATATTTTTATTTACTTCTTAACTTGCAAGTGAATGACTACTATATATATTTTCATTTAAAAACAAGCATCCTGTTAAGTGTCAGTTGAAAATGTTTTTGCCAATTCTCGGTTAGGAGCACATATTGAAGAGTGGTAATTTGAAGAAAATATCTTTGGAAAAAGAGGCTTACACAGGGGTGGGATTTCTTTTTTTAATTAAATGTAGTATAGTGCAATAAAATTACCAGTAAACTTAGTATAACGGCTATAAATTACACTTAGTCTACAATGATCTTGCATTGAATTTGATTGTTGTATGCGTTTTGCAAGGTTTATTAATTAGTAGTAGATACTGAAATAATTGTTAGATACTTGGGTAATTCCAGACATTGGCCACATGAGGGCACTCAAAGACCATATATGTTGGCAGAAAATTGGTGAAAGTATTTAAGACCCCATCTGATCTCAGATATATTTGTGCAATTCTAACTGAACTTAACAGCAGTTGCACTTGAGAGAGAATTTATCCCTGTATTTTTCCATGCTTGGTTTTATTATTTTTTTTTCTCCCATCTTTGGGCAATTTAAGACTCAATTGTGTTGTAAAGTTGTATATATCTCTCTCGTCTCCTTTTGAATTTTGCCAGTAAAGTACCTACTATAGGTGTACATGTGCTCTGTACACCCAAGTTTGAGTTTCTTTTAGCTAATAGTGTCTGTCTGCTCCTTACAAGGAAATAAAGAGCCTAGCAGCTGTGACCTGCCTTAATTTCTTCTTACTACTCAGGGCAGTAACATGGTACGTCGTGTTTTGACTCACTGCTCTGTAGAAACCCTTAACCCTTTTACAGACTTCTCAAATTTCTGAAAGCCTTCAAAATAGTCTGTGGTTTAGTGTTTACACCTTGGACTGATTAAACTTCATCTGGACTGAATTTGTTCAAATCAACCCCTTAATTCTCCTACTTTTCTATATAGGAGCCTCAAATTGCAGAATTAAAATCTGCAGGCTTCAAACCTTGACCATGTTGAGTTGGGCTAATATTCTCCTTAAGGATCATCTGAGAACCTACATTCCAAACAGATGCTGAGTCTGTTTCATTCTCTGCCTAGATGTGAAATGTAGAGATGTCAAAATGAAATGCCACCTCTCTTAACAGTCAGTGTGTAGGTAGTGCTGGATTCGAGACTTGGCTACATAAAGTAAGAGCCCACACCAAAGTTGACACTGACATTGGCATAGGCGATGTGTAGGGGAGGCATGGTAGGGCATGTGCCCCCCCCCCGCCTCAGGAGGCACCAGTCGTTCATGGACATTAGCATTGGACCTGCTATGCTATTTGACTAAGGCATGGATGCTCAAACTCCACCCTATGGAGCCATGTGATCCAGCTCGCAGGGCTCTCTACCACTCTTAAAATTTGGTGGGTCAGGAGTGGTAGTAGCATTAGTTGCAGCTTCCCTGCTGCCAGACTTCTGTGGCAAGCCTCATAGACTGGATAGCATAGTGTTGCATGTAAGACCAGGCACACAAGGCTGAGTGGAGGTAGTGTGGGGCCAATCTGGGCAAATGAGCTATGACTATTGCTGTGTGGGTCTGATCCAGACATGCTTAGAAGCGACATGGAGCCCAATCCAGTTGCACAGGGACCTGCTGAAGCTATGCGGGGCCTAGTCCAGTGGAGCAGAGGTATACAGGGTCTGATCCAGCTCTGTGGAGCCCAGTCTGGCCCACAGAGTGACCCTGCACCACTCATCTGGCTTATGGAATGGGGGTGCATTCTGAACTTCAGAACAGGAGTGTAATGCTCAATTTCTTCTCGTAGGGTTCCTCAAGGCATTCAGATAACGGCATATTAGAATCTGCTGCACAATCCACACAATTATGCCTCCTGCTAAGTCGCACGTGCATGGCTAGAGGTGTGATTGTGGATCTGGCATCAGACCCGGTTAAGCCTTAGTTCCATTATAGGACGAGCCCAGGGTTGCCATCCCAGGCTCCCCCTGTACCAGCAAGTAGCAAACTCCTGCAGCTTTATGTCCTGTAGCTCACAGGACTCTCAGCCACGGCAATGCCACATACGTTGCCACAGCTGCAAGTCCCACAGCTGCTGGCACTTGGCCACAACAGTGCCCCATGCTGTGCCATGAAAGAGGGTCCTTTCAGCTGTGGGGCACTGCTGCAGCCAAAAATCCCACCAGCTGATGGGGGTCCCAGCCATAGCTACCTTGCTACACATGCAAATTGGGTAGCAAACGGCTATACAGTTATTACACATTTTCCAGCTCTAACTTTATAGCTGGATAGACCTTTTTATGACATGTTAGTTACTTTGCACTTGTAGCCAGTCTAAATTAATTGTGCGATTAACCAGTAAATTGCATAATGCATGTAACATGTAGAGGGGGCCTTACAGAGAGAGACTGGAAAGCAGCTGTTTCTGGTACTTGACACAAGCTTTAGTGCTTCCAATAGTTCTCTCTGTTGGTCTCTCTTAAAAGCTGTTTCCATGTAGTCCTTGAGTGCAGCTGCAGAGGGACTGTGTAAGGATTAGCCATTTCATCAGATCTGCTGCTAGCACAGCCAGTAGCTAAGTGACCACCCCTGTGGTTATAGGATTCTACCATCCCATCCCCTCAGGTTACAGGGAAATTTTGTTTTTATGCTGTAATGAGCTATTCATCTTTATCCAGAAAAGAAATAAGGTCTTTGCAGACAGCAACCCTGATCAAATTTGAATGCAAGGGTGACAGGAAACTGGAGGCACATGCATACCAGTTTCTCTTCTAATGATCTCTTACACATCTTCAGACAAAATCACCACCTTGGTACCAATCCTGACTCCAGACAATTTGAAGAGCTCCTGATTTGGATCATAAATGCTTTGGAGATATGGTATCAGACTTTCAATTTCTTTGTTAACTGCAGAGAGCGCTGGAACCTTTCCCTGTTAATTAGGAACTCTTAGTTTTGCTGGGAATACTTTGGCAAACTTCAGTGGCTGTGACACAAACAGCAGAATGCATTTAAAAAACTCTACCCACAGTCATACCATTCATAGAAGTCATAGTTGATTTGCATTCAACAGCCCTACCCAGTAGAGGACAGATTCAAGTTCCTTCAGTCATTCATACAAGATATGAGGACAGAACTGACGGTAGCAGTCATACAGGGCTAAATCTACTGGAACACACTTTCAGTTTGACACTGCTTACCAAGCTTTACCTGTGGCACTTACAGTAATGGCAAGAGACACAGTGTGCAATATGAGCCCAGTCATCAGTGTCCCATCCCAGGTTCTGCATGAGCGCACCTTGTGGCTAGAGCACCTGAAATATGACAGTCCTACTTGGTATTCTAATGATGAGCTGTGCAGACAACTTATTCTCAACAGGTACAAGAGAGAGTCCCTCTAGAGCAGATAAATTTATGAGAAATGTTTTTTTCAGCAAAATGGAAAGATCTTCAAAGTAGACTGCACGAAATGATTTGAATCATTCCTAAAAAATAAACCCTTCATTCCTTAAAAACTCTTAACTGCAAGTGAAATTAGAATTTGACTTCTTTGAAGTCTGTCTGTTTCCAGTATTGGCCTAAAATGTCCAATTTTGTGTTTCTTGCAGGGTCTCTTTAAGTGTAAAGGCAGGATAAGCTGTGATGCATGATTTTGTAGGGAAAATTTAATACTTTGACAAACTTCAGTCACTCTGGCATTGCAGAATGCATTAAAAAAATACCCCACACAACCATGCTGTTCATAGGAATCATAGTTGATTTGCATTTGGTACAGCCCTATCCAAGGTTAATCAGGTACAGGGTTCCCTCAATTTATGCTGTACCTGCATTCCTGGAGAACGGTGCATAAATCAAATTCTCATAAAGTGAACCCATTTTACAATGTAACAAATAGGGATAGGTTCCCATGGCAGTGAGGGAGGGAGTGAGGCTGGGACTAGGGAAGGGGCGCCGCTCCCGGGGCTGCACAAGGCAGCAAAGCAGAGGGAACAGAGAGGCACTCATCTCAGCCTTGGCAACAGCAGCCCTGGGAGCAGCTGGCATCAGCTGCCTACAGCCAATGGGCTGCAACGTGCTCTGCCTGTCCCCACTCACCTCTGCTCCTGGGCTGCACTGTGCTGTGTCCGTACTCACCCCAGCACGTGCCCCAGTCTTCATAGTTCGCATTATGTTAGCAAGAGAAATCAGTGAAATCTAAATCCTCATTCCTGGACCCTTTACTGCAGCACGGGGACAAAGATGATGAAGAGCTGCATCCTGGTTGCATTTCCAAAGTAGTATCAGAATTCTGTCAGAACTAGTCCAACACTACCTTTCCTCTCTTATCAACTTCATGTGCTTCTTCAAGAGAAAAGAAGAGGGATGCTCTGTTTCTGGAGTTTTCTGTTGCTATTTATGCAGAACTAAGTTCTTCAGGCTCTCTCCTGCCTCTGTCCTTGTCAAGTGCATTGAAGGAAGACTGTCTCATCCCATAAACCTTCAGGTGATTCACGTATGGTATTCCACCTGAAACCAGTTGACTGGGACTCTTCCATTGAACCTCAAAACCTACTTCACTAGAGGGTAAATTACATTGTGAGGTTAGTTCGGATTCATGTCATTTTCTTAAATTTGTAAAGCAGCTGTGTGGAACATCATACTGACTGCATGTTAAATACTAGGCTCTTGATATGGTAGGTAGAAAAGATGTTAACTTTGGAAGAGCAGTAACATAACACTTTTATTTTAACTGATTGACTTACTCCTTGATATAAAGGGAGATACTGCTTGTCAGTCGCAAGCAATAGGGTCCATGCTGACACAAATGTAAAGAAAGAACAGTTACGTTACAGTAACTTACTTTTCTTGATATTGTAGTCTGCAGATTCTGTAGCCTACCTAATTCCCCATTCTCCGTGTCTTCAGTTATGTGCTTCAAGTTGCGAGTGATGAGTGAGGGTAGTGGCCATTACATTCCTTCATAGGAGCAGGAGGCAGCATGAGGCACATACACAGCCCCCTGCAGACACTGTTAGCCAAAAGAATCTGATCTGGCAAGAATGAGG
This sequence comes from Gavialis gangeticus, assembly GCF_001723915.1. Taxonomy (NCBI): domain Eukaryota; kingdom Metazoa; phylum Chordata; order Crocodylia; family Gavialidae; genus Gavialis; species Gavialis gangeticus. The sequence continues at coordinate 44,726,184 of NW_017729022.1, forward strand.
TGTGTACACACCTGAAATGAGAGATGCAGTATTTTGAAAACCCATAGTTACTATAGGGTAAGTAACCATTATTTTTCCTTTCCCTTCAGGTAACTGGAGTGGTGGGGAGAGCAGAGCTTTTATCATCTATATTTTTTCTGGCTGCTTTTTTGTCCTACACTAAATCTAAAGGTTCAGACAATACCATAGGTAAATGCCTATTTTTTTCTTTATTGGTTTTGCTAGTACTGATAGAAGCTAGCTTCTATGTAACACCTTATTTTTTCAGCTGACCCTTAAAAATAAGGTGTCCTATATTTAGGCTCATGGGGCATCTTTATATGTACTGCAGGGGAGGAGGGATGGAGGTGCTTAAATTAGAGCAGCTCAGAGTGCTGTTCTAATTAAAATGCAGCAGCAGCATGTGTCCTGCGCTTCAAAATGGCTGCATGGGTCCTTTAACTAAAACCCGTTAGAGCGTCTCTGTCACCATTTTGAAGTGCAGGGACACTGAATACACCTGGTGCGCACTTAGTTAATTGAGTGTGCTCTGACACAGGCTAATTAGCATACATTGGCACAGACATCTGACGTGTGTAGGTGCCCATGGTGACTTTGTGGTTTTGTAAATACTGTATTTTCTCACATACATCACGCACCTTTTCCCCCAAAAATTGGGGTGCATTCAGATGGGAAATTGTTTTTTTCAGTGAAAGAGAAACAAGTCTGGAAACACTGTGCATGCCATGCTGCTGCCAAGGTGGCTGCCACTTGTATCTGTTTTGGCAAGCTGAAGGGGCAGCGTTCTAACCCTCTCACATCTCTAGGTGTTGGCTGAGCATGGTTGCTTGTGCCTGAAACAGCAAGTACACTGCTATCTTTCTGAGACTTCTGATGTGGAAATGACATTTTATTTACAGGAATTTATGTAACGAACTACTTGCAGTAAAAAACTAAATCTTGCTACTGTCCCTGCAAGGGTCTGGAGCCTAACTTTGTCATAAAGCAAGTCTTCTTGGAAAAGTGTGTCCAGAAAGTGTAGCATCCCAGGAGATGGTCAGGAAACAGAGGGAACTTTCTGGTGATGGCTGCCATATCCAGGGTGCCATGCTTCCTGGATACTCTGCTTCCCAGGAGTACTTGCTCAATGTCGCAAGTTGACCGTAACTCCAGGAATTTTTTTTCCCTATGTTCTGCCTTCCAAAAACAGGGTGCATGTTTCATTTGGCTGTGTTTTGTTATATGTGAGCAAATACAGTTTGTTTTTTGCTTCAGAATGCCTTTTGCTTGAGGATTTTTGAATGGTTTTCAGTCATTTATATATATTACACGACAAGGGTGCTCAGGAGGCACTACTTCGCTGTCAGGGTGGTTAGGAGCTGGAACCAACTTCCAAGGGAAGTGGTGCT
>NW_017729022.1:44727677-44735183 GCF_001723915.1 Gavialis gangeticus
GGGTGCTGGAGGCACTACTTCGCTGTCAGGGTGGTTAGGAGCTGGAACCAACTTCCAAGGGAAGTGGTGCTTGCCCCTACCCTGAGGGTCTTCAAAAAGAGGCTAGACGGCCACCTAGCTGGGGTCATTTGACCCCAGCATCCTTTCCTGCCCATGGCAGGGGGTCGGACTCTATGATCTGCTTAGGTCCCTTCTGACCTTACCAGCTATGAAACCATTCAGCCTGCGAGACAAAATGCAGCCCATGGAGCCATCGCATCTGGCCCATGGAGCCATTGCTTATGGCACACAGGGCTCCATGTGGGGTAGAAAATGTGGTGGTGCAGGAGTGGTGACCATTAATATGGTAACTCCCCCCCCCCCAATTCCCAAAGCCCAAACCCTGCAGTGCCAGTCGCAGCCAGGCCATGCTCCCTCCCCTGCATTTGGATCAATGCCAGGCCACAAAACCTTCTCCCATGGGGGTCCAGGTTGGGGGCAGGGCATGGCTCCTTCTCCCTCAGGGCCAGACTGGGGCTGAGCCATGCCCCCTTCCCCTCTCAGCAGGGCATCAGTTATACCCCTCCTCCCCCTCCACAGGGGCAAGCCCTTTTCCCCCCATGGAACCAGGCCATGCCCCCTACCCGCATTGGCTTAGCCATGCTCCTTTTTTCCTTGTGGGGCCCAGCCATACCCCCTTTCTCCTCCAGGTCCAGGTTGCAATTGAGCTGCCCCTTGAACCCCTCTGTGTTGTCAGATGGTGACCACCATGCCAGAGCTGGATTAGGACCACAGGTGGGATCCAGCTTGCAGATGGAAGGGTACTTCCCATACATCCTGCTGGGGGGAAAAGGTTGAGCACCACTGTGTTAATACAACTTTTCTATAAGGTTGGGTGACTATTACTCTTCAAAAAAAAAAAAAAAAGTGTCTATTGCAGTGCATATGATGAGTAGCTCTCTAGAACCTGTTCTGTCACAGACTAAAGTTCTAAATCTGTCTGCTGAAACATTAGGAAGATAATTTGTTTCAAAATATTTTGAATGGCTATAGATGGGAAATGGGACTTTTCAGAAGTTAAGAAAATGAGAAGAATTTTCTATATTGTTCATACACTTGCACACATGTACACCAGCCGTGTCTTTTTTTCTTTAGTCCTTCTTTCAGGTTGGGAAACAAATGTCTGATACGGTTGTAAAATACTTTGTGGGGTGAGACAGATTCTCCCTTTCATGACAAGTTCTGAGTAGTGATGATTGCCACTATTTAACTGTGAAGAATTTAACTCATTAAATGGATGTGATATCTTTGTTTTTTATAATATCTTTTTTACATTGCAGTGTGGACTCCAATTGCAGTAACAGTGTTTCTAGTTGCAGTTGCAACACTGTGTAAAGAGCAAGGAATAACAGTGGTAGGAATATGCTGTGTTTATGAAGTATTTATAGCACAGGGGGTAAGAAACATTTATAAAAAATTCCATTATAAAGTTTTTTTTCTGTCAACTAGCTGTTTAAGCTGACTACAGATTAAAGTTTCTGAAGGCCAGAGGTATATAGGAATTGACATTAAAGTATTGAAGGCTTTTAAGGCAAAAAAAAAAATAGAAAATGTGCTCTCCACACACGTCTGTCTCAATTTAGTGAAAAGCCACACGCTCTAAAATATAATTATTTAAATCAATTAGCATTTAGAGTTTTGTGAAATTCACAATTCCTACTATTCCTCTTAAGTCAGCTGTTAATTCATAGAATCATAGAAAATTAGGGTTGGAAGGGACCTCAGGAGGTCATCTAGTCTAGCCTGCTGCTCAAAGCAGGACCATCCGTAACTAGATCATTCCAGCCAGGGTTTTCTTGAGTTGGGCCTTAAAAACCTCCAAGGATGGAGACTCCACAACCTCTCTGGGTTGTGGAGTCTCTGTTCCTGTGATTTACTACTCTCTAATGAGAGAGTTTTGCCTAATAACTAACCTAAACTTCCCTTGCTGCAACTTGAAACCACTGCTCCTTGTTCTGTCGTCTGCCATTACTGATAACAGTCTAGCTACTTCCTCTTTGGAATCACCCTTCAGATAATTAAAGGCTGCTATCAAATTCCCCCCTCAGTCTTCTCTTCTGTATACCAAATAAGCCCAGTTCCCTCAGCCTCTCCTCAGAAATCACATGCCCCAGCCCCCTCACCATTTTCATTGCCCTCTGCTGGACTCTCTCCAACTTGTCTACACCCTTTCTGTAGTGGGGGGAAGGGGCAAAACTGGACACAGTACTCCAGATGTAGCCTCACCAGTGCAGAACACAGGGGGATAATCGCTTCCTTTGTTCTGTTGGTAATGCTTCTATAATTGCAGCCGAGTATGCTGTTAGACATTTTGACAACAAGAGAACACTGTTAACTCGTATCTATCTTATTGTCCACTGTAACCCCCAGGTCCCTTTCTGTAGAGCTGCTGCTTAGCAGCAAGTGTGTAGCAGTGCATAGGATTGTTCTGTCCCAAGTGCAGGAAGTTGAATTAGAAATTTATTTTAAAATGTTAGGTTTCATATTAAACTTTGATAGTTAACACTTTGCTAGTCTGTAACTTTAAAATTAAATCTCATCCAGGGAAATAGATTTTTCTCCACAACTGAAACTGATAGTTAACATGCTTTTATTAGTATGCTTCACTTAATCATGTTTTAATTATACATGTTAAGAAAATCTGTTTAGGTTACAAATTCAAACTTATATTGGTCCATATCAGATTGGCACCAGTAAAAGGAATATTGACGCTATTAGCAATTGGCTTTTTTTTAACTAGTTTAACTGATTAAAGTCACTAATTTAATGCTGTCTGCATGTGTGCAGCCACAGCATGCACACAGCCAGGAATGCAGCTGGGGCGCTTGGAGAGCAGTCTCCTGCTGGTAAGTCTGTGGAGGGGAAGGAGCATGGGGGGAGAGAAGGGATATATGTGGGGACAGGTCTAGGCCCCCATGGTGACGGAGGGATTTCAGGGGTAGGAACAGGCGCTGCCCAGCCAGGGTGAGGTGTGAGATGGAACCACAGGCCGCTTGTCTGGAGGGCGGGGATGGGGGCTCAGCTCCCTACTGCTGTGCACACCTATGGAGGGCATGTGCCCCCTGGATTTGTGCACAGGGTGAGCGCAGGCTGCCTGCTGCAGGCTCTGGGTTGGGGGCTGCGGAAACTTCTTCCTCATGGGAGGACTGGGACAGGGCTGCATTAGGGATGGGCAAATGACGGCACTGGGAAGGGGGGAGCTATGGGGTGGGCTACAGCCACCCCAAAATTCATGATAGTGCTGCCCTGGTGCCGCCCAATGCAGCTCCGAGCCCACATTGGGTAGACTGGCCTCGCCCCATGCACAAATCTGGAGGGGGGCACATGCCCCGCATGCCTCCCCCAGGTGTGTGCACAATGGCAGAACTACCCCCTTCCCACCCTCCCTATGCCTCCTGGACGAGCCATCCATGGCTCTGTCCCTGCCCAACTCCCTCCCTCATCTTGGGGCTTGATCTGCACCCCCAGGCCCCTCCCCCCCACCCTCTGACTTACCTCCTGGACACTGCTCTCCAAGCTGCTGGGCTGCATATCACCTATTGGATCGGTATCAGCTGATATGACTGGTTAATAATCAGCAATCGGTATCAGCCAAAAAATATTTTTTTTTACTGTTTGCCCCTCGTAAAAAGTAATATACCAAACCAGCAATGGCATAAGTAATAAAATACAAATAATATATTCAAAGATGACTGCAAAAATCTACATTGTGAACCTACTTTTTTGCTTGTGTTTTTCAAAGAGGATATACTAAATTTGTCACAGAAGTACTGAATATACATGCAACTCTTCTGTTCACATTAATTTGTTGTGCAAACATATTTGCCCAAAGCCATTAGTTGTTTATATAAAAAAGTGTATACTAAACTGTACTTGCATTGAACTGTATGCATGCAGTTACATTTAGTGAAAATGTAATTATATGTTGAACTGTGTAAGCCCTTAAATTACACCTAAAGAAATCTGGCTGTTGCTTGAAAACAAATGAGTACTAGTAACCCTGATGAAAATGTATTCCATAGAGAGAAGAGATAACAGTTGCAATGAAAATAGCCTGAGTGTTAAAATAGAAAAATTGATGCCATAAAAAATTGTATTTGATTTAAATAGTGTGTTTGTGTTATTTGACAGTGCCTTAACACAAATGTGTGAAAGGCAGAATTAAGGTTGATGTTTCTTGGGTGGTTTTGTTGTTGTTAGGGTTTTTTTGAGTTTGACAGTTAGAAAAATAATGTTTCAGAACTACAAGGCTTCTTTCTTTAAGGCATGCAATTAAATCCAATTATCTGAAAGTCACTAGTATCATAAAATAGCCTGTCCCATACACTTTTTTTTCAAATGAACTTTTCATACTTCACTAAGTTACTCTGAGAGGGATAGAAATGTCAAGCCGTACAAAAAAAGTCTCAGCAGTTTTCCTTGGAACCAAAAGAAAGTATTTGTTATCCCTTTTGTTTAAGAACCGCTGAAATATTTTTGTTCTTCTGGATTCATTAAAACCGTAACCTTTCCCCAGAGATTAAGTGTGTGAGGAAAGCTTTTTCATGGAATGAAAAATAAAAAACTTCTGTTTAAAGTATGAAAGCTTCAGAAGCTTATTGAAAACACTTGGTCAGCTTTACTAGTGGGTCGTGGTAAAGCATAGTGAATTAATAAACTAGAGCATTGTCTAATAACATAAAATATGTTCTTTTTTCCAGTATACCTTTCCAATGCTGTTGGATACTGCTGTACAGATTCTTCGAGGGAAGGGCAGTATTCCTTATTCAATGCTCCAAACACTGCTAAAACTTATTGTTCTGATGTTCAGTACTCTGCTTCTTGTTGTAATCAGAGTCCAGGTCATTCAGTCTCAACTTCCAGTATTTACCAGGTAAAAATACTAGAAAACTGTGTCTTAGCTTGATGTAGCAGAATTTGTAACTAATGACTTCACCAAGCTACACTTTAAAATAGCTTAAAAAATACCTATCTTGGAATTCCTGTAGAATATTATAATTATCTGTGACAATTAACTACTTTGTTATAGCAATAATTGCTGTTAAACACCTGTATATTTATTTATGTATGCACTTTTATACATGCTGCCTTTCCCAACAAAGACTCAGGTTGGTTTCCAATAAGGAAAAAAAAAGAACATAAAAGGATAACTAACATAAATACTATTTTGTGGCATTTGTGAAGTCATGGAATAAAACTTCTATTTAGGCAAGTTTTTTGTGGTATCTTTTATTGGGCTATCTGTATAGTTGGGAGAGCTGTTAGACAAGTTTTCAAGCATCAAAAAGTAATGTCTAGTTATTAGTCTGTTCGGCTAGGCAGTGAGGAAAGGAGCAATTTTTTGAAGCATTTGCACCGTAGATCTTGTGCATGAATAATTTAGACCTGAGAGACTTCAACTTTAAAAACTATTACCCAAATCCATTTATCATCTTCACATATTGATATTTTGCTTCTACATTTGAAATACCTGAAAAAAATGGAAATTGTTCTATGCTTGGATAAGACAAAAACAAGTTTTCTAAGAGAACATATCACCATATTTACCCAAATACAAGATGAACCTGAATATAAGACCCCCCCCCCCCCGTAATTTAGATTCTGCACACAGAATACTTACAAATTTATGATAATTTTCCTTGTATAGAATCTAATTGTTGGATGATCACCTTATATTTTTCCTCCCAGCTGGTGGGGGGAGAGGTGATGAGGGGAGCAGTAATGGGGCAGGTAGTGGGTAGGAAGCAGTAGGGGGGCACCTGGTAGGGCAAGCAGGCAGGGGGTCATGGGGCAGGCAGTGGGGGTCTCCATGAATTTGGTAGGACCGTAGGTATAGCCTGCATTTTATAATTATGTAACCATAAACAAACTACACCACAGCAAGTTGATGTTGCTGCATAAAAACATAATAGCCTGTAATATTTGATCTTGCACAGAATTCTATTCTGTTAAATGTTTCCCACCCCACCCTGGTAATTTTAGTCCGTATACTAACTTTTCAGTTGGAGTGTAGGAATACAGTATTTCCTTGCATACCACACCTTGTTTATAGGAAGGCAGAATGGTGGGAGGGAGGGACATTTTGTGGGATTTCTATTCTCCCACAAACCTAAGCTAATTATGTAGCAAGCCATGTCCCCTGAATAAATTTTGAAGCATTTATTTTGAGGCTTGCTTTATTCCATACTCTCTGCTAGTGACCAGAAGGGATTTACATGCATATAACAACTTCAGCCACTTCCTCTTTCCCTAACCATGTGCTTTTATAAATGGAGCAAAGATGCGAGAAATTGTAGAAGCTACTAAGTTGCCTTCTTCCTGAAGCTGACTGCTCTGGTGTAGAAGTAACTGCTCTGAAAGATGCTAGGTCATAACCCATTTTTTTAAAAAAATGGAAAGTCATTCTTTTCTCTTTTTAGGTTTGATAATCCAGCTGCTGTAAGTCCATCTCCTGCAAGGCAGCTGACTTTCAACTACCTCCTTCCTGTAAATGCTTGGCTGCTGCTTAATCCCTCAGAACTGTGCTGTGACTGGACAATGGGTACAATTCCACTTGTAGAGTCGTTGTTGGATATACGGAATATTGCCACTATTATGTTCTTCTGCTTTTTGGGATCTTTGATTTTCTTCAGTCTACGATATCCTGGGGACTCGTCCAAGACTGTATTGATGGTAAGAGTGATTCAGGATTTTTTAAAATCCCCTTTATGACAGTAAAGTGGCCTAATATACTGTGCTAATACATGTTTAATTCTGCTATAGCCAGGTGAGACTGATGCTTGTCTCTGTGGGTTAAGAATAGGGGCTCAGCAAAGAAGACAAACAGGAAAACTTTTCAGTTTCAGCATTTATCATGCAGTTTGGTATTAAAAACAATGAAAATGAATCGGGTATGAAAGAAGCTGGACAACAATTGAGTGGGGAGAAAAAAGATAGGTGGAGGGAATTAAAGATACTCAAACTGTGTTATTTATGGTGCTTCTCAGGTATTCAGAAATCAAAGTGGATTAGTTTAGGATTTCAGCGGTGCTTGGTAATATGCGTCTGTGAGAACACTAGGATGAATGAAAGGTGTTTGGCTCTACAGCATATTTAAAATACTCAAATACAGCAGCTGCCTTCCAAGTATTGACTGCAGGTTTTCCTTATTTGTATGCAAGCTGGTGGGTTTAGTGAAATAAGAAGAATGTTTGTAGCCCTTAAATCAAGATGATCTCTTTTATTATGTTTTGAAGAGATTAATTCTGGAGAAAATATGATGATAGCTTTAAAAAAGAGGGTTTCATTATAAAAGCAAAAATGCCTATTTACATGATATTTGAGAGAGAATCATGAAAATGTAGTATCCCATACCATGCCAATTAGATTTAATCCTTGTTTTGTTTTGAAAAGAAAAATGTTGGCCCCTATCCTTATAAGAACTTGCCATGCGAGTCCCGTGTCCCCCCCCCCCCCCCCCCCCCCCCC
>NW_017729022.1:44735382-44743318 GCF_001723915.1 Gavialis gangeticus
CCCCCCCCCCCCCCCCCCCCCGGGTATTGGTTTCCTTTTACTAAATCTGTTCTGTGATGATGTTGTAGTGTTTTGCTAAAACCTTAGAAATTTCTGGAGTTTTTGTACATGCGAGAGAACATATATGCATGTCTCCTAGTTAGCCAAAATCATACTGCTTTACTGTTAATCCTGTACTTAATCATGATAATTGAAAAGGTAGATTATGCAACTTCGAGAAGGTATGCGAGTAGAGGGGTGATCACTGCATAGAATTTATTTCTCAGTTTTCTTCACTAAGCAACTGACTCTTGAGAGACATAAAGCTATTATTATTAACTAAATTATTTTGATAGTCCATTTAAAAACTTTTTATAAATTCATTACAAAATTAGTGGAAATGAGATGGCAATGCAGCCATATTGACTTTAACTGGACTTTGAGAACTGTGTGCAAGTAAAAAAAACCTAGGTAGCCATTTTAAATACTACATTTGAAAAAGTGCTATAGCTAAGGACAAGATATTTTTATGTTTTGGCCACTGAAGAGTTTCTGCTTACTGCTATCTCCAGAAAATATATTGCTATTGATATATTTATGAACCGTTCAAAAACATAATGCTCTGTGCAGCTGTTCACTGGTATTAGGAAACACTCAACCTTTGTCATCAAAGTAGTCTTAGGGTAAACATAATTTCCTGTATACTTAATTTAGTAATAACTTTTCTTAATGAGGTTTTTTTAATTTCTAGTGTTTTAAAATGCCTTCCATTACAAACATCTGTTTTTAAAACACAATGTTATTCATAAACTTGCCTGTTTTGGTTTTTTTAATCCTTTTATGTAGTAGATTTTACGCCAGAAGAATCAATCTCTCAAAGTGCCTGGAGGCCAGTGTCCCAGGAAATGAGAAATGTTCTATTAGGAATACTTATCTTCTAAATACAGTAACATGAGAACAAGACTGTGGATCAGAAACTGCTTCTAAGTAATCATTTTCAGTGAGCTCCATGTAGGTTGGAAGGAGATGGCTCTACCAATATAAAGAAATACGGGCTTCTGTAACTGTCCTGATTTTCATTCTCAAACTGTCCTCAAGATAATTGCAGCCATTCACCTTTTCCCTCCTAGTTGGCTATTCGTTTAACAAAAGTTGTGCAACAAGCATTAACCATGATCCCATCTTTGTCAAAGAAGCCTAAATTTAATTGGTACAAATATTTATTACTTTAAATAAGTACAGTTTATAGTACTGTTATCATGCCAATCATGTGGTAAAATACTTTTACCAGTCAGAGTAAACGAATGGGTAAACTCTGATTATCTACATGCACATGAACAACATAACTTAAACAAAGTCATAAAGTAAGCCCTATCTTGGTAAGTAAAACTTAGAAATATTTTTCTGAAGTACCATACTAAAACCAAATTCTGAGATTTATTTTCATGGGTTTTGAATAGTTTTGAAAGGGGGAGCTTCCCATGACTTGTTTAGTATTCTGGAGTTGAGAGCTCCTTTCTTTACTTACATTTTGCTGATTTAACCCACCACAGTGTAGACCTAGCTTCTTTAGTGTAAGAGAGCTTATAATGACATAAATTATTCTGAGTTAATGAAGCAAGATACATTATACCAGTAAAATGCCATGTGGCAGTATAATTGTCAGCACGCCAGGGCCTTGCCTAAACTACAAAGGTTTATTAGTATGTTCTTTGGCAATCCTTCACAGCTGAAGATGATGGTCTTCCATAATTATCTTATCTATGGGCCTGAAGATGGCTGACAAGGCCAATCTGGGATTGACAGACTCTGCTGCAACTCAGGCATGTTTCTGTGTGGGGTGTGTGGCTTCAGTTTCTTTATTCGGTCCACAACATGCTGTTTCTCCCATTCCCGCTTTTTTTATCTCCCATTTGTCGTCATACAGTTTTGAAGTACTGAGATCCCTGCAGCAGACTCTTCCTATATTTGGGGTGGTCCTGGAACAGGGGTGGGCCTGTGGGCCAAATCTGACCTGCAAGGCCATTCTATCCAGCCCCTGGGGCCCCTAAAAAATTTAGAAAATTAATATTCATCTGTCTTTGGTTCCTGTCAAAAATGACAGGAACCAGGGGCAGTAGGACCCCAGGGAAGCCCAACAAGCTCCTGCAACAGCAGGGCCTGCCCAGCCCCTGCCCCAGCCAGAAGCCCCAGCAGGGACCTTGTGGCTGTGCTGTGCTGGAAACTCAGGTAAGTGGGGGGGAAGGGGAGGGGAGGACCCTGGGCAGGGAAGGAGCCCAGGGAAAAGCAGCCCTGCCCCATGGCTGGCACTCCCTGGTGCAGCCGCTTGCAGCCTGTGCAAGGCTGTCCTGAACAGGCACAGGCAGCCCCAGGTGGGCTGCAAGCAGCTGCAGCGCAGGGCGCCGGCCACAGACTACTTTTCCTGTGCTCAGTACTGACTTGTAATGTGCCCCCACTGCCAGCCTGGGCCCCGTGCTGGCTCCAGGCTTGCCTGTTGGGGCTGCATCGTGGTGGCAGCATCTGCAGCCGCCCCTGCTTGCTGCGCCAGGAAAGAGCAGGAAGCAAGTGACCTCCAGAGGAGTCAGGAGGGCACAGAGTTAGCTTCAGGTGCCCACCCCTTGGTTCAGGTATAGAGAAATTTCCATGATGCTGACTACCTTGCATGGAAGTTCTCTTAGCTTTGTATACTGAATTAATTATGAAGTGTATGTGTGTGCATGGATGCACAAGTCTGGTGCCACAAAAAAGAAAAGCAGAAAGAAGATGCACAGGAGAAGCAGGCAAAAATGAACTTCAGAATGCTTTGGAAGAAAACCAGTTTTGGGCAGTAGGCCACTTCCAAGGAATAGTGAATCAGGCATACCTCTTGTAAATTTATTTAAATAAAGTAGAAAATTGGAAGCCTTTTGAATCTGAAAGATGGATGGTAGTTCTGACGTAGGTGATGTGCATCTTGAGAATGATGAGAACTGTTTTGTGTTCCTTAATTGTTTGTTGCATTTCATGTTCAACTTTGGCCCAGGATGCAACAACTCGGGTGTTCTACCAAACTTGGCCAAGTCAGCCAGATGGACTGTAAATACAACTGACACCAGCTGTATAAACTAATTCCTGAATTTGAAAAAAATATATACAAAAAAAAATTATTTGAAATGCATGATGGCAAAAAGATTAACAGGTGATTAAACCTTTCACTCATTGTTTGAGAACTTTTGCATGTGGGGAAACGTAGAAGAAAATACTAAAACATATATATTTTAGGTGTTGTTTGATTTTTGCAGAACAAGGCTATTTTTCTCTGGCAGAAGTTTCTAGTTTGTTGATAAATCCAGTGGCAGTATTATTTAGTTGTTACCTAAGTATGATCTGATTTGGTTGACCATGTCAAAAGGTACAGCATCAGAGAGCTCAGAGCAAAACTGGATATATTAAGCAATGTGCAGAACAAGTCATGAAAACCAATCCTTGAGGAGGTTAAAGAGTCTGAATATTTTTTCAATAATTTCCAGTGCCACACCAGACACACACAAAATGCAGAACAAAGAGTGCTGTCATCAGACATTTATCATGCTTACCTGTTTCCAAGACTACTTGAATTTAAAATGACCCTCCTCAATAATTGGATTCTATACATGGGAAATCTATAAATTTGTTATAATTTTCCACTAGGTATAGAATCTAATTAGTGGAAGGTTGTCTTAAATTTGTCCCCTGCTCCTACACCACTGTGAGGTGTAAAGCTGCAGTGGGAAGAGAGGTGCCAGAATGCCACCCCTTGCCCCTCCTCCAGTACCAATGTTTGCCCCTCCAACTTGTGTCTACCCCACTGCCACTTGTCTCGTCCTGCCTATGCCTACCCTCCTGCCACCTGCCCCTGTGCTACCTGGCCCCTTCCCACACACCTGTACCTGACCTATGCTACTTTTCTTGCGCTCAGCACCGACTTGTAACCTGCCCCCTACCTCATGCCTATGCCTGCCACCGTTCCTAGCTGCCCCCTACCCCTTGCTGATTGCCTGCCACTTACATTCTGCTGCTGTGCTCAGCTTTTGCTCCAGGGTAGACAGCGGCAGTAATCCTGGCCTAGCCCTGCCCAGCTGGGCAGAAGGAGTTGTGGGCTGGATGGGACAGAAACAGAGCAGAAGGTAAGTGAAGAAGGAGAAGGGACATAAGGAGGTGGTGCCCTGGGCAGGAAACAGGCTGTGCAGTCTTCCCACACAGACTTCCCAGTGCGGCTCCTCCCTCTCCATGACATGGTCTCCCCCATGTTTTCCTACCATAGATACTTTTCATAGGCATTAGGGCTAGAAGAGACCTCACAAGATCATTAGATCCAGCTCCCTGCCCAAGGGGCAGGAAGACAGCTGGGGTCAGATGACCCCAGCAAAATAAGCATCCACGTGTTTCTTAAAGGTATCCAGAGTAGGTGCTTGCACCATTTCTGGAGGGAGTGTATTCCAGACTGGAGACTCAGATGGTGAAGAAGTTTTTCCTTGTGTCCAGTCTAAAATGGTCTTCTAGTAGTTTGGGCCATTATATCTTCCCTTGGGGTGCCCTAGTGAACAGATATTCTCTCAGTTCCTAATGCGCACCCCTTATATACTTATAGGCTACCACCAAGTCACCCCAAACCTTCACTTCTCCAGGCTGAACGGTCCCATGCTTCTTGGCCTCTCCTCATAAGGCCTGCTCTCGTGACCTGTAATCATGCACGTGGCTCTCCTCTGGACTCTCAAGCTTCTCCACGTTCTTTCTAAAGTGTGCAGCCCAGAATTGGATGCAGTACTCCAGCTGTGGCCTCACCAAGGCCAAGTAAAGCAAGAGGATGACTTCTTGGGTCTTGCTTGAGATGCATCAGTAGATGCAAGCCAGATTTTTATTTGATTTGCCGGCTGCAGCATCTCATTGGTAGCTCATGTTCATCCCCCGAGTCTCTTTTGGTCATGGTGTTAGTGAGTACAGAACTGCCAAGCCTATAAGTATGATGTCAGTTTTTTTTTCTCCCAAGGAAGAGCACCTTTTATTTCTCTGTTGAATGTCCTCAGGTTTTGATCTGCCAACCTTGCAAGCCTGTCCAGGTCAGCCTGAATTGCCAGCCTATCCTCTAGTGTGACCACACTTGCCCATAATTTGGTGTCATCCATGAACTTAGCCAGTCTGCTTCTGACACCTCAATCTGGATCATTTATGAATATATTAAAGAGTACTAGTCTATGTGCCATGTTGACTCTGTTTCATCGACTGTCGCTCTGGGTCCAACTGCAGAGCCAGTTCCCCAGCCATCAGACCATAAAGTTGTCAAGGTTGCAGTTCCCCAATTTTACCATGAGGACATTGTGGCAGATGAAGTTAAAGGCTTTTCTGAAATCTAAATATATGACATCAACCTCTTCTGTTTTGTCCAGGTGATGTATCACCTGGTCATAGAAGGAAATGACATTGGTCAGGCAAGACCTACCTGCAGCAAAGCCATGTTGACTATCTCTTAGAACATTGTCTTCTGTTAGCATGCTGTTGATGGTTTCTTTGATTTTCCACGCCCCACCCCCCCAAGAGCTTTCCAGGGATTGAGGTCAAACGGATTGGCCTGTAATTCCCTGCATCTTCCTTCCTTCTTTTCTTGAAGATAGGCACTACATTTGGCCCTCTTTCAATTTTCAGGAACCTTTCCCAAGCACCACAAGTTCTCAAATATCCTTGCCATTGGTTGTGCTGTGATATCAGCCAACTCTTTTAGCACTCTTGAGTGCATTCCATCCGGGCCAGCTGACTTGCAGATGTCCAGCCTCTCAAGCTGTTCCCTCACAATATCTTTGCCAGTTATAGGCGTATGATCATCCTTACCCTGGTATTCCTGCATCCTGTCAGGCAGAGCGTTTCCCTTGGGCTGGTGGAAAACCAAAGAAAAGTAATTGTTGAGGAGATTAGCTTTTTCCTGGGTGTCAGTTGTTATCTGCCCCATTTTTGGTTTAGCAAGGGTCCAGTGTTGCCCTTGGGTTTTTTTGTTCCAACTTCCCATGTATTTGAAGAAGGACCTTTTACTGTCCTTGATTCTTGTAGCCAGTTTGAGTTTTGTTTCAGCCCTGGCTTTTCTGCTCCACTCCCTACGGGTGCGGGTCAGTGCTGCATAATCCTCCTTCGTGGTAGTTCCCCACTTCCATCCCCTATAATTTTCTCTTTTCACATTCAGGAGGTCCATGAGTTCCCTACTGAGCCAAGGGGGTCTCTCAGCCCTTTTGCTATCTTTCCTATGGGCTAGAATGAACTTCCCTTGTGCTTTTAGGATCACGTCCTTAAGGAGCAACCACTCATATTGGACTCCCCTCTCTGTAAGATCATGGTCTCTGAGGGGCTCAACAACCAACTTCCTGAGCTTGTGAAATTTAACTTCCCTAAAGTCAAGGATTTCTCCTTTTCTGACTGATTTGCCAGGTTTGTGATGGATAGAGAAAGTGATCAACTTATGGTCACTGTCACCAAGCTTCCCTTTGATCCTCAGGTCACTAACTAAGTCATCCCCTTTGGCCAGTACCAGACTCAGCAGTGCCTTACCTCTTGTCAGCCCATAGACCTCTTGAGTCAAATAGAGCTCATCAATACAAGTGAAGCAACTTCGCAACTGATCAGATTTGGCTAATGCTCTTCCCATGAGATGTCGAGGTGGTTGGAGTTACCCATGACGACCATACACCACGAGTGTGCAGCCTCTGCCAGTTCCCTAGTGAATTCGTGGTCCTGGTTAGGAGGTCTGTAATATACTTCTACGGTTATATCCCCTTCACCACATTCTCCCCAGTTTCTAACCCACAGGGTCTCAAGTCACCCTCCTTGGGTGCCAATCTCCTCTTGTAGGGAAGTGTACTGCTCCTTCAGAGAGAGAGCTACAACCCTGCCCTTCCTTGCAACATGATCCCTCCTGTACAAGGTATAACCAACAATACCTGTGGTCCAGTCACAGGAGGAGTCCCAACAGGTCTATGTTACCTTTATGAGATCGTATTCATTTTTGCTTAGCAGAAGGGCCAGTTCCTCCTGTTTATTCCCCATGCTCCTGGCATTTGTATACAGGCAGCCAAGTCTGCCATCAGAAGCCCTAGGCTTTCCTGTCCTCTTAGAGTCCCGTCCTTGGACTGGGGTAGGAGTGAGTTCCTTTCTGTTACCTGACCTGTTGATTCTGTGGTTGTCACTTCCAGGGCCTGCACTAGTGATCATCCACGCATCCCACCATAAGCCCCCTCTCCCCCACCATGTGAACCACCCTGGCTTGGGGCAAGTAACTCTGGATTTGGGTCCAAGCACAGGGCCAAACCTAGAGGTGAGCTGCTACCTGTCCCAAGCCAGTACTCAAATCTGAGACATGACTTTATTTTTCCCCATGTTGTTTGGATTTGGGAAACCACATCTTGAATTCAGATAAATACGGTGGGATGGGGGTGGGTATCTGTGTATACACAGGCATTTAAGAGACTTTACCAAGATTCATAGTTTATAGAGTCAAAAAGGACCACAAAGGATCATCGTGTCTGAACCCCTGCCCCTTGCAGGAAAGAGGACTGAGGTCAGATGACCCCAGCCAAGTAACTGTCTAGCCTCCTCTTAAAGACCTCCAAGTTAGGTGATAGTACCACCTCTCTTGGAAGCCCATTCCAGATTCTAGGCACCCTTACTGTAAATTATTTCTTCCTAATGTCTAACTTGTAGCTACTCTCCACTAGTTTGCACCCATTATTCCTAGTTTCGTAGTTTCTAGGGTCGGAAGGCACCTTAGCAGATCATCTAGTCCGACCCCCTGCCATGGCAGGAAAGAGTACTGGGGTCAAACGACCCCAGCAAGGTGTTCATCTAACCTCTTCTTAAAAACCCCCAGGGTAGGAGCCTGCACCACCTCCCTTGGAAGTTGGTTCCAGACCCTAGCTTCCCTGACCGTGAAATAGCGCCTTCTGATGTCTAACCTAAA
>NW_017729022.1:44743991-44752995 GCF_001723915.1 Gavialis gangeticus
GGGACCTTCTTTTTACCCCCTATGTATTTAAAAAAAGACTTCTTATTGTCCTTAATCTGGGAAGCTAGTCCCAGTTCCATCTCTGCCTTGGCCTTCCTAACTACCCCCCTACATCCCCGAGCAACTGCAGAATAGCCCTTCTTGGTGATGACGCCTTCTTTCCATTAGGTGTAAGCCACCTTTTTAGCAAGGAGACATTCCTGGATGCTTTTGGTGAGCCATGTGCCCTCCTGCTCCCTTTGATCCTCATTGGGATTACATTCCTTTGGGCTTAGTTGCTCCTAGGGGCACTCTGTTAAATAGCGCATCTCCAATTCCCTGCTGTCCTCCCTTGATAAAGTTATGGGCGGCTACAAGATCTCACCTCAGACGTCTCTTGTGAAGCCTGAAGAGATCCAGATCCCTCAACCTCCCCTTGTAGGGTCTTTCACGGAGGCCACTAATCATGCGAGTGCCCCTCCTCTGAACCCTCTACAGATTCTCTATGTCCCTCTTGAAGTGCGGTGCCCAGAACTGGGCACAATATTCCAACTGCAGCCTGACCAATGCCGCATAGAGGGGGAGCATCACCTCCCTCGATATGCTGGTCATGCATCTGCTAATGCACAGCAAGGTGTGATTGGCCTTGTTACATTGCCAGTTCATGTTCATCTTGGAGCCAACTATGACTCCAAGATCCCTCTGAGCTGCTGAGGAGGTCATCCCTCAAGCTATAGGTGTGCTGGGGATTCTTCCTCCCTGGGTGGAGTACCTTACATTTATCTTTGTTGAATTGCCTCCTATTTCATTCTGCCCATTGATCCAACCTGTCCAGATTGGACTGTATCTGCTTCCTGCTCTCTGGTGTGTTAATTTTGCCCCATAACTTGGTATCATCTGCAAACTTGGAGAGGATGCTCTCCACACCCTCGTCCAAATCGCCAATGAAGCTACTAAATAACACCAGTCCAAGAACCAAACCCTGCAGGACCCCACTGCCCACCACCTTCCAGGCCAGGAACAACCCATCCACTACCACTCTCTGGGTACAGTCCCTAAGCCAGTTGGCCACCCACCTGACTGAGTAAGCATCCACTCCACAGCCTGCTAGCTTCCATATGAAAATAGGATGTGAAACCGTGTCGAAGGCCTTCAAATCCAGGTAGATGACATCGGCCTCAGCTCCTGTGTCAAGGCAGTGTGTGAACTGGTCATAAAAGGCTGTAAGGTTTGTCAGGCAGCATCTACCTGTGATGAACCTGTGCTGGTTCCCGTTCTTCATAATTTCCCCTGCTGGGCCTTCGCAAATGTGCTCTTTGATTTTTCCCTCCCCCCCCCAGTATTTTCCCAGGGATAGAAGTAAGACTGACTGGCCTAAAGTTACCCAACTCATCCCTTCTCAAAAATGAGCACCACATTGACCCTTTTCCAGTCCTCGGGGACCTGGCCAGAGCACCATGAGTACTCAAACAGTCATGCCAGCAGCTCAGCTATGACACTGGCCAGTTCCTTGAACACCCGTGGATGGAGGTCATCTGGGCTGTCTGACTTGTACCCATCCAGCCCTTCTAAGTGCTCCTTAACTAAGCACTAACCTTTGGCGGTCTAGTGCCTTTTGGACATCTGTCTGTTTTCAAGGTGGGGGAATTGTCTTGGTCAGTACATAGGAATACTGAAGCAAAGAACTGAAAAGCTCCACCTTTGTCCTTGTGTCAACCACCAACAGTCCTGATTTGTACTGCAGGGGCCCTATGTTACTCTACGCCTTCCTTTTGCTCATTATGTATCTGTAGAAGGACTTTTTATTGTCCTTAATTGTTGTAGCCAGCCTAAGCTCCAGTCCTGCCTTGGCCTGCCTGATTCCATGCAATACCCGCCAGGGAGGTGTATTCCTCCTTGGTGGCTGCCTCCTGCTTCCACTGCCTATAAATCTCTTTCTTCGCCCCCAGTCTTTTCTGAAGTTCTCTGTGCAGCCAATGGGGGGTTTTTAATCCCCTTACCCCCTTTGCTGCATAAGGGGATAGACTACTTTTGTGCTCCAAGGATCACTCCCTTGAGAGAGCTCCAACCCTCCTGCACCCCCATTTGCTTGATGCTTTTGAGTTCTGCCACCTCACTAACTAGCCTTCTAAGTTTACTAAAGTTGGCCCTTCTGAAGTCTAACACTTCAGCCTCACTGAGTATTTTTCCCACCCTTCGCTAGATAGTGAACTCTACCAAGTGCTGGTCACTATCTCCCAGGTCTTCCTAGATTTCATAGACATTCGGGCTGGAAGGAACCCCGGAGGAACATCGAGTCCGGCCCTTGCCCCATGGGCAGGAAGTCAGCAGGGATCATAGGATCTCTGCAAGATAAGCATCAAAATGTGTCTTGAAGGTGTTCAAAGTAGGTGCTTGAACCACCTCTGGTGGCAGTCTGTTCCAAACCTTGGGGGCTCAGACGGTAAAGAAGTTCTTCCTTATGTCCAGCCTGAATCGGTCGCAGCGGAGTTTGTGACCATTCGAACTTGTCATCCTTTGGGGCGCTCCGGTGAACACCGTTCCCCCAGATCCTGATGAGCATCCTGATAAACTTACAGGTGACCACCAGATGACCCCTGAGCCTGCGCTTTTCTAGGCTGAAGAGTCCCATGGCTCTCAGCCTCTCATCATAAGGTCTGTTTTCCTGACCTCTGATCATGCACATGGCTCTCCTTTGCACTCTCTTAACCTTCTCCACATCCTTTTTGAATTGTGGAGCCCAAAACTGGACACATTACTCCAGCTGTGGCCTCACCAAGGCCGAGTACAACGGGAGAGTGACGTCCCAGGATTTGCTTGAGAAGCATCTATAGATGCAAGCCAGCGTTTTGCTCACTTTTCTAGCTGCAGCATCACATTGAAAATGTGTACTTGCAGGTTCCCCACGAGATCCTCCCCTGTTGCTAAGACCAGGTCTAGCAAGGTGCTATCCCTGGTGGGACTGGACACTACCTGGGTTAGGTGGAGGTCCTGCACGCAGTGTAAGAACCTACATGAATGGCTTCTTTTGGCCATGTGCTCCTCCCAGCAGATGTCCAGGTAATTTAGATCCCCCATGACCATTGCCTCCCTCGTCTGAATGGCATCTGAGAGCTGCCTGGAGAATACCTCATCTAACTTGTCATCCTGATGAAGAGATGTGTAGTAGACCCCCACTACCAAGTCCCTTTCTCCTGCCCCTCCCGCCGCCCCAGATCCTGACCCACAATGCCTTGGTATTCCCCTCCTCTACCCCTGCCTTGATGATGGAAGATATGTACTGCTCCCTAACACAGAGCTACACCCCTGCCTTTTTTCTCCACTCTGTCTCACCTATACAAACTGTACCTCTCAATGCCTACCTCCCAGTCATGCGTAGAATCCCACCATGTTTCAGTTAAGCTGACTAGGTCATACTGTGTGCTAGCAAGTAAGAGTGTGAGCTCCTCCTGCTTATTCTCTGTACTCCTGGCATTCGTGTAAAGATATTTTAGCCCCCCAACAGGTATTCTTGATGCCCCTTTGCCTTGATGGTTAGTGTGCTCCTTAGTGCTTACCTAGTTAGGTCCGGTGCCTTGTTTGTGGCTCGCCAACCCTGGGTTCTCATCGACCACCAGTTCCCCGTCCCCCATCAAACCCAGTTTAAAGCTCTTCGGAGATCAGCCAACCTGCAGGAGAACAGGTGCTTACCTCTAGGAGAGAGATGAAGATCGTCCCATCCCAGGAAGCCTCCTCCCTGGAAGCGCTGATCCTGGTTGTAGAATCCAAAGCCCTCCTGAAGACGCCATCTCTGGAGCCCCCGGTTGACTACCCTGTTGCATGTATCCTGGCACCTCCAGCTGCTACCAACTGGAAGAATGGAGGAGAGTACCACCTGTGCCCCCAACTTCCTGAGCCCAACGCCCAGCTTATGGAAGTCCTTCATGATGCAGTCAGGACTACTCACAGCCGCATCATTTGTGTCCACATGGACAAAGACCATGGGGTAGTAGTCGGAGGGCTTGATGAGATCAGGAATCTTTTCAGTGATGGCTGGCAAGGAAGTAGCTGAGATGATTCGTAGCATTGTAGCTGAACGTGGATTAGGTTTCAACCTCTGTTGCAGGCAGTCATTTGATAATGGTGCCAGTATGATAGGAAAATCCTCGGGTGCTACTTCTAGGAAAGAATCCCTGGGTAGTCGCGTACATTGAATTTGGTTGGTACTAATTCAGCTGAGGTATCAACTGTTTTGTATTACATTCTTTGGATCTTTTAGTCATTGTAAGATATTTTCAGCACAAGTCCACAGCAACAGTAAATTTTGAAGAAAAGTATTACAGATTCACTCCATTATTTGTCTAATACAGTAAAAGTTCTGTTTACTGGCATCTTACAAGCCAGCATGCTCAATTAACCGGCATGCCAGCTTGTAAGATAAGGTGAAACCGGAGTGCCCACTGTGGTACTTCCGGTTTCTCCGAGCCCCCACGGCCTGGAGCAAAGCAGCCTGCGCTGCCAAGCCCCCACAGCCCACTGTCATAACGGGCTGTGCGGGGCCCACTTCCCTCTCCCACAGGGCCCGCGAGAAGGGTGGTGATGGTCCGGGAGGGGCAGAGGGACACCCCAGAAATGGTGGCCCAGGGCACTCTATTAACCGGCATATTTTGCTGTCCGGCATCATGCCAAATAACAGAGCTTTTACTGTACTTAGTGTATTGTTTGTGTCCATCCTTTTGCCAAGAACCTGAAAGGTTCCAAGTGGCATTGACCAAGTCATGTGAATTCAACTGGACTACCAAACCAAAAGTGATACTGTTGGACTAGTAAAATACATGCCAAAATTTAAACATATTCTGTTTCCCTGAGTTTGGTTGAAAATTTGAATTCCTTTCAATGAACGCAATATAATACTCCTACTGAAATGCCATATTTGATGTCGAGGAAGACAACCTGGAGGGTTTCTTATTAAAATGACCCAATTGTAAGAGAAGGAATTAAATTCATGATGAATGTGAGCACATTGCTGCAATTTTGTCACGTTCCAAGGGCAACACATTCCTTTTAAACACAGATGCAGAGGAACAAGACATGCCTGAGGCTGTAAAGGACTAACTTTGGAACATTTTCTTCTTCTCCATCATTGACTCTTCCAATTTGCTGCACTCAGGTGTATCTGCCAAAGTTTTTAACTTTTATGAATCTTCCTTGTCAAGAATGGTGTTGATCTTAGTGATGTTCTGAATTTCTATTCTAGTGATGTTCTTGCTGGTGAGAAGGAAGGTAAATTAATATTTCTTAAATACATTTACACAAAGAATATTGGTCCCAAAATAATGATACCACTTATTAAGAAGACTGTATGAAACTTTTCTGCAGAAACTTCCCAAATCTGATTGTTGTACTTTGTATATTTTGCTACGTACCAGCCTCTGTGCCTAATGCAAATAGATCATTTAGTGTACTCAGACGTCTCGGGAGTCACCACTGTGTACCAAGTGTCAATCAAGAGTTAAGGATCTAGGAATTCTTCCATTTAAAAGTGATCTTGTCAGATTAGTCAGTTGCAGTGACATCCCTGACTCCTTTCAGCAGACAAGAAAATCGCCATTAAGTTGCAAGTTTTTAAAAAAAAATTGTTGAATTGTATCTACCTAGTTGCTTTACTGTATTCCTTCTTGTCATAATGTGGCTGACAGTGCTGTCTTTGCTTATATTTAGTACGTGTACTTCTTAGTTTCGTATTTACCATCTCTCTGCTTGTCAATGAACTGAATTCGTAAGTTTTACATACGTTTCTAGGGATTGTGCCTCTATTTATGCATGTTACATGCAATTATTTTACTCAATATATTTTAATGTTTAATGAGAAAATTCTCATAATTGGGGGAAGAGGGCAATTTAAGAGCCTGATGCAATTGTAGCCCCCCCTTCCCTTCATAGGACCTGTACCCATGTGCATCCAGTGTATATATTTTACTAATCTTTTTACAGTAATAGAATTATGAATACCAAAATCCTATATGAAACTATTTATTAGTATTTCATATTATATGTAGTAAACTGAGGTTCAATAATATTAATGTTTAGCCAGGTTTTCCTCATTAATTGTGTAGGCATTCAGATAAATAAGCATCCTTGATAAGTTTATTAAGTAATGAATTCGATTTGTAAATTAAAAAAATTCTTCCTACATGAGCACTACATTTGTGGTGTCAAAATATTAATTTGAGGTTTAGTAACTATACTTTTTAATGAGGTGTTTCAAATTTACCTGACAGTTTAGTGGGCAGCTGCAATTAGTAACTATGTAGTCTTGGTTATTAAGATGTCTCTTCTTTTTCTGTCTAGGCACTCTGCTTAATAGTGTTGCCATTCATTCCTGCATCAAACCTTTTCTTTCCTGTTGGATTTGTAGTAGCAGAACGAGTACTGTATGTTCCTAGCATGGGATTCTGCATTTTAGTAGCGCATGGGTGGAAGAGACTGTCAAGTAAAAGGTATGTGAAAATTTGAAGTTTAGGGAGAACTTATGAAACACGTAGCAAAACTAGCTAATTTTGATGTAAAGTGCTGCATAAATATGTATTATTAAATAAAGTTAACTGCACGTTACCCCAATAGTTTTCCCAAGTTTTTAACTGTCTTAGTATGTTACAGCTTTTGAGTAGGGAGTGCACTGTGTGGTACTTTGATGGTATAAGCAAATGTCCACTCCAGACTATTGTTCTGGATCTTCAGTGTCATTTCTTTAAAAATGTGGCATATTTATGTTGCTCACAGAAGGGAATCTGCTGCCTGGTTTTAATTAACAGAGTCCCACCTGCCAAATTAACCCTTCTTTCCACCTGCCCATCAGTAACTTTATGAAATGGGACTGTTCAGGTAACCTGAATGAACAAGAACTTTATTAGTATAAAAAGCTAGCAGAACAAACAAGGGTGGGGGGAAGAATACAAGGTAAAAGCTTTCTTGCTAAGTTTCTTTCCTCTGCTGCCTTAGTTTTGGTCACACAGTGAACCACAGTTTTGGTTATTTTACTTGTTCCCAGTATAAGCATTTATGGATCTAACTTGTATGTCCTAGGGAAACAGTGGAACATTTGAAAGATTTCTTTGTTTTGTGACCCTAGTGACCCAGATGAAGCTAGTTCTTCTCTGGTCCTTGAAGTGTGAGTTAAGGAAGATTTAACACTAGCTTCAGTTGATTAAGATTGGGTTTCTTAGATTCTTACTGCCACCTTAAACATCAGTTGGTGCTGAACTGTAAGTTACGCCTTTTCCCTATTTAACACGTGGATGTGTTTTGCGTCAGCCAAATTTTTAAAAAATTGCCATGCTTTGTTCTTTGTGTTGATCTCAGAGAATTCCAGAAAATTTGTTTTTGCTCTAAGCATAAAATTAAGTTACACAACTCACTTCCTATGCTTAATATGCAGTTTGTATGTAATCATAAATATCTGTAATTTTGTAAGCATCTTTTGATGCTTTGTTTTTGCTTTGTTTGGGAACCAAGGCCTCCCTACCCATAACAAGTATCGGCTCAATTAACTGGTTAATTGTGCAATTACCTTGAAACTAGCTATACCTGCAAAGTAATAATTACACAAGAAAAAGCTCCAACCAGCTATAAAGTTAGACATCAAAAATATGTACTAACTATATAGCTGGTTGCTATCGAGCTTTAGTTTGCTTATATAGCAGGGTCTCCCCTGTGGCCAGTCAGCTGATGGGGAGGGGGGCTTCCAGCTATACAAGTGCAACTCCCAAGCCCTTGGGATCGCAGCTGGGGATCATGTGGGGATCATGGCTGCCCAAGGCCCAAGGGTATGTAAAACCCCTTGGCCCACATGGGGCTCTTGGTTCTGACTGCACTTCACCCACAGTGGGACCGAGAGTCCCCCAGTTCATAGGGCTCTGGATCCTGGCTGTGTGCGGCCCCCACCACTGGGGTACCTACTTCTTGCCGAAGCAGGGAGAGACCAGTATGTGGCTTCCTCTACCCCAGCATTAAGGCATAATTAGACCAAATGCACAATCCCACAATTGCACCTCCTGCTAGGCACATCTGGCAAAGCAGGAGGCATGACTGTGTGGACCACACATTGGATCCAACCACACTTTTACCTGCACATGTAGAAGGGACATAAGAAACTTCTCCAGTCAAAGGAACCACTGAGATCATGAAATTTGCTTCTTAGATTAAGGAATTACAGGGGATATATGAAATTAATTCTATTCTAAATAGTTTTTAGAACTAAAACTAAAAGATAATCTAGAAGCTTGTTTTACTGTTTTATTTGCAGGATGAAAATATTTTCCATATGGTTATCACAGATGAGATACTTTTCAAATTTTTTTAAGCTTCATCCTGGTGTCTTTTTTTCAAGTGTCTCCACTAAAAGAATGTGAAGATAAAGGTTAATTTACTTAATCCCAGCTCACTACTTCCTACTTCGGATTTAAATGAACTTGGAATGAGCACCAGCATACTTGCACAGGAACACTGAAGTTATCATAGCTTATTCATCACCTTTTATCTTTAGTGTGTTGCATTAAGCTGTTTATAATTCAGTGCGTTGCTTTAAGGTGTTTATAATTACTACTTAATGCATCTGATTCACAGTGACTCACCACATCTCAGTGAGATTTTTTGATCAATAAGCATATTTTTATTATTGTGTGAGGCTGAATTTGGGAACTGAATCAAATATTAGGAAGGAAAATATGATCCTTTGTCTTCCTCTGCTAGTCCAAATTGTGGGTTTTAAGCATTTAACTTGTGCAGTTTAAAAGGGTTTGACTTGCTTCTGTAAAATATTAGAGGAAAAGCAAATTGGGAGCTTATTTCAATTTATGGGAAGAGGCTTGACTGTATTCTGAAGCTGTTCCCATGGATAGTTTACTGTACAGTATTTCTTTCACACCTAACCTAAGTGGGGATTCCAGTTCAGTCTAAGACTTCATGACTAAGCATCTTCTTAAAGCTTTTCCTTTTCTCCAACTATGACTAACAAAATGTGATTCTCCTCCCCCCCCCCCCCCCC
>NW_017729022.1:44753165-44754257 GCF_001723915.1 Gavialis gangeticus
TTCCCCCCCCCCCCCCCCCCCGCCCCCAAAAAAAAGTATGACTTTTGGTGGTGGTGATGTTTTTGTTGTTTAAATGTGCTCTTTGAAATACCAAGCTTGCACAAAATATTTTCTGTTGGAATCAAAAGTTATACAGTAAAAGCTGCGCTATCCAGCATCTTACAAGCCGGCATGCTTTACTAACCAGCATGCCGGCTTGTAACAAAGTGAAACCGGAAGTGCCCACCGTGGCACTTCCGGTTTCGCTGAGCCCCCACAGCCGGGGGCAAAGCAGCCTGCGCTGCCGAGCCCCCATGGCCCAGGGGCATAACAGGCTGCACAGGGCTGTGTGGGGCCCACCTTCCAGAGGAGCAAAGGGACACCCCAGACATGGCAAGAGAAGCGGTGGCCGGGGCCGTTCAATTAACTGGCATATTTTGTTATCCGGCATCCCCCAGGAATGGGGGATGCCATGTAACAAAGCGTTTACTGTATATTGTTAGTACTACTGTTAAGTTCAGTTCTCTAACCCTAACCATTTGTCACGTGCGTTTTTATCAAGGAAACCAAAATGTATAATTTTGGTTTTCCTTAGCATTAATATACATTTTGTAGGGTGCATCTGCATATGAAATTAATGAAAAGCAGTAAACTGGTGCATATGGTGCCAGGGTTTATTGCTTCTAGGTGTTGCATCTTCACATGCGCCTAGGACTATAGCACGTTAAGCTGGGCCAGAGCAGCCCTGGCTGGCAGGGAGTCCAGGAAGTCAGCCTGCCACCGTGGGGCTGCTCTGAACTGGCTCTGAGAGCTTACCATTTGTGTAGATTCCCACATTTTATTATATAAAACCTTTTTAATTCCATTCTATTAATCTAATGGTTTATGTAATGCTACAAGTGCTATAACAGATACCAATAATTTTGTGGCTAAATATTTGGGTTTTTTTGAAGTTTGGAGTTTTAATTATTTTCTAGTTTTTAGCTGAAGTTGCAACATCAATATAGTAAATATTTTCCTATAAATGAACTGATGAGTAACAGCTTTAATCTATGCTTTAGAAGAAGATAAAATATGCAACTTAGTATATTGATACCATGTACTATTCATTCA
>NW_017729022.1:44759257-44768052 GCF_001723915.1 Gavialis gangeticus
TGCCCCAGCTCCCAGTGCTTTAAAAAAAATCCCCACTCACTGGGTGCTGCCGGGCAGGGGGATGATTCCTGCTGCCCTCCACTGCCCCACACTGCATGGGGATCTCTGCCATGAGCCACCCCCAAAAATCCTGATCCCCCAACCCCCCCACATCTGCCCAGCCTGGTCCATCTCTGGCCTTTTGAGAAAAAAACAAACTGAGAAAAACCCTGGCCTCACCGCTCCTGCAGTGGTCTCGGGGCTTTGGGGGGCTTGTGCAGGGCCCCCCACATGGTGCACAGCAGCAAGGGGCAGCTCTGCCAGGCAGGAACAGTGAGTGCAGGGGTTTTCTAAGGTTTTTTTTTTAAATGTACTTTTTATTTTTATTTTTTTAATAGCATGCTAAGAAAGCTCTCCTGGATTTGTCTGTCTGTGGTGCTGTTCACTCATGCCTTAAAAACACTGCACAGGAATTGGGATTGGGAATCAGAGTACACATTGTTTATGTCCGCATTAAAGGTAGAGTATTAAGTTTCAAGGTGGCTCGGGGTAAATGCATAATTGCTAATTTTGGTTAGTCTTTTCAAAATTCTAAGTGTCAGAGCCTGATAATAGGGAAAAACAGTAATTTTTTTTTAGAAGTTACATTTCCACCATCATTGTATTTACATGTAATTGATTCTTTGAATGTTTAGAAACAAATATGTAATCTTGCATTGGAAGTAATGTGCAAACGAAGAAAAAAAAAAGATGTTGAGGCTTTTCCTTGATTTTGTTTTTGCACAAGATAAATCAAATATTTGAATATGGCATATAGGGTAAGTACTCATTTTTTAGGAACCTACAGATGCATTTATTCAGTTGCTGACCTAGGTTTCAAGAATGTATGGTCCTGAAATAAGCTCACACACCATTTTGAAATTCAGTGGTGTGTGGTAGGTTAGTTTTGCTTACTAAGTAGGATGGACTTTTTTCCTTAATAATTGTAATGTAGATTAGTTTTCTATAGAGGTGGAATTTGACAAGTCTGGTATAGATTCTGACTAACAAGTTGAATTTTTGTAATCCTGCCAGTCTGGGACATGACACATCTTTTACACAGTAGCTTGATTAATTTTACTAACATACGAAATTATGTTCTGTGCAGCTTTGAATGTATATAAAGTAGTTAAAAGCACGTTGTGTTAAATAAGCAGAGTTTTAATATCCTGCATGTTTATATGCTTTCCATATTTAGGTAAATAAAAACAATGCCAAACTGTGGAATAATGTGGGTCATGCATTGGAAAATGAAAAGAATTTTGAAAGAGCATTAAGATTCTTCATTCAAGCCACACATGTGCAACCAGGTAGAAATTATTGACGGGTTCTCATATATTCTGAATTTTTTTTAATAGTGTTTTCAGAAATAACTTCGGCAGTAATTGTTGACCGTAACTGAATCCTGTATTTATTTGTATATCTCACACACCTTTTTCCTTAAAATTAACAATCAAAAATTGGGCTATGGGTCTTAAATGGCAGAAATTAAGAGAAGTTTGTTTCAAAATCCCAGCTTCTAAGGAGGCCATCAGAATGGAGGCAGTCCCTGTCACGCTGCTGCAGAGAGAGGTCTGCTCAGCCAACAACAAACCTTCTCACAGCTGCTGCTGAATTAGGCTTTTTTATAGTTGTTATATACCATTAAGTAGCAGCTGAGAGAGGGTTAACCTTTTAGCTGGTAGGGAGTAAGGCTGACAAGGGGACACTCCCCACCCCATCTGCATGTCCAGAGCCTTCAGTCCACTGCTAGGTATGCCTCGGGGTGAGCTTATGTCATGGCAGGTAAGAAACTGCTGCTTTTCTCCTTGCCCCGACCCTGATCTTTTTTTCTCTTCTTCATTCTGCCTTCCCAAAAGAAAGTGCGTGTCTGTATGCTGTAGTATATACTATATTTGGTAGGCTTAGTCTTACCTGTAGTATGGTAAAATTATTCTTCTGTAAGGAATTTAAGGTAATAGGAGAAACAGTTTTATTGCTATCATGATTAGGATTCTCAAGCAATACAAGTGTAGTACAACCACTCCAACTTTAGCTCCAGTTCACTCGGTGTCACCCAGCCATTTGATTATAGCTTTGTACTTTGCTATGTTGAAAGAGAAATTACTTCCAAAAAGTTTATGATGTTAGCTTCTCAGTTGCATGTTTTCTTTCTGTTTTTAATAATCAGTTGATTTGTTTTTTGTAGTGTCAAAATCAAACCTTAATTATTGATACAACTTACAAAAGTTGTGGAAAGAATCAGTTTACTTTGATATTTCATCTTGTTATTACTCAGTTATGAATTAATCCATTGCTGTTTCTCTAAATTATAGAATCATAAAAAGTATTGCAGCTTGCATTCCTTTTGTCAATAAGAACATGAGATAGGATCTTTAGATAATTGTATAAAATTCATCTGCATCAAAAAACGAGATCAGCATTCTCTAATAGGAATTCCTTACTGCTTTGTAATATAGTTTAGGTAAATATAAAGGGTGGCTTTGTATGTTCAGTGAGGTGGACAAATCATTTTACTGTGGCCAAATCACTTTTCACCTACAGTATATGAGGATTTATTGGATCACTTCCTCTGCCTTGTTCTATGAAGTAAATATGAGAGACATTTAGGTTTTGTCTTGCCAGTTCAAAAACCTTTGAGTCAAAAGGGTTTTTGTTCAGTTGAAAATCAATACATAACAACCTTCTCTATCTGTATAAACTTTCTAGAAATATTTATAACTTATTATTTCATAAGTCTATCACAAAAAGGCCATAACAAAACATTAAAGTTCGTAAGCCAAATTGTTCTGTCACTACAGCTAGAACTTATCTGCTGGAAAGAACTATTCATTTATATTGCATGACTTCTTAGTGCATCTTATACAGCAGGGCTCTCCAACCGATGACCTGTGGACTCTGTGGTCCATGGGTCCTAGCAGTGTCCTCTCTTGCTGTCATGCAGCAGGGGAGGCTCCAGGGGTCTGTATGCATGTATGTTATCAATGCAACCCACAGTCAGGGGGCTGTGTACTGCCACTTCGGACCATACGGTGGGCAGAGGGAAATCCTGAAGGCAGTGTCCTCTCGGTATTTGTTCTGTAAGATGTGTGAGCGCTGGGGTCGCTGCCAAAGTTGGGTGACCCTAATGTGCAAAATCATGGGTATGCATATAATATTTAATCAGTAGGACACTGGGAACCTTATTGTTTCATGTTGCAGCATTCAGTTCTTGACAACGTGATGGTTTAGCCAAGATCCAGCTTCAATAATACGTTTGAAAAAACACCTGTCAAGATCCACTGACTGCTTATGGATAAATAATGTTCCCACAGTACTGCATATGTATTTTGTCCATTGCTTTTTTATTTCAGTCTTACAAAGATAGAATTAAGATTATCTCCAGCTTGTCTTGATATAGAGGCATAATTTTGTATATTCTTAAAAAGCTAATCTTGACTCTTTGCCTATACACTATCTTGTTTCTGACACAATTACTGTGAAGATTTTATCCCAAACAAAATCAAGATAAATAGTATTGAAAAATTTTAATTATTAAATAGAAAAAATTTCAGTCTCTTTGGCTATTAAAGTTAACATTTTCCTACTTTGGGAGGGAATCCAATCAGAAATAGTCTACAGTATATAAGGATTTAATTATTTCCTCTGCCTTTTTCTTTGAAGTAGATATAAGAAGGCCTCCTTACATTGTCTTGCCGTTTCAAAAACCTTTCAAGTCAAAAGGGTATTTGTTTGGGTCAAGATCAATACATAATGACTTTCTCTGTCTGCAGAAACTCTCTAGAAATACTTATTACTTATGTGATAAGTCTGTCACAAGACATATTCTAGCAACATATTTTCTCAGATACACCATGTACTTTTTCCCCCTAAAATAGGGGTGTGTGCATTAAGCAAGGAAGCTCATTTTCTGCCTAGGGTTGGAGAGGCACCCTGGTTCAATTTCTGCTCTACAGTTCAGGAACTCTGGTATTATTCTTCAGATGGCTGAGAGTCAGTTGACTAAGGGTCATTGTTCTTCATTCAATGTGTGTTGTTAATAATTGCTTCTCCTTTTTAACAGTCTTGATGTTCCACTAATCAAGCATGCCTTTTCTTAGGGAAGTTTTGCTCTCTGCTAGTTTTCCTTGTCTCTCTGTCTCAGACTCTTTTGCTCAGACTCTGTTCACCAGAGACACTCTTCAGAATCATAAATGCACCCGTAGAGACTAGTCTTCAGCAGCACCTAGGGATTCAGCTTTAGTTATGCATGAAGAGGAGGGTAAATCACCTAAAGATTAGGATCTTTTCCAGCTCTGTGTAGCCAGCGCTGGAAAAACCCTCTCTTTTTTTCCCTCCATCTTTCAAAAACGTATCTATTGTATTTGGGTGCATGTTGTATGCAAGGAAGTAGGGTACAACTATATCAATTACAAACAGAATATTTTATCTGTTTTCCAAGAGGCATCTCAAATGCTCATCTGTCTCTCAATTAAATTATCGTATAATCTCAGAGTCCTAGTTGTTCAGAAGAACTCTGTGCTAGATGCTGTGCAAAGTATAGGACAGATAAAAGGCATGAATATTTAACACTATTCATGGATCATAATTTTATAAACTCTTATTTATAAAAGTTATGAAACATGAGTGGAATGTCAAATGCATTCTCTTTTATTTTAAGATGATATTGGTGCCCATATGAATGTCGGAAGAACTTATAAAAATTTAAACAAAACTAAAGAAGCTGAAGAATCATACATGATTGCTAAATCACTGATGCCACAGGTAAGTAGTAATGGTTTTTTAAAAATACTCACCATCCAGATAAACTTCAGACCTGTTTTAGATTGACTGTAGTACAGGAAATATAGCTATTGTTTCCTCATTGTGAGTGTAAAGACTTGTAATATTTTTGAATATTTTAGGAAAGTTTTAATTTTTTTCTCTTAAGTGTTGCAGTCTAATTTAAAATCATATTAGGTTTACACTTGTTTGTTAAAGTTAGGATTGTTTAAAATCTTTACTTTATTATTGATTCTTCATACCCAATTTGAGAAGAAATTAATAGGATGTTCCATTTTGTATGTATTGTTTGTAGTAATTTTTATTTTGGTTACCCTGCACTAGAATGCAATACTGTTTGTTTCCAAAGTTCGAAGAGAGAATTGACATAGAAAAACCTTTGTTAATATTTTTAAAAATACATACTCTCAAAAATATCATTTAAAAAAAAATTAGCGGCTTCACATTACCCTTTCCAGTCCACTTCCCAAAATTCTGTTTAGGGAATATTACTTGTATTGTGTTTGTTTTTTAAATGATACCACAATGTCCAGCTACAAACATGTTGTTAAAATGTTCATGTGTAAAGAATGAACATGGAAGATATTGAGGATCTGATACAACTTAAATCCTAGGGCACACTGTTAATGTCACTCTAAATAGCATTGTCTAGCTCCTTTAGGAACCAAACTAGCATTAGGATGGATATCTTAAACCTAAAGTTAATTGCTTTTTCTGATGGATGGTGGACTAGTTGGTGCATGTGTTGGTCCTGGGATTTGGTCAGTTCCTAGTGAAAGGTTAGGAAGAGTTTTTCATGGGGCTTTTTATTGCTTGATAAGTATTTGATATCATCCAATTATGTTGTTATTCTTCTGCTTAGAAAAAATTTTCAGTTCTAACTTAAATTTAGTGTTGCAATTTGTAACTGATGGGTAAATCAGTGTCAATGTTGTTTTTTTCAGTTAAATTCCTGGTATGTCAATGGCTCGTATTTTGTGGGGAGAAGGGAGGGAAGGATGGTTGCCATTTATTCTGAGGACTTATAGTTTCAAATATGTATTTTGTTTCCAGTAAAAGCAATTGTTGATGTGGCAATGCAAGCTATTATGAATATACCAGGTTACCTTGGTGATTTAATAAAATTTGAAAATTAATTTGATACATATAATTATAGTCATCCTTCTGAGTTAACTTCTGTTAATTCATTTTTTTTGGCTTATTTCATAATATTTTTCCAGATTATTCCAGGCAAAAAGTATGCAGCGCGAGTTGCTCCTAATCATCTAAATGTTTATATAAACCTTGCAAACTTGATTCGGACAAATGAGTCTCGCCTTGAAGAAGCAGATCAATTATATCGACAAGCAATTAGTATGAGGCCAGATTTCAAGCAGGCTTACATTAGCAGGTATTTCTGTTAATTTTGAAGTTTTATTCTTCAAAATATACAAAAGTCTTTTTGCCATTACCAAGTACTAATAGACAGTTTATTTACCTAATATCATGGACTTAGTTGTGAGCTGTTTAGAAATATAAAAAGTATCAGCCACCCATTAAGTGAAGAGGATAAAATGTTGGTGGTGGTAATTGAGTAGTCTTTTACCCATCATTTTTATCCTAAGTCATGACCTTTTGCTATATAAAGTTTGTCTCCAGGGATGTGCAATGGAATAATTATATAACTGGAATAATTATATCTTGTTGCTTTGTTCCTGGTGTACTTTTTCACTGTATTGTGAAGTTGGTAGGTGGTTCAAATGGGCAACAACCTTCCAAAAGGCTCTGCTGACTTCTAAAGTCCTCAGATTGAAACTTTCCTTCATCAAAATCCTGTTCATCACCAAGATCCCTACATTTAAGAAAACAAACTACCAACATTTGTAATGTGTCCATAACATGTTGACACAAGTTTAATCTGTTTTGTCAACAGGGGTGAATTACTACTAAAAATGAATAAACCTTTGAAAGCTAAAGAAGCATATCTGAGAGCTCTGGAACTGGACCAAACTAATGCAGACTTGTGGTACAATTTGGCAATTGTTTATATTGAGCTAAAAGATCCAACGGAAGCTCTGAAGAACTTCAACCAAGCGTTAGAATTGAATCCTAAGCATAAACTGGCATTGTTCAACTCTGCACTATTAATGCAAGAATCTGGTATGTTGGCTAGTTTCCAAGTAGGTAATGTAGTTTTTCATTTACAACGTGCAGCAATTTGGCTTCTTAATGAATTCTAATTTGTCTTCTTTAGAAAATAGCAAATTGTGGTATCTTTTTTGCAAAGCCTACTTTAAGAGAAGATAGTTGAGAGAGGATTTACTGTTATAATTTTCTCTGTGGCCTTATCTGGAACATGTAGAATATCTACAGTATAATTATTCACATACCTCATCTGATATATGTACTTCTTTTTAAGACTTCATTGATTTCTTATACTGTAATGTATTGTTTTAAGCATGTAGGCACATCCACACATGCAGGCATGTGCACTTGCAGCAGCTCAAATAGAAGCGCTGCAAATTTGAGCCAGGGCTTTTTGCCTCAGCGCACATCCCTGGACATGCACTTTGGCGTTGTGCAAGTTGTGCCACTTGGGGCAAAATAACCCTGCCTGGCTCCTCCCAGATCTGCAGCCAGGGGGAGCTAGAGCCTGGGACCAGCACCTGTGGTCCCCACTCCCTCCTTCAGCCCCCTACTTACCAGCATGGAGCCCAGGTCCACCTCCCTGCAGCTGGCACACTGCCTGCCATGCATGGGCAAGCAGCATGCTTGAGCACCAGGGCAAGGGCCAACCATAGAGAAGCTCTCACTGGCTGCCAGAGTAGCTATGTGGAGGACCTGAGCCTCTGTTGCCTTGGACATGGTCAGGGACCATGCCCTGCCCTGCTTTTTTCGGCAAGAGTTATTTTTGACCCATGGATATCAAAGTGTCTAATTTTGCCTCCGCACTGCAAATTTGCAGCACAGGGAGCTTTTTTTTTTGTTCCCGCACATGCCTCTTGCGGCATCTCAAAGGGGTTTGAGACGCTGCAAGAGGCACATGCATGCTTGTCTGAATGCGCCCATAAAATATGCATACAATCCTCATTTCAAACAATTTTTCTAAAATGTTACTAGATGCATTTTTCATATAATTTTGATTACTGCATTGAGCTTTATATCTGGCCCTAAAAAGCAGGTAAATCTCGTGCATGTATTGTTCTGTAATGTTACTAACCTAAATTCAAATAGGGTAAAAATTCTCTTAGAAATTCAACTTTCTCTACCTACATTATATGGCAAAATTACTACTTAAAGATTTTACAGTTTGCGGGAGGGGAGGGATAATGAGCTCATACAATATTATATAGTTGAGGTCTGATCCTATGCTAAAATATGCAAAGTGGAATATTTATAAAGGTTACCATAAGCCACAAGCTAGCTCTCATTCTAACCTAATCAAACCCAACTTCTTTTACAGTATTTGTTCTAGAGGTAAAACATTATATTTGACAGAATGTGAAGCACAGAAACATTTTAAAAAATTAGCTATCAAGCTTACAGAATTTTGTATTTGATATTTACATGGAAAATATTTTAGTCAGGCTTTGAGGTCAGCCTTGATAATCTCATGGTCCAATCTCTTTCTAGTCTATTTTTTTAATGACAAAATGACATCTACCACGCCGAGTTTTCTCTGAGAGATCTTTGTCCAAATTGACCTTTTCTCTTCATTTTCATAGTTTCATCATTTCTAGGGTTGGAAGGGACCTGAGTTAGATCATCTAGTCCGACCCCCTGCCATGGCAGGAAAGAGTACTGGGGTCAAACAACCCCAGCAAGGTGTACATCTAGCCTCCTCTTAAAGACCCCCAGGGTAGAAGCCAGCACCACTTCCCTTGGAAGTTGGTTCCAGATCCTAGCTGCCCCGACAGTGAAGTAGCGCCTCCTGATATGTAGCCTAAATCTACCCTCTGCCAGCTTGTGACCGTTATTCCTGGTCACTCCTGGTAGTGCTCGGTGGAACAGGGACT
>NW_017729022.1:44768167-44772762 GCF_001723915.1 Gavialis gangeticus
CAGCCCATGTTCATCCTGGAGTCAATGATGACTCCAAGATCCTTTTCCGCCTCTGTACTGACAAGAAGGGAGTTCCCCAACCTGTAGGTATGGTGCCGGTTGTTCCTCCCTAGGTGCATCACTTTGCACTTGTTGGTGTTGAATCCCATCCTATTCTCATCTGCCCATCCCTGTAACGTGTCTAGGTCCGATTGCAGCCTATCCCTCCCTTCTAGCATGCCCACATCCCCCCACATCTTAGTGTCATCAGCAAATTTGAACAGGGTGCTTTTTACCCCCTCATCCAAGTCGCTGATGAAGATGTTGAACAGTGCGGGCCAGAGGACTGAGCCCTGCAGAACCCCACTGCCCACATCCCTCCAGGTTGAAAATGACCCATCCACTATCACTGTCTGGGTGCAGCCCTCCAGCCAATTTATTACCTTGCATCATGTGCAAAAAGCCCTCTTCTCAAACTTGTAGAGATGCTGTTATTTGTATCTATCAAAACATAATCTTATTCAACAGGAAACTGGTGTCATGTAACTAGTACTTTATATATAGACTTTTACTATTCTGAGTAAAGTACTGTTAAACGCCTATCACTGTTTTGACTTTCTTGAATATTTCACTTGTTTATCACTGAATAATGTTATGTTTTAGTTTTGGGTTATGTGGATATTCATAAGAGTTCTGGAATTTAACTTTTTCTGTCCCTTTAGGTGATGCCAGGGTCAGACCTGAAGCTAAACAAAGGCTGTTAAATTATGTGAAGGAAGAACCACAGGATGCAAACGGCTACTTCAATTTGGGTATGTTGGCTATGGATGACAAAAAGGATATGGAAGCAGAGACTTGGATGAAGAAAGCCATAAAATTGCAACCAAACTTTCGAAGTGCTTTGTTTAATTTGGCACTTCTTTATTCTCAGACTGCAAAGGAGCTAATAGCTTTGCCAGTCCTGGAAGAGCTGTTGAGATACTACCCTGATCATACCAAAGGTCTGATATTAAAGGGAGACATTTTAATGAACCAAAAGAAAGATATAAGTGGAGCTAAGAAGTGTTTTAAAAAAATTCTGGAATTGGATCCCAACAATGTTCAAGGAAAACATAATCTCTGTGTAGTTTATTTTGAAGAACGAGATTTAATAAAAGCAGAAAAATGTTTGGTTGAGACGCTAGCATTAGCACCACATGAAGAATATATTCAACGCCATCTGAACATAGTCAGAAGTAAAATTGCATCTCTTGGTGCTCCAGAACAGTCAACAGTTCCAGTAGATGGAACTGCAGCTGTAGGGGGGAAAAAAATTGCGTTTGAAAACTTGAAAGTAGTAAAAAATGAACAAAAAACCACCCAGACAATTAGCAGTAAAAACAAAGGACAGTCAAAAAGCAAAAAACGAATAGAAAAAAACAATGCAGACAAAGAGACTCAAAAAAAATCTACTAAAGAAATCAAAGACATTGAAAAAAAAAGAGTAGCTGCTTTGAAAAGACTAGAAGAGATTGAACGTATATTAAATGGTGAATAGCTTTTTATCATTTTACAATAGAGAAAGGGATGGACACTACTTTTAATTATTATGTGATGTTTGATCAAAGTAAAAGGTAGGCCTGGTGCTTTGAAAATGGAAAGAATATTGACAGTGTATGATTAATGAGCAACAGAAGGCTGCTTTACTAAACAATCTGTTAAGTCCACAGATTTTAATAAACTTTTTGAGTCAAGGGTTGAGTGTGGTATAGTAGAGCAATCTTCCAATGGTGAAAAATGGCATTCTAACACTAAGATGTTAGTGCAAGAGATTCAATAACACTTTTAAAAGAAGCAGCAAAAGCTGAATGGAGAGTTTAATTGGGTAAACAAGTTGCACTGCTGCTTTTTTCTGTATAACCTTTTTTAAAAACTTTTTTCTGAAATTCAGTTTACGTGTCAGCCATTAGAGTCTTCTAGATCTTCCCTATGCATTAAACCTTTTTCTTTGCATTATCAGTGTTCTAGAGCTTAACGGAGTAAATAAAAATAATACTGGCTGTAGGTGTGTGTAGTATGTAATATTTCAGATTCTACAGGCTGATGAAACAAGAAGTTAAAATAATCATTGAGGTTGTTTCCAAATATAGAGTAATACACTAAACTTTATTTGCTTTTCATTTACAATAAATGGGTTGTCCCACTTATCTAAGTGATCAAAACAAATCTTACGGTGCTCTCATGGTACTTTACTATATGTTTTCTTTTGGGGAAAAAAAAGTGTATACATCTTAACTTTCAGTAAGCTTGTTGGTTTTGTTGGGTTTTTCCCACCCCTAAAAATCATTATATATCAAATGTCTGGGGTTTTCTTTCTGTTTACTAACCCAGTTTGTAGAACACTGACTAATGCACAGTAACCAGCATGCTCCGCAGAAGCCCATACTGAATTTGTATTGATGATGTATATGGATTGATTTCTTGGTGTAGTATCTCTTCCTTTTTGTATAGTAAGCTGGCTTTACTATTTGCAATCATTGGAACAGTGTTTCTAGTCTTCCCACTTTAAAACATTTTAAAATGATTTACCACTATTTAAGGTGGCATCATAATAAGCCACTAAATTTAGCACTGTTTAACATAAAAAAATGTAATTTCTGATTTACTTCCAACTGCTACGATCTGTTGCTGTTTTGTCACAGATGAAGTGTGTGAATTTTTTTATTAAATATTTATTTTGACTACTGAATTTCTAAAATTTCCATTTACATTTTGGTCACAATGCATCAATTTAATATCTTACCTGAAAATTATGATAACTTCATGGTTCCATTTATCCTTGTGATTATGCATATGGTTTCATTTTTTTAAAGCATTGTTGAAAACCTGATGTTTCTTATTTTGATTTACTGTAACTATGGGAAATTAAAAGTAGCATAAGAATCAGGATAGTTTGATAACATTTTAACTGATCTGAAACTGTGACTTAATCTGTTATACAAATCTCCATATTTATTTCAAATAATACTTAAGAGCAAGCTTCACAACAGTTTTCATTTGTTTTGGTTGGGTAGGGGTTTTTGGTGTGTTTTTGTTGCTCTTTTTGTTTTTCTTTTTGGTTGCATTTCGTGATTTTACGCTTTTAAAAAGTTAGTGGTTTTCCTGTTACATTGCATTGTTTTATTGGTTAGGAGGCAGCTCAGCTTTTTGTTTCTGTTTAACCTTCTGACATACTCAGAGGTAAAGAACAAAAAATTTAATTTGTTTTGTAGGCTGACTTTTTTAACCAAACTCTTAAATAAACCTTTAGTTTAACAAATCATCTTCTATTTTATTAACCTCAAGTTTTAGCCTTTAGGTCAAACAGGAAGAAATCACCATATGCACTCTGACAGTGGACTGTGTTTCGAGAGGACCATACATTTCCTTTTTTGTATAATGATTGTGATTTGTGGTGCATGCCCCCAAGCCCCTCTTCCCTCTCCCTACTGCAGTTAAATCTTTGAAAGCCTGTCCTCAGTCAAATTCATACTGTACTAACACCAAATGGATATGAGTGAGGCTGCATGTATCATCTTATTCCTTGGAATTAAATGAAAGAAATAGTATTGCGTTATTTTCCACAAAATACTAGGCCTCCCATGTCTGTGTCTAGGATTACCATCATCATGTCATGTTACCCCCCAACCCCCTCTTAGTGCAACATGACGTAACAGTAGGAATCCAAGTGAAGCAGCCACCATGAGTCAGAGCCTCTATAATATATTAAGGTAGAGGTTTTCAACCTTTTTTAACAAGTGTACCCCTTTGGTCTCAGAGTTACAGCTCATGTACCCTTTTATATTTTGTTCTTGTTTTTAAGGGTGGGGAGCAGATAGAGGACCCTGCAGTAAGGGAGGGAGTGGGGTTGGGGCAGGGACAAGCACTGCATAGATGGAGAGAGAAAAAAACATTTGAGGGGGCTGAGCATGATTTCCCCCTCCCCCAGCAGGTAAGTCTGTGGAGGAAGGGGTGGAGGGGAGGGGAAAGGGCCATAGAGTGGGGGCAGATCGAAGCCCCCGCAGTGAGGGAGGGAGTGGGGTACAAGCAGGGAAGGGGGTGAGTGGGGACCTGACCCAGCCAGAGCCTCACTCAACCCAGGCTGCAGGGGCCTTGATCTGTCCCCCATGGTGGTGAGGGATGGAGTGGGGATGGTGAATCATTCGCCTCTGCCCTACTCTCCTGCACTGTGGGGATTGTCCCACGACCCGGCCTGGCCAGGGCCTCATCCACTGTGAATGGGGCCCCGGCCAGGCCAGGTCATGGGTCACTCAGAACAACTGGAGTCCAGTGGTGCGCACAGCAGTGGGAGCCTCTCCTCCCGGCCCCCCCACACACCTCTGAACAAGCTGCCGGTGTCCAATTGTCCTGTGGGGGGTGGGAATCTCGCTGCCATGCAGACACCTGGGTGGGCATGGGGGTGTGTGCCCAACAGATCTGCATGGGGGGTGGGGCAGGCTGTGGGCTGGGGTCAGGGCTGCACTGCTCTCTGTCCAGTGGGAGCTGGGCCAAGCTGTGCTCAGGGTGGGCAGAGGTGGCACTGAGAGTGGAGCTACACCACGGGCTGCAGCCACCCCAAAATTTGCTGTAGTTCCCCC
>NW_017729022.1:44772817-44777956 GCF_001723915.1 Gavialis gangeticus
CCCCCCCCCAAACGCCCTCCTAGTGCAACCTGGCCCAACACTCCCACCAGGAAAAGCCTGGTGCTGCCCTGGCCCCAGCCCACAGTGGCCCACACCCTGCCCTGCCCTGCGTGCTGATCTGATGGTATGCGCCCCCCATGCCCTCCTGGGGATGCATGTACCGGTCTTTCCCATGGGTGGTCACAGCTCCATGGGCTGCTGATGGGCCTCGCGCTCGGCCAATCGTACCACTGGGAGCAGGCACAACCCCTTCTCCACCCCCTGCCATTCAGACCCTTGCAGCTCTCCTGTAAGGGAGGGCAAGAATGTGCCGTGGTGTGCTGCATGGGGCTGGCGGCGCCCAGTGCGTCCCTCCCCTAGGTAAGGCAAATGCACCGGGGGAGATGCTACCACTGTGCCCTGGGACGTGCTTTGTCCTCACCTGCATGCCATGCCCCTGCATACCTGCTACAATCTTTCTAAGTACCCTTAGAAGTACGCATACCCCCAGTTTGCAATCACTGCATTAAGGACTCCTGTGAGACTCTAGCTTTTATGGGGTTTTTCAGGTGGCACAGTCACAGTATTCTTCCCTTGTATGTTCTTCTTTTCCTCCGGGGTTTTACCATTGAAATGTCTCATATGGGCCACAATGCGCCATATTTTCCATCCAGAGTAGACCATATTTAAACATGTAACTTGCAGGCTAGTTGATGTATAAAATCTAATGTTTGGAATATTTTTTCCTATATTATATTTTATTCCTCAAGAATACTGTAAAAGTAAAATATTTTTAGTGAGATCCTATATAGATTATAAGCTTCATGATGCTTCTGTTCTCAGATCTGACTTTTAGGCTTAGCTTAGCTTAGTATATAGAGAAAGCCATTCATTGTTTAGCAAAATATGTACCCACACAGGATTTTTATTACACAGACTTCTGTCTTGGGCAGTAGCTTTATTCATGTAAGCAACTGTGGTAGGGTAGTGAGGTGTCAAGTAGGAGAGAAATAAGAACCCACCAGAGAAGGGGTTAAGTATGCCAAGACAATTTAGAATGGATTGAATTTTATTAGTAGATTTTTAGAATTATGAATCCAAAAAGATGACAAAGCCAGTAGGGAGATACAGATCGCCCAAGCAAGGTAGTAACATAGGGATGGGGATGAGGAGGGGAACGTAACTGGGTTACAGAAAATACAATGTTGGCCAACTAACCCCAGGAGTGAGGGCGTTCGCAATGCTGGGAGAAAAAGTAGATGCACACAATCTCATACAATGGTCCGCAATGGTGGGAGAAGTAGGTTGACGGAGGTTTCTCAGTCCATATAGAGTCTTATTGTGGGGGTCCTCTGTGGGTGGAGCAGAGTGGTCCATTGCTGAAGATTTCTCTGGAAGTGAAGTCCATCAGGTGCAGAGGAGGGTTCAGGTGGTCCCCTCTGGGTCCGGTCCGGCAGCGGTCAGTGTACTGGCAGTGGCCTGTGATGTGTTCCATGTAGATATCATGGGACCAGCAGATCATGTCGGACACCATGAGGCAGCACAACAGCTTTGTGTAGCAGCAGGAGACGCTGCAAGCATGCAAGATGCTCTTGTTGCTGGGGTCCTAAGTCCAAGCATTCCCATGATGAGCGTGTCAGCCATCACGTCGTAGCCGTGGCCCCTTAAGATGTTGGCCAGTGGGGCGTACTTCTCCCACTTGCAAGCCTGGGTGTCGGTGAAGGCTTGGTGCAGGTTCTCGAAGGGTATGGTCACATCTATGATAACAGTCTTCTTGGCCTCTTCATTCATGATCACGATGTAGTAATCTCAACTCTTATTTGGGAAAGTATTCATACTTTTGCAACTAAACTATTTCATAACTAGAATCAAGGAGGAGAGCATATGACCAGTCTTTCTCTGCAGCCCCCTATCAAGTGTATGTCACACTTAGAGAATCTCTGTTATCTTTAACTGTAAAATAATTATGGAAATAGTGGTTAGCACATGGCACTTTTTGAATGTTAAACCTGCTCTTTCTCTCAGACTAGCAGTAAAACCAAGATTGGATTTAGTTCCATCTACCTGTCAGTATTCCTAGCTTACATCTGAGAGGTAATTCTACCTGACCTAGGCAGGTAGTGGGAGATTTGAGCTCCCCAAGCAGAAGGAATTAAGCATAACTTCGTGTTCTAAGGAACGTATTTATC
Source organism: Gavialis gangeticus (assembly GCF_001723915.1). NCBI lineage: Eukaryota > Metazoa > Chordata > Crocodylia > Gavialidae > Gavialis > Gavialis gangeticus. The sequence goes on from NW_017729022.1 coordinate 44,774,986, forward strand.
CATCTAGTTGAGCAACTAGTTCCATCCAGTTCCTCGGCCCTACAAACCTCAAGAGACGTTCTAGAAACCAGGTGCCGCATTCTTTTGCTGTTCCATCTGCACTCCTATGACTGAAGGCAAAAAATCATATAAATGCTCATCTGCATGGAAGCATTCTAGAAAAGCAAAGAAGCTAGAAAAACATGTTAAAAAGCAGTGGCTTGTTTGTTTGTTTGTTTTTGTAAAGCCATTATGTTCCTTCTTTATGCTTGAAGTACTTCCACTTTGAGAGGGATGAGTTATCTTAGGGCTCGTGTACTTGGGGAATTGAACCAGTTTTAAAACAGAGGCTTTGGGTGATACAGGTGTTTATATATGTTTGCCCTGACAATTTCTTCAAAAATGTTTAAAGAAGTGAGGATACAACCAACACACAGGGTTGAAACCCTGCAAATGAGCCCAAACCATAAGTCTATTTGGAATCATAGTAAATTAGGATTGTAAGGGACCTCTGGAGGTCTAGTCCTAGTGGTTCTCAACCTATTTGTACCAGGACCCATTTGTAAACATCAATGGCCAGTCCTGGCTAGTGTCCCTCACTCCCAACCCACTGCCACCCCCAGGCCCCACATGTGTGGGGCAGGAGGTGGATGTGAGGGGTAGGAGGAGCCCCAAGCAGCCTCTCACAGGCTGGAACTCTTAACCTGCAAGGGAAACGCCACGGTTCCCCACTTTTTCTTCTTTAAAGGAAAATCCATTTTTTAAGGGTTTTTTTGCAAATATATTCTTTCATATATTCTTGAGACCAACTTTTGGGTTGTGGCCCATGGGTTGAGAAATGCTGTTCTAGTCCAACCCCCTGTTCAAAGCAGAATCATCCCAGCCAAGGCTTTGCCTAGCCAGAGCTTAAAAACCACCAAGGATGGAGACTGCAAACCTTTCTAGGAAACCTGTTCCAGTGTTTTACTACCCTCCTAGTGAGAACTGTATTCTTAATATCTAACCTAAACCTCCCTTGCTGCAACTTGAGACCATTGTTCCTTGTTCTGTCATCTGCTATCACTGAGAACAGTCTCGCTCCATCCTCTTTCAAACCCCACTTCAAGTAGTTGAAGACTGCTATTAAATCCCCTCTCGGTCTTCTCTTCTCCAGACTAAATACACCCAGTTCTCTTGGCCTCTCCTCAGAAGTCATGTGCCCTAGTCCCCTAACCTTTTTTGTTGCCTTCCACTGGACTCTCCAATTTATCCACATTCTTTTTGTAGTGGGGGGGGCCCAAAACAGAATACAGGGCTCCAGATGTGGCCTCCCCAGTGCAGGAGAGAGGTGAATAATCACTTCTCTTGATCTGCTGGCAATGCTCCTACTAATACAGCCCAATATGCTGTTAACCTTTTTTGCAACAGGGACACACTGCTGGCTCATATACAGCTTACTGTCCACTCTAATCCCCAGCTCCTTTCATGCAGAGCTGCTGCTTGGCCCATCAGCCCAGAGCCTGTACCAATGCATGGGATTGTTCCATCCTAAGTACAGGACTTTGCACTTGTCCTTATTGAAACTCCATGAGATTTCTTTTGGTCCAATCCTCGAATTTGTTGAGGTCTCTCTGAATCCTAGCCATGCTCTCCTGTGTACCTGCTACTCCCCGCAGCTTGGTGTCATCTTGGGCTGCTTGCAGATATTTAAAAAGGTGTTTTATCAGAAGAAGCAGAACATTACTTTGACCAAGCTCCATGGTATCTGTATAGATCAGGTGCTACAGCAGTGTTTTGGGGGGTAAGCTGGGCCCAACTAACCTGCTGCCTCTTCTGGACATGTGCTGGATTTGGCACAAGAATGTGCCGAGTTTAAAGTAAAGCTCTGGGGGGGTTGGATTTTTTTTTTAATGTCTGCAACCAGCATATGTGTTCAGTTGAGCTACATTGAAATAAAACAGTTTAAGATGGGGGTCAGCAACCTACAGATCGGACCTGGCCCACAGAACTCTTGGCTTTGGCCTTCAGACATGGAGCTTCTGCAGCATTTGGCAGCAGGGGCTACAGCTGCAGGTGCTTGTCCTAGCATCAGCATGTGAGGGAAGGGGGAAGCAACAGCAGCTGAGTCCTAGCTTCCACTCACCCACCTGCCTCTAGCTTGGAGTGGGTCATTCCAGCCCACAGCAGGAAAAGGTTGCCTACCTGATTTCAGATGGTAAGATTTTCAATCTGTACTAAGTAACAGCATCCCTTTCTTTCTTTAAAACATAAAACACAGCATATTAACTATCATAGTATAGCAAGCTGTATCTTGTACCACTGACCTCATAAAATAATGTAAAAATAAAAGTTTCAAACTGAATATTACATTTTTTAATTATTTTCCTGAGTATCCATCTGGGGAAAAATTGGAATTTTTTTCATAACTTATAAGTTGTGCAGCCTGCTGTGACTCTCAGCACACTGTTAAGTATAGTGTTAAGCTTTTTAGTGTAACAACTTCTGGACCATACAGGCACACAGTAATCTGCTGGGGCATAATCATTGTGAGCACAGTGGTTCTTAGAACTTTAAAGTTGGCAGCCCCTGTCATTCTGTATAAACATCTTCAGGCAGCTATCCATGCAGAGACTTTACTGCTGACCTTCTGAATGTAATGTTCATTAGGCCTGTGTGAAGTGGCTGGTATTTGCTTCAGATTTGGATTGAGCCAGTTTAGGGGACAGTGATTCAATTCAGTGATTTGAATCACTGTCCCGAATCAATTTGGTCAAATCTGATTCAGCTATTCAGCGGTTGCTCAATGGCTGCCCCTCTCAGCTCTTTTAAAAAAAACAAAAACCCTGCATGTACTGGCTGCTGCCAGGCAGGGAGGGTGATTCCCACTGCCCCCCACTAACCCTGTGCTGCATGGGAGACTCTGCCATGAGACCCCAGAAGCCCTAATGGCTGCTACAGGAGCTGGTGAGTGCAAGGCTTTTTTAAGAGCTGGGAGCTGGGGCCGGGCAGAGCA
>NW_017729022.1:44777966-44778839 GCF_001723915.1 Gavialis gangeticus
CAGCAGGGGAGGTTTAGGTTAGAGACTGGGCAGGGGTCGAGGGTGCCCAGGGGGGCTGAGGGAGCAGGCAGGGGATGGGGCCTGGTCAGAGTTGCACCATGGTCTCCTTCCCTCCTACCCCCTACTTACTGGCATTAAGTCCAGATCCAGCTCCCTGCATCAGTGAGTGGGGACTGCCCAAAGCTCTCTGAATCTTTTCTGATTCAATTCAGACCTTCTTATTGGTCTCCTGATTCTATTTGGATTTGGAGATTCAGCCACCAAATCAGGCCAAATTTCCTCTGAATTGAATCGGGACCTGAAGCTTTGCACAGCCCTAATGTTTATAGGTGAGGGAATAGTAACTCCTTGGTAGGTTAGGATATGCTTATGGGGAAGAATATGGTTGCCTACTCTGATATACGGTGTGCTTCTGGTTTGATGATTGTCTAGGTGGAAGAGTGGTAATACTAATTTATTGATGTTCCTAATGACCCCATGTCTTTTAAACACCACCCTCCCCAACCCCCAAGTCACTGGCCTGGAATGAAGCTTAGGGGCCAGGGTTGTTACCCCACTCCTGATCTCAGGTGCTTATCAGTCTGCATTGCATTAAATGGGAACATTCATCTGGTTAATAGACAACTGGCCACGCTATCCCTCAGGGCCATGTTGCTTTCCTGAGAGAGGCCCATGTTGATCTGGAACCACTTAGCCTAAATCAGCCCCCAAACAGACAATGAAAGGCAATGAAAGCTTTTTTGAAGCCACACAGCCAAGGCATAACAACTGTAGGTTTCTGCTGCCACACCTCCAGATGCTATCACCACAGGGACATTTGGTTGAGTACCTACGTAAGAGCACTGCAGGAACAGCCATAGCCACAAATTTCCC
>NW_017729022.1:44778989-44780419 GCF_001723915.1 Gavialis gangeticus
ACCCCGAGAACTAGAGAAGGATTATCACCCTGGGCCTGGCCAGCTCTCACTAGGGCAATGGTGAGAGCCTGGCCATGTGATCAGGGGCATGGGGCCAGAATGACACCCTTGAAAGGAGAAACCAGGGGGGAGGGTAGTAGCATACATACCCCACCATTTCAGCTGCAACTTTGGGAACTTGGTGCTGCTCTGGTGGACACCCAGTGCTGAAAATCTCTCCTCTAAGGATATGGCAGAGGAAAGAGACCCTTGTAGGAGACCCACTAGAATTCCACAGCTCGTTCAGTCCCTGCTAAACTGCAGGGATGGTTCGATTTCTGGTCTGAGCCAGGGTACTCAGAGCTGGTGTGGAAACAGAGCAGTAGCCTGGGAGCCTGAACATCTGTTCCCTTTCCCAGACATGAGAGCCTGGACATCTAGTGACATCTTCCACATGGGAGAGCCCAGATGCTTGGGTTCCCAAGCTTCCTAGTTCTCACAACAGGGAGGTGGAATGCAGACATCTGTGTCTTCCCTGCTGGGAGATGAAACCTGGGTGTGTGGTTTGGGGTGACCTGAAAAAGATTTTCATCAAAAATACCAACCCAAACACTTCAGTGCCTGAGCTCCCCCAGCTTGGCAATGGAACCACCTATTCCACAGCATAGTCCATGCCAGTTTGCAAGCACCTACATGGCTTCTGGCCCTGGGGGGAGGCAAGGGGCCAGACAGGGGATGCACCATGGCTCTGTTAGTGTCTCCTTTGTTTACAGACTCCATATTTGTGCATGGGAGACCCAGGCTTGGAGACTGAGATGCTGGATCCAGGATGGTGAGCCAGACAGCTGCAGAGTACGTGAGATGCGTGTAATGCACCAGCAAAATAAGGAACAAATGCAACTCCGTGTGGAGGGGGAATAGGCTGGCAACTGCTTATACCTGTACTGTCACAGCACTTGAACAAACCACCCAGGCCCAAGAATGTGCTGCAAAGGTCCAAGAATGAGGTGTCCGTATGGCCACCCATTCTCTGAGGGATGGCTACACCTCTACAGTGAACAGAGTCAGAAACTGCTTGTGATCTAGGTACAACATCCCTGAGTGGCATTAGCACCATCTCCCATAGAGAGACCACAGCACTCTCAGGCTGGAGTATTAGGAAAGGCTGAAGTCTATTTGGATTGCTTTTGCTTTAACTTAGAAGGCTTTAAGTACTGCAAGATAGTTAGAACGCCTCTGCCTCAGCCCTTTTTAAATGTCTGTACGTAGCCTGAGAGAGAACTTATTTAGCTAATTGCCTCGAGCATGTTTTTATTGAATTATATTAGTTGTTGTTCAATACAGAGGCACAGACAAATGTTGTATTACAGTGAATTCACAGGTCAGATGCTAACTTCAGTAATTCTTAGTGTTAGACCCCCAACTCTGTACGGCGTCTAATGACTAGGAAG
>NW_017729022.1:44785419-44789493 GCF_001723915.1 Gavialis gangeticus
CGAGCATGTTTTTATTGAATTATATTAGTTGTTGTTCAATACAGAGGCACAGACAAATGTTGTATTACAGTGAATTCACAGGTCAGATGCTAACTTCAGTAATTCTTAGTGTTAGACCCCCAACTCTGTACGGCGTCTAATGACTAGGAAGATGACAATCCAATTGCTCATGGGTCCTGTTACTCATTAGCCAGAGCAAGCAGGGAGCAAACACCAGCACACTGCTTGCAACAGCTTTTTTCAGAATGGAGACAGTTTCAGGCAAAGGTCCCTCACAGACACACAGCCCGTGAACTAGGGGACCTGCACTGAACGTTAGTGTTTTTCACAATTCATACACCTTGGTTTATAGTCATTAACATTTACTCCTCCTTCACCCCTCCTTTGGTTTTGCCCATAACTCCTCTTATCTCAAGCTTCACCTCTGTTTACTGTTTACTTCATTAGCACAGAATTGCCTGTCCATTTCATTCATTTACGTGTCTTGCTATGAGCACATGTCTAAGACCTTCACTCCACTTCTTTGGTCACTGGATGGACTTTGACCAAAACCTGGAATCGTCTAGAGGCTTCTTCACCAATCACCATTCACCTTTTTGCATATGTTTATCTCAGATTCTGTTACCAGTTACATGTTTTTCACACTTCAATCTGTTTTTTAGTCCCATATTGTACCATTTTCCACATTCCTAAGACTTCACCTCATTCACAGCACACAGACTTGCTTGAAAATGGTTGACATAGTTAAGATGGTTACTTAGCATAAGCACTCATAAGCAAAATCTGCTTTACCTTCTCTCGATACATATTTTACAACACTATTATATTGTTAAGAAAATGCTTGCCTAATCATTTTACAGTGTTACTTTAAATATATCATTCTGCCCTGTGGTTAGCAGCTCTGCTAGGCCACAGGTTACAGCCTTTTATTTAGCTGCAAATCCAATGCTTCCCCAAGATCCAAATACAGTCACCCTAACAATTAGTATCTGTACAGAAAGATGCAAATAATAAAGTAAGATGCATGAGTGCAATGGAAATATTCTTCTCTGGGAAACTGTGCTTTGACATTGAAGAGGCTTCTGTGTTATAATGACCTTGAGAGCTGCACTACCAAAACATGTGGTTCCTAGTAAAACCACAAAACCAAAGAAATCAAAATACAGGAAGCAGTGATTTGGATAATGTCTATACAATTTATGAATTATTTATGAGGTTGCAGAATCCTTTTGCTAAGCTGCCAACTCCATTTTGAATGAATAGCCCAAAGGCTACCAACTAGAATAAATTTGAGCATAGTGGTCATTGCCACACTTGTTCAACATCTATGTTTGCTTCTTGTAGACTGGTATACTCATTCTTAGACTGTTGCCTTTTTAATACAGCTAGCAAGATACTTTAATGAAATGCTCATTCACCCACACACAATAGGGATAGGTGGGGGAGGAAAGTGCAACAATTACAGGATGTTTTACACAAAAGAAGTGGTAACAATCTTTATTTTTAAATAAAATAATACCTTCTTGAGTATGTTCTCACCTTTATTAAATTTGCTTTTGTTAGTTTAGTCCTATAATTTTTTTTTTCATGAAATCAGAAGAATGAAATACCGCCAGAAGAATGAATGGCTACTATGGTTGATCATATTTACAAAAAGCAGGTTTCTCTGCAGGGTGGTTGTTCCCCATGTTTTGTACTTGTCATTTTTCCCAGCCCAAACAAACTTGCAGGGCAGGAGGGATGTTTGTGTTTTGTTAATAGTTATAAAAAAAAACTGCTCTCAACTTCCATTGTTACAGCTTTTTTAGTATGTGGGTGTACTGCTGTTTATCACTTCCAGTAGCTTGAAAAGACATAACTGGTGCTGCCAATTATGTAGGCTTTTAACAATGTCTCTGCAATTGTTAAAGTGTGTACCCTCTCATTAGGAGACAAGGAAGGTATAAATATACTCTCTGGAAAAGCGTAGGTGGGTAAGAAAGTGGAGGAAGCAAAAGTTTATGAAATAAACTGTTAGGCATTACTGAATTCTAATGAGATGAAAGGCACACAATTACTCCTTTGTCAAAGGTGATATAAATATAGGGGAAAATCTCATTCTATTTACTGAAGCAAAGTAAACAATTGATAAAAACAAGTAAAAAAAAAAAAAGGAGCCACTATATGTATTTTTTATTGTTCTCATTAATTCTTTTGTTATAACGAATATATAAAAGACTGATTCCTCCCCCTTCCCACCACTCTTCAGAAGCATGCCAAAGCATTTAGTAACTTTCCAGAATATGAAAATACACTCTGAAAATATAGTAAAAGGTGTGGCAGCACAGTAGAGGACGCTGCTATGCAAAGCCACCCACCTCACTGTGCCAGGCCCAAAACAATGCTTCAGGAGTCTCCCCTGGAGTGCCTATATCTGGCTGTCCCCCTTCCTGGAGCACACCCACAAACCTGGGATAATGCTGCCACCACCCAAGCACTGGTGTGTTTTCGGGCTCTGTGCATCCCTGCAAGCCTTAGGGGTGCTTAGAATCATAGAATCAATTAATCGGAAGGGACCTGGACAGATCATCTAGTCCGACCCCCTGCCATAGGCAGGAAGGAGCACTGGAGGTGGCAGGGGTCATAAGACCCCAGCCAGGTGCCTATCCAGTCTCCTCTTGAAGATTTCCAGGGAAGGTGAGAGCACCACCTCTCTGGGAAGCCTATTCCAGGCTCTGGCCACCCTTACAGTGAAGTAGTTCTTCCTAATATCTAACCCAAACCTATCCTCCCTCAGCTTGTAGCCATTATTTCTGATGACTCCAAGGGGGGCCCTGGTGAACAGACTTCCCCCAAGTCCCTGCTGCTGGCCCCTGATAAAGTTGTAGGCAGCCACAAAGATGTTTCTTTCTGCCATCCAAAGATAGCCTCCTGTGCCAGAGGAAAGTAAATAGTCAAACGCACCTTAGCAAGGCAAGCCAAGGGAGCAAAAAGGCCTGTCTCTCCCCTAAGGAACTTACAGCCAGGCACACTGTAACCAGATAGCTCTTTACTGATCAGGGGGAGATAGTGGTGGAGGGGGTAGAACAAAGTATGTTAAAAGAAAACAACTTGCACAATTTCTAATCAATTGAGTCTTGCAAATGTGGGGTCAATGGCCCTTTTAATATAGAACTAAGCATTTTAGTCTCAATCTACTGGCCAATTTCTGGCCAATTTCTAGGTCTGTTACTTACAAATCATCTTCAGGCAGCAGCCTGAGGTCCTTGCTTGTGTGCTGCTTCCAAATTGCCTCTGGAGGAGGAGAATGACAGGAAGGTCCCCTCCCCTCAGGAATTTTTACAGCCTGGTTGCCTAGGTGACCAGGATGACCAAAACCATGCAGCCAGAGTGAAAAACCAGAGGGGTGGCTGAATGTCACAATCCAGGGACATACTGGGAGATTTCTACACGGAAAGTTGCTTAGAAAATCTAAATGACTAAGAAATTCATGTTCGACAAGCATTAAAAGTTTCCACTATGTACTCTAAAAACCGTAACACAGGTTAACTATGGGTCAGTCCATTATTATGATTTGTAATGGTTTAAAAAATGTTTTTCCTTCCCATTGCTTTCCCATTTCTTTTGTTCCTCCGTTTTCTGTGGACTACTAATTTTTTTATGTCTCCCCCACCATCTCATTCTTTCCCCTTTCTACAAGACTCTCCTCCCTAAATAACAGCCTGTTTTATTGATCTTATTACTATAAAATTAACAGAGGGCCTGTAGTCCTTTTGCTATGAACAACATAAACACAACTCCCAGTAAGGAAAAGTTCAGAAAGCAGATGAAAACTGAACAAAAAATATTTTTAAGAGAAGTGTAATAAAGGTCACCAAAAGAACATGTCTACTTCAGATGCACCAAGTTTCAGCTTGAAAAACCTGTCCTCAGCATGCCTTTTCTTATCTCGTCCTTTAATTCTAGGAAGGAAAAGCAGCTGCAACTTTAAAGTGATTAGAGTATGTTTAAGTACCACAGACTACACCTTTACAAGCTAAGTATGCTTAGTTCCTGTTTTGATTGGTTCCTCCCCTTCACCGTCCCCCCCCCCCC
>NW_017729022.1:44789626-44792365 GCF_001723915.1 Gavialis gangeticus
CCCCCCCCCCCCTTCTTCATTGTATGTTTTTTGCCTTTTTCTTGTTTCTATGGCTGGCACATTCTAGGGACAAAGTCCTGTCATGGAGAAAAGAAAAAAACAAAAGATGTAAATTAAAAGATTTTAAGGTGTTTGTTTTATAGTGATAAATTCTTATTTTGCAGTTGAACTATTCTGCTTCTCATTTGTTTTTAAAATTCTTGCATGTAAATCTTGGTCTGAAGGGAATGAAAAACTTTGCAACTTGAATAAACAGACAAACAAAACACAGTAAATACTAAAATCCAATGGAAATGTGGGTATTTACAGTATCATTCTTATCCATAGTCATCATTGCTATATAGCTGTTTCCAGTGATGAATGTAAGCAACCAGGTCTCCCTACTGAGAAGCAGAAATTAAGCATCACTGAATATTATCTCTACTCAAGGTTTCCAGGGTGGCAAGAGCAGTGTTTTGTCTTTGGTGCTGATAATTCTTCACATTGTTAATCTAAAATCATTTTTACCCTGAGGAAGAACCTCACTATTGTTCATGGTGTCTTGACAGGCGAACAGGAAGGGCAAAGTTTCACAAGTCAAAGAATGAAGTTTCAGGAAGAACAGCATAGCTGATGGTACCAAAAGCACCTGATTTGTCATTGTCAAAGAATATTAAGTTATTACAAAAACTAGTATGTGATGGTATTTCTATCCAGTCCTTTGCCATTTCTGAGGAACTTTTCTTTAACAATGATAACCAGTTTGCTACACTGGTCCTTTAATTATGAGTGCCATAGTAGGGCCATTGGCAGAATTGAGTTTGGCTTCTTTCTTTTTCATGTTGTGTAATTTCCATTTCAAACTGCAAAATTCGATATCTTCCATGTTACAGGGGTATAGGTTGTAACCGCCTTGGTCTAAGGACATAGTAGGGCAAATGTCTAATCTGTAGGCAGTCAAGACAGTTCTCTTACAGAGCAGTCATGCATTCAGGGCTTAATACTGCAATTGGTTTAGCATGTGTAGATGATGAGGTTCTTAGGCTAGACCAGTGGTTTTCAATCTGTGATCCACGGACACCTGGGGGTCTGCAGATTCTGTCTAAAGGGTCCATGAAAGATTACTTCGATCAGTCAGAGTATGCAAATACCCACATTTACAATTCAAAGGGGTCTGCACCTCCATTCTAAATGTGCAGATAAAAAAAGGGTGAAAATCTCTGAGCTAGACCATCAGGATATACTTGTACGAGTACATATATGTATCAGTGTCTATTCTCTCTTCTTGAAAATCCCAACTGGATTTATTTCATAAATGTGTATGAACATACATGCATGTATGCATTATCACTCATGTATAGTACTGTATTCCATGTTCCTTATCTGTTTCCATTTTGTGTTGTTTCTCTGCATGTCCTACACTCTTGTACCATTTGGTCCCCAAGTACTTTTTCTTTCTTAATGGTTTGTGATTCTCTCTGTTCCCAACTGATCTTCTTTCTATGTTCTGGAACTATGATTTTTTTAGTTCAGTATTCCCCAAAAGGTGTGCCTGGCACCTTCCAACAGTGGTTTCCTTACCTCAGACCCTTACTAGAGGACAGGATCTGGTGAGCCTCCTTTTCCTTCCTTCTCATGAAAAAATGGAGCTGGCTTGTTTTTCCTCTAGCTCATCCTGTTGCCAGAATCTGGCACTCTCCTTCTTCTCTTCTCCATTGCAGGTTCAAAATGAGGGAGGAGTTAAGGGAAAGACCTTTCTCCCTGCTTAGAAGTGGAGGTAAGGAAAATATAAGGTCTGAAAAGTCATATTTATGTTTTGATGGCATGCAGCAGTTTGTGCTTTTTCTCTGCTTCCTCTAACTCACGGTAAAGAGAAGATAAAGTCATCTTTACATTTTTACATCCATTCATAAAAAATAAAATGGTGTTTGAAATGTACTATAAATGCACACCTAAATGTTATAAGTCATCTTCTAAATGTGCCTTTCATATAGAGGGGGAAATTGAAACCAAATGGACAACTCAACAAAGGATGTAGCTCCTGTCCTAAGAAGTTTTAAAAATCAATTGAATGTGTTCTAACCTAAATTACAAGGAAAGAAACATAATGCTTCTGTGTGTATTTAGCACCTGACACAAAATGGTACTCAGATCCTAATGGGAGCTTCTGGGTAGTACTGAAATATAAGCAATGTAAGTATCTTATAGTATCCAGATATGCAAATAATAGTTTTCCCTTCTTGCCTATATATTTGCTCATTAATGCAGATGTTGCATAGAATTTGCAGGATATTTGGAAATACATACTAGTTTTTTATACACCGATTAACTATTAAAGCTCATAGCTACAAATCTTTGTAAGTAATTAGGACTAAAATCTTCATAACTTGCCTAACATTTACTTGCAAAAGCAAGATAATGAACAGTTAAGCTACCTGACAGTATATGTGCTTTACTTCTTCACACATCTCTCTGCCACCACATTTCTGCTCCAGCACAGATTATCAGTTATCTACCTAGTTCTGCCCAGTTTCCACACAACCATTTCTATCATTTCATTTCTCCTGATACTAATTTGTGGATGTTATGTTGTGAATGTTTGGCATAACAGCTAATTGTATTGAGAGGGTGACTTAGTAAAGATGTGTTTTCAAAGGCTGGTGAATAAGAGCAATGACAGCCTTAGCTAGCAGAAGTAAGGTGAAATTACTGTATTTACCTGAATACAAGATGACTTCAAATTCAAGACCCCCCCCCCCA
>NW_017729022.1:44792478-44807482 GCF_001723915.1 Gavialis gangeticus
TGTAATTTCTGTATTTACCTGAATACAATATGACTTCAAATTAAAGCCCCCCCCCCCCAACCATAATTAAATTGTACTTTTCCACGTATAAAATCTAATGATTGGATGGTTATCTTAAATTCATCCCCCTCCCCAGTGCTGTGGAGGGGAAAATAGACCCTCATGCCCCACGCCCCCCAGCCACTTGCCCTGATTGGTGTCAACCCCCTGGTCTGTCCCCCCAGCCATTTGCCACCCACAGTACCTATTTCCTTACTGCCTGTCTCCCCTGTCACTCCCCACCACAGCTGCTTACCCTGTTCACCAGCTCTGGCTCTGACTACAGGCATGAAGCACATGGTGGCTCCAGCCCTGGTCCAGCTAGGCATCAGCAGCTCCAGCCCGAGCCTAGGCCTGCGGCAGGTGGCAATTTTGACTGTGACTGCAGCTCCAGCCTCAGGCCAGGGCCAGGGCCAGTGCCACAGCTGGAGCTGCAGCAGCTCCCCTGCCCTGGCGTGGTCTCCCCCATACTCATACCACATAGTCTCCCCATGCTTCCCCTGCTAGGTGCCCCCACCCCTGCACTATCCATTCATTGTGCTCTTCTTCTGCTTTACAACCAGCCCTGGCCCCAGCACAAGGTAGATGGCAATCCAGCTCCAGAGCCAACTCCAGCTCAGGTAGCTGCAGGCCATTGCTCAAATCCAAGGCAGGAGGTGGGAGCTTCCCTCATACCATAAGCAGGAATTTGTGTCTTTTATATTGAGTTTCTTTTACCCTATAACTCTAACTATGGGGTAGCTAATCATATGTCTTCATAGTAATGGCCATGATTGCTGCAAGCTACAACATTTTGCATATGAAATCTCTGCAGGGAACAATATATCAAAATGAAATTCCCTGAAAAATGCCTCCTAGACAAATTCATTTTTTTCTGGTCTTGACTGAATTTTGATGACTTTTAAATACCAATGCAAAACTCACAATTCCTCCTTGCTTGTAATAAACTGATAAAGTTTTGGTAGTGTTGGAATGATGTTGTAGCCATACTGGTCCAGGAAATAGGCAAGAAGCAAGGATTTTGGTGGGTGATATCTTTTACTGAACAAACTTTGTGGGTGTGATTGAATTAGACAAGCTTTCAAATGCAGTGCATTCTTCTTGGTTATTAAAGTAATAGTAAAACCATATCAATGAGCTGACAGTTTGAAGGCAGATTAACTTCCTATATGCATGAAATATTTGGCAGTCAGATGTGCTGATTTGTTACTATGCAATCACTATGAGTCACAATAAAAGGTTGATTCTGTAGTATGTATGGCCTTTTGGTATTTGCTGGATATGGAAGTGGTAGCTTTATAGACCACGAGCTAATCAGTATGTCAATGATGTGTGGCAGTATGAAAGTGGAAGGTAATGCCTAAGACCCCTTCCATTTATATTTCTGCATTAGTAGACAAACTTAGTTTGTGGGCCTGAATCTACAAACAGTACACAGCTTTAACTTATGCAGATATGTTTATGCATTAATAATAATGCAGGATTAAAAACTATAAAAACCAAACCAAGAAGCTGTCTGTATAAAGACTAAAGCAAAACTACTGAGTTCCCTCCTGAAATCTGCTTTTAGTAAAAAGGTGGTAGTATTGAAAAAAAGAGGTAAAATGCATTCCATGTTGGTTTACATTAAATACCAGCATTTTTTATTATTGAAGTGGTTAGTTTGAATGTGTCAGATTATGCCTTTATTAATAGAACTGAGTAAAACTAATTCTAAGATGAAGCAATAATAATGTGGTGTATGAGAGCATACAGTTGAAAAATGAAATAAGCTTTTGTAGAGAGCTTCCAAGTTTTCTCTCTCATATCAAGCAAACATATTTTTGGAAGGCTTCGTCTATTCATTCCCCACATGTTGTTTTCCTCCACTGTCCATTTTTCTTCTTGATTCTGGACATATTTTATCACTAAGATCTCACAGACATACTTGTACCATCATTATTATTCATTTAAGCAAAGTGCATTGCAGCAAAGACCCACACGTAAAATTAACTATAATCATTTACCATTTTCTTTCTCATGGGTTGAAGGTTTGTTTCAAACAAATTTCATTGTATTTGAAGTGCCAGGTGAGTCAACCTCTGAATTTTCAACCAGCATTAGCACATTTTTATATTCATGCTAAAACATCTATTAAAATTCTTGACAGACTTTTTCTAGATTGAAGTGTCTTCTGCTTCTGTTTATAAAGAAAAAAATGGCATTTTGACACTAGGGTCAGCTTCATAAGAGTGACTTAATCATTGCAGTGCCTGCTACCCACCATCTACTGGAATGCATAGCCCTTGACAAGGTATCAAGGGTACCCTATACAATGCATGGAGAAAGTTAAGAATCTAAGAACAAGAGAGCTAGTCAGTAAAAATGCTGCGAAGAAGGGATGTATGTGTCTAACTCTTTGCTAGAGGAGCGTGTCTGTTTCTGCTCGAGATTCAAAACTGTTAACTTCTTTCTGGAGTTAATTGCCGTTGCCAGGTCAGCTTCCTCAAATAAATTCTCCCATGCACCTCTACTCTCACGAATTCACTGAGAATTCTTAGTGTCAGTTCCTCTTGAACTAAAGGAAGATCAGAATTTCTGAAGGAAATTGATTATTATTGAGTTTTTAATTGCATCATCTTATGAGAAGAATACAAGATTAAAAATGAAATGGATGCAAGATTACTCTTCCATTCCTAAAAAATCCTGAATCTCAGATTCTTTCAGTTTTTCTTGGAGGAACATGCCATGTGTGATGTAATATTACATATAGAATGGTTTAAAAATTAGCTCATATCCTCAGTTGGCTTAAATGCATATACATCTACTGATATCAACAGGGCAACACCATGTCAGCTTTGGATCTGGGCTGAGATGTTCTGCTTCATCCTTTTCTGGCTTTCATGTGGAACATTCCTTTCTGTTGACTTGACTCATTTTATTTTTAATGTAGATCATTGAGTTTTAACACATTTTAAACAACAGTGTCTTTCTCTCATGTCATTTTTCCAAATAACTCAAATACTTCAAGTGCTTACTTTTTTTTTCTGTGAAAAACAGTATTCAGGCCCCAAACATTTTTCATATTTGTGCGACTGAAAAGAATCCTGACTCAAATCCCTATAGAAGGAGAAGTGTGGAAGTGAAGAGAAGCATGTGATATACTTCTACCTGCTCTCATCACTGAAAATCCACAGTAGTGAGTCCCTTGCCTGCTCTGTAATTTAGGCATGGAGCTGGGATGAACCATTTTGTGACACACTCCCTTTACTAGTGGCAGATATCTGATCAGATAACTGTGCACTCTAAATTCAGAAACTTTCTAATGTAACTCAACAGGTTTGTTAATCTAGTGAGGCTGCCTGTCAACTTGGTTTACCAGGTGATGGGGACAAAAGCTCAAAGACAAGTAAAGAGCCAGAAGACCTGAATAAAAAATAAGGGGAGGCAATAACAGAAGCCTTAACAACGTTCTCATGGAGGGGAGACGACAAGTCAGATGCCTGAAATGTTTATACATTAATGTGAGAAGCGTGGGAAAAAACAGGAAGAATTGGAGATCCTAGTACAAGCACACAATTATGATGTAATTGAGATCACAGAGATGTGATTGGATAGTTCACATGACTGCAGTACCACCATGGATGGATATGGCTTGTTCAGAAAGAATATGCAAAAGAAAAAAGCAAGTGTTGCCCTCTCTATATAAAGGCTAGGTACATGTGTTCTGAGGTGCAGTATGAAGGGGAAGGGAGGCTTGTTGAAAGCCTCTGGGTAAAGGTCAACGGGGAGAGCAACAGGGAGGATGTCATAGTGAGTGTCTGCTACAAGCCTCCAAACCAGGAGAAGGAGGTAGACAAGGTCTTGAAAAAATGAAGGGAAGCTTCCAAATTGCAGAGCTTGGTTCTCATGGGGTACTTCAATTCATAGTTTCATAGATTCAGGGTCGGAAGGGACCTAGTAGATCTTCTAGCCCAACCCCCCGCCAGGGCAGGAGAACAACAAAACCCCAAAACAAAAATGGGACTCAAATGAGTCCAGCCAGGTAGGCATCCAGCCTCTTCTTAAAGACCCCCAGGGTAGGGGCCAGCACCACTTCCCTTGGATATCCCAGGATATCTGCTGGGATAGAAACACAGCAGTGTACAAGCAGTCCAGCAAATTCCTGGAGTGCATGGTGGGGGGTGAGTATTTTTAATAGAGAGGATAGAGATGCCGTAGAGGAGTAGAAAGGTGGGATGGTACTCTTTTTGAATGACTGATCACAAACAGAAGAGAGTGTAAGAAATTGGTTGAGAATGTGAAAGTTGAAGGTAACTTGAGCGACAGTGGCCATGAAATGATAAAGTTCAAGGTCCTGAGGGGAGGAATGAAAGAGAGCAGCAGAATAAGGACCCTACGGTACCCTGATATGCAACCTGAGGCTCCGCTGACATATTGGCTATGCAAACTGGAATTTTCCCCCCTGGCTCTTACCCATTGCAGTTCTCACCAGAAGCCCCAATTCCTTGTTAGGCTTCAGTTCAAACAAACACTCCTCATCCTTGTGCCACCATCCTTTCAATCTGCCTGTAATCAACATTTCACTTCTAGGAGATACTGTCCAACTTTCCTCCACTACCACTTCACACACTTCAGTTTGACTATCTGTAGTGTGCAGAGAAAAACATTGTCACAGCAAGGAACAGGAACAGTCAGCAAAGTTTATGCTGGCTTGGAATTGTTTTAGGAAGTTGGTTCCCAGCAAGATGTCTTGCTTGGCATCTTTCAATACAAGGAATGTTCATGGAAGCTGCAGGTCTTGGAAGTAGATGGTCGTACCCCACTCCCCCAGGATTGGGAGTGTTTCCCCATTAGCTGCCTTGACTACCAGGCTACAGAGTTGTAGATCACTTTGTGTCCCACTTGTAGCTTGTGCCCATACTTGGTGATGTACAAGGAATACCTGGGCACCTGAATCCAGGAGAAATTGGCAAGGGACCCCTCCTAGCTTTCCTTCCAGGTAATACCCCAAACCTGTGGACCCAATGACTAGTAGAGCCACCTGCAGGCCTCTTCAGAGAAGCAGACTTTAACAAATGCAGGAACTGATGAGCAGGATCCCCTGAGAAGCAAGTCTGGAGAGAAGAGGTATCCAAGAGAGCTGGCTGTGCTTTAAGAAGGACCTCTTAAGTACACAGGAGCAAGCTATCCTGGTGAGATGAAAAATAGGAGACCAGCCTAGCTAGACAGCAATCACTTCAACGAGTTGAAACTCAAAAAGGAATCCTATAAAAAGTGGAAACTTGGTTATAGCACTAGGAAAGAGTGTAAAAGTATTGTATGGGCACGCAGAGAGAAAATTAGGAAAGTCACTATTGGAGATGTAGCTGGCAAGGGACATAAAAGACAATAAAAAAGGATTCTACAAATATGTCAAAAAAGAGGAAGACCAGAAAAACCATAGGTCCCTTATGGATAGGGTTCTACTGAACTTCAGGAGGTGGCTGGATGATTTCACATACAGATCCCAGCATAGCTGCCATTTTCAACGGCTGATTGCATTGTCCCAACCCCCTCATTTCTGATTGGCTGGGGGGCCCCAGCAATCCCACCCCTCCCTACAGATTGCCAGATGGCTTGAAACCACAGCTTAATTACTCGAGTAAGCCTGGGTAGCCATTAATCCATGCTTAAGAATGCGTAGGTAAATGACTTTCCCAGGTTTAATCAGGGTAATTAAGCCATGGTTTCAGGTCATCCCCAAGCAAGAAGGCTGCACAAGCAGGTGGAACATGGTCCTGGGCTAGCTGTGGCAGGCACCCAAAAGACTGCAAGTGACTGCACCAGTGTCCATGGAAACCCGACATGGCTTGTCACCAGCAGTGAGTGCATGTGTGCAATGAGCTGTGCTGGGGCTTCGTGGACCCTAGAGCACCTGCTTGCAGCCTTTTGGCTGCCTGCTACAACTGGCCTGGGACCATGGTCCAGCTGCTTTTGCAGCCTCTCCGCTATGAGGGTGGTGAGTAATATTGATGAGAAATATTTAACAGTAGGATATAAATGTTGCCTTAAACCAACAGGGAGTCATTTTCTCTCCAGAAAAATCATTAGAAGGAAGCTTGTGTCAACACAGTAAGTTAGTACCAGGAAATATGTCTTCATTAAATCACTTCCAATACAATTACATTTTTTTATGTTAATCATGCTGTTATTGAAATATGTTATTTTGTTTCTTAAGGGAGAATGTGGTCTTTGAGTTGTCTATATTCCTTTTGCATGGCATTTTCAGCAACTGTTTTCCTATGTTCATCTTTTATTTATCTTTCAAGGTAGTAAAGGACAAATTAGTAGTTACCAGAAAACTTGTTTTTAATGTTTTTGTATAATTATGAATGAAACTTTGTTCCAGTTTTTACAAGTGTTAGCACTTTAACAATGTTTCTTTCTGGAAAGAGTGACAAATTTTATAGAATCTGGGAAAAAAGAGCTGGAAGGAATCTCAGAAAGCCAACTGACCTTGTGACTAAGACAATGTTATACTTGGACTCTATCACTGAACTTTTTTAGGAATTTCTTAAATTATTCTCCAAACATCTTGTACTTAAAAACAATGGTATTTCTTAAATTTAAGTAAAGTAAAAAGTAATCACAAAAACACCAAAACAAGTAGTAATATAAAAATATTTAGTAATATAAATTTTGCACTAATATTTTGCGCTATTTGCAATAAACATTTGCACTAATATGTAATATTAGTGCAAATATTGTGCACTAAGACTGAAGTGTATCCCATGCAAGATAAAAATATGGTACATAATTATGTACCATCATGCATATTAATGATAAAATCTTGACTGCCTACCTTAAGAATTCACATGAGTCTGTTGCCACAGTATCTGAGTACTTTAGGACATTTAATGGATGCATTTTCATGCCACAGTGACTCTTGTGGAGAATTTACCAGAGAGGTTTTTACCAAACAAAAGTTACATTTTGGCTATATTGCCTTGACACTAATACACTTTTAGTATATATTTATTTCTGTACTTAAAATTCAGTGGATACTGACAATTTTTCCAGTGGGGAAACTGGCCAGAAGTAATATCTCTTGAACAGTGAGCTCATGTCTGAGTTACGAGTAGAACTCAGATTGCTTGGTGCATCTTCAGGTTCTCTGCTTACTCGATCAGGCTGTCCCCATTCAGCTGTTTCACAATAAATACCACATGACTTAAAATAGATGGTATTTTCATAAGTCCCATGAAAAGGGGACTTGTGTTCTCTGTTAAAAGTCATCACTCACAAAAATGGGTACTCCACTTTTAGAGAATGACATCCTGCTGTCTGTCCTTTAAATGCAACTCTATTAGTCCTGGCCTTTGAGAAAACCATCATTGAAAAAAAGGGCCGATTTCGTATTTGGATTAACTCATCATTAAGAGGTTACCGTTGTGCTCTAAATATACACCTTGCCTTAGATGTATTATCATAAAGGGAAAGCTTTCACCATGACTTTGTCATCCTGTAGTAACTTATGCTCAAAAAATCCAATATGAAACTGAAATGCCAGAGTTTTTTGCACTATAAAAGGAATTATACAGGGGGAGGGAAGGAGCAAGGACTTTGAGTGAATATAAGCATAAGGATGTCATTTACTTAACGTAATCTGAATAATATAGGATCTTGTGGGTCCAGAATAAAAGGGATTGATATATGATCAAGAAATCTTGACTTGCAGGATTAAATTTGAGTTTAGTTCTGGAATAAGGACTGTTTTCTGGGAGAAATGTGAACAAAATTGGCGTTCCCCACTTACTGTTCTATAATACATATAGTTGGTGCTGACTACAGAAATAATGTCAGCAGTCAGTATGTTTATGACGCATGCCTCTGATTCTCACTTTAAGAGACAAGAATTCCTTCTGTTAGCCTTAGGACTTCCACACCCTGCAGTGAGCTATCTTTCTAGTTACATACAGAACTTTAACAATGAAATTATAGGATTTGTGGAAGTTCTCTTTTTCAAGATCACTGTCATGAAAAAATCCATCCTGTTACAGAAGCTGTAAGTCATACCTGTCAAGATGAGTTTTAGTTATATAAAAAGGGAAGAAAAAAACACTTCACACCCTGTACACAGCTGCGTGAGAAAAAGCATGCCAAAAAAAAATTCTCCTTTGCGCAGGGACTTTGCCAGCTTTCAACCCTGAGTAGGATTATATTGCAGCGTTAGAGCCTTCTTTGTTGAATCTGTATCTGATGCTACTATGGCCTAAAACCTGCTGGAAATCTGTTTATTTATCTTCAGTAATCAGCATCAATTACATAAAAATCCTTGGGGTGGGGGTGGATCAGAAACAAATCTCTTTCCCTTACATTCACTGAAGATTTTTTTCTGCCAAAACTGAAATGCAGTTAACATGACCTTAACAATTTTGTGTTCTTAACTGTGTATTGAATCTGATTGGCCATGTTTTTAAAAAAATCTGTTTTGAATGTGTCTTAGCCAAACTATTAGTGTGAACATATTTTTTATTTGAAATGTCTTGGACATGTACTAAGCTACGAAGACAAAGATGATAATTTTTTGACAATGGTATTAATTAACCTAAGAAAAAAAATGAAATGCAGGAAGATCTAATAATGAATCAAGTAAATTTATTTTGACTGACCAGAACATAGAAAAACAAGTTAAAATTAATGCCATGCCACACACACCGCCTGCTCATTTTATAATTAATTTATGTAACTCAGTAGGTTGAGCAATAGCTGTCTACATGAAAAGGTATAAGGCATCCATTTCAACTGTTAGCAAATTGTTATTAAACTGAGAAACTCCTGGCTTGGGGAATTTGTTCTAAATAATTTTTTTGCCTTAAAAAAAAGACCGAAAACCTCCCCTCCAAAACAAACCACCTGTTGATTGTATAAAGCTGTTCAAACAAATCATAAATATTTTTAAGCCTTTCAACTACAGTTTTTAATTATAAGCTGTGTCCCAGAAAACATTTCAATAAAATGTATATAGGTCATAGAACACAAGTCTAACACATTTTCACTAGACTTTAGGCTATGAGTTGTGGCACCCTGGGGCGCCACAGCAAGCGGCTTCTGTTTAAGGAGGTATACAAAATTTGGCTCCGTTCAGCAATGATGGCCAAAATTTGAGAACACCAGAGCCCAATGACTGACAGCTTATGCTCTCCTCTGCTAGGGAAAGGGGCAGGTTATATATAATGGGCAGTTAGCAACTCTAAAAAGCAGCAGCTGTCATGAGTTAGGAGAACTGCTCTCTTTGCCCCTCTTAGTCTCTGCCTTCTTCCAAAGACCTGGGTCACCTTGGTCTGCAAAGGGCAGGGAGCAGAGGCAGCACAACTCCACTTGTCCCTGGGTACTGGAGATCGGTTGAGCTCTGGGGAAATCTCCCCCCCCCAACAGGATCACCTGGCTCTGTTCAGTGATGGGGGACATTGGCGAAGGCAGCGGGGTCCCCACAAAGCTCTTTGATAGCTCACTCCTGGACGGGTTATCAGGGAGCCAGCATTCTCTCTCCTTCCCTCCCTCTACCTTGGAGGGAGGAAGGAAAAGTGGAGGATCATGGGATCCTGCTGGACCTCTCTACCCAAGAAAAGCGTATACCTATTCAAGTTAATGTGGGAGGAGGGACATCTCTTTGGTTGGAAGTTACTCTCATTTTCTTGCAGAGGACAGTTCTCTTCCCTTGAACAACTTGCTGACTCTGAAGTGCATGCTAAACCGGGGCTTACTCACAAAAGTTAAAAGACAAAATACTGATGCTAACCGCGTAGTGCAAGAGGATGCGAGTTCATCGCTAGGCCATCTGAGGCGAAATAATGAGGTATCCCTTTCAGGTTATCTTGCTTTATTCATAATTATTTCAAGCAGGCTCCTAGTTGTCTAGTATGTAACTGTGAAATGCCTATCCTTGATTCATTAGTCTGGTAAATATTTCTTTTGCAATTAACTTGTGTTTATGTGCAGGAAGAGACATTTTCCATATGTGTGATAGGTGTCTCCTCCTGATTTACTTTTGTTTTCCTATTTCCTCCTCATTTACCTTGTTTTGCCTAGTGGTTTATGCAACTTAAAGAATGCTTTGAAGATGCTGGACTAAGAGTATAAGAAAGAAGTGACACAGCTAACAGCATGCACTTCAAGAGTGAGAAATCTCCCTGACACGAACTAGTGCTGCACCCAGCTTACTTGAGGAGTTGAAGAGAAACAGACCTCGTTTTTGTCACCGGTTTGGTGAGAAATCATCACCTTATAGCTAATTACTGGACTTTGCTTTGGCTTGGGCTCATTTGACTTGTAGGAGAACTAACATTCTTAAACTGCAACAAAGGAAACATAGGCTGGTTTTCGGGTGAAATTTCTTCCTACGAAGATGGTTAATCCCTGAAACAGTTATCACCCAGAGAGGCGGTGGAATCTTCAGCCTTAGAAGATCTTAAGAGCAAGTTAGGCAAGCACTTGGCTGAGAGCTTACACAGGGATAACCTTGCTTAGACAGGGATAATCAGATACAAATATTTTTATTAAAATGCTAGCTGCTATGGAATAATTGCCTGATAGCATTGTAATGTGAAAAGTAAGACGTTTGGTATATAAATATAAGGTCATCTGATGCTATGATAAATTACTCTGTTAAGAAGCCATTGAATATAGAATGCTTGTATTAATTGGGGAATTAACTGGTTATCTGGCAATGCGTAAGCAATGAAAGCTTACAAATATCTGTCATCATTTAAGCAAAAACACTGTCTTTAAGAAGCATTTAAGTTTTGAAGAACAAATTTCTATAAAAATGTAAGCTGAAGGACCTTTATGTATTAGCTGTTCTTAAACTGTAAAGCAACTGAAGGATTAGCTTAGAAAATCAACTAACAAACATGAAGTTAAAGCTCTAATTTTAAGTATTATTTAATAATTTACCACCAAAAAAAAAATGAATATAAGCATAATGTTGAAGTAAAATTTCAGCCCTGTTATGCATGTATTAGCAGATTGTATATTCATAAATTGAAGATACTGATGAGCCTGTCATATCAAGGTATTAAACCAGTGAAAGGTGACACTAGCTGATATCTGAATTCAGCAACGAGTTATGCCTTCTAACTTTAATCTTACCATTTGACAAGAATAACACAATTTTTATGGCCATTTGTACTCTTATGTTCTTAAACTCCTCTGCAGTATCATGCGTATCATGCACCCATTTCGACCCACATGTATTTAAGCAAGCAGACAGCAGAAACAAGGCGATGAAAGAGAAGAAAGAAGTCATGACACATCAAGAAACAGCAGCTTTCTAGCTCAACCATCTTCTGCAATATGAAGACATGATTGAAATTTCAAAACACTGGGGAGATGGAGTTTGGAAAAGCACTTTTAAGGGATTAGATTTCTGGTAATAATTTTAATGGGATGTTAAAATGCTGATGTAATTTAGTCTATTAAAAAGCTTCCATTAAACAACAGATTGTACTTCTGAAAAGCAAATAAAAACTAACTTTGGTATACAAAGCGGAATAATGATGATTTGAATTTAATGATTCAATAATGTGAGTGTTTCAAGATCACTACTTGAAAAACTTTTCTTAACTGAAATTTTAAAAAACTGGGTCTTATACAATTTTTTATAGTTTGCTTATTTCTATCCTTTTTAAAACTTGTTAAATTATCTTCAATAAATAAAACACAACATACATAACTCCTCAATGAAATTCCTTTGCCTACTGACAGACTGTTTCATTTATCTATAATACACTATGGCAGGACTCATTGCTGATTTTGAGAAGAATATATATCTGTTAGTACTGACAAATATACACTTGACAGAGCTTTAAAAGAGGAATGGGAGCTGCTGCTTCAAACCATGCAGCAGCTGTTAGTGGTTATGTTGTAACTGTTATGTGTAGGTGAGCCTGTAGCTGTATACATGTAACAGAATCATTCCAACTTCTATTGGGCACTGGTGAGGCCACATCTGGAGTACTGTGTCCAGTTTTGAGGCCCCCACTACAGAAAGGATGTGGACAAATTGCAGAGAGTCCAGAGGAGGACAATGAAAGTGGTGAGTGGGCTGGGGCACATGACTTATGAGGAGAGGCTGAGGGAACTGGGCTTATTTAATCTGAAGAAGAGGATTTAAGAGCTGCCTCCAGCTACCTGAAGGGGGTTCAAAAGAGGATGGAGCTGGACTGTTCTCACTGGTGGCAGAACCAGGAGCAATGGTTTCAAGTTGCAGCAAGGGAGGTTTAAGTTAGATATTAAGAAAAATGTTCTTACTAGGAGGGTAGTAAAGTACTGGAACAGGTTACCCAGACAGGTTGTGGAGTCTCCATCTTTGGAGTTTTTTTAAGGCCCAGGTAGACAAAGCCTTGGGTGGGGTGATCTAGTTGGGGATGGTCCTGCTCTGAGCAGGGGTTGGACTAGATGATCTCCTGAGGTCTTTTCCAACCCAACTTTTCTGTGATTCTATGATTCTAACTTTGCCCTTAGTTCTCCCAGGGCACTGATTCTCAACTGGGGTGTTGCAAGATTCTTTTAAGATGCTGTGGCGCCTGGTTTGTGTGTGAGGTAAGTGCTTGCTTTCCCCCTGCCCAGTCCCTCACCCTTCAAGTAGGAAACATGGCCGTTCCTTTGGGGAATCCCATTTCTACTATGACCCCATCCTGCAGCATCTCTTGTGCTCCAACTTAAGCAATCCTTCATCCAGGGTTAAAGTTGGAGTGGTTTCCCTGTATTTGAATCATTTTCAGCCTGTTCATGGATAAAAATTGGAACATAGCAGCTGCCACAATTGTGAAATGTTCCTGTTTTGAAAGGAGTCCAAGCATTCATATGGCCACACCTACAGTGTCAATATTTTCTTTTGAAGTTTAGTTCTAATTCATATTTGCATTTCAGTAACGTTCTTATTGTTCCATCTTGGGAACTTTTTCTTTCTCTTTTTTTGTAACTTTTGGATCCCTGGCTAAAACCTGTTTACACTTAAGTCCACGGCAAGACTTCTATTACACCAGGATTTGATTCTCTTTGTTCAGCAACTATGGCCAAACTTTGAGACACCAATGGCAACTTTCCAGGCATCAGTGACTGCTCCCATTTTGCAAACAAATTTCCACAAATCTCTTGGTCAGAAATAAAAGCACCCCAGTGTAGCATGTGATTGTATTTCTATATTTGCTGATAGAGGACTAGAAATCATTTATAGCCTAAGTTTGCCAGTGGTAAAAATCTGCAATGGGCCTTTTTTTTTCCTCAGCTTGAAGATTAAAATCAATGCAGGTCCATGAGTTATTGTGAAGACTAAGCGTTTGGCCACTGGGTTGCCCTTTAGGCAATATGGCTTCTCATACAGAAGAGAATAACTACAGCAGCCCCTGTGCAAAGAAATAAGCACTTGCTACTTTTCCTCCTCCTACTAGATTGGTATACCACTAAATTCAGAAGAATTATGGCAGGGTGCCTTGAGTCTAAGATGGTTATGAACCACTGCCCTAGTCTGGTATTTTATTTAGCTCTTATGCTTCTCACCCTTGGGTGCTGTGATACTGTGATATCCTTTTAAGGGTACAGTAGGGTTTCTTTCATGCAAAAACAATGCACAGCTGTAGTAATCCTTGTGTGAGGAAATAAGCATGCACTTACCCCACTTGACTCCTGTGTAAGAATGTAACTGCTCATTGCTCCCCCTGCCTCTCCTGCAGCTAGTCTGAATTGCAGTTGCAATCAGAAAAGATATCGAGCGTGTTTTGAATCTAAATCATTGAGAATCACAGCTCCAAGGTGAAAATTGGGGCCACTTAGCTCTGTATCTCAGATTTAGCTCATAGGATCACACACATAAGAGTTGCAGTGTACCAGCTGTTCTCAGGGCTGGCCCACCATTTTTTCGGGCCCCCTACCCCAAAGAAGCTGTTGGTGGCATTGACAGAGGGACTCAGGTGGCAAGCAGCCGGATGTGAAGCTGGTGGTAGTGAGTGGCCAATGCAGGGGCATAGGCGGAGGAAGAAAACAAAATTTGTGGGGGCTGAGCATGTGCACATGCCCCCCTCCCCCATGGGAAAGTCTGAGTGGGGAGGGGAAAGGGCCAAAGGGGGAGCAGCATTGCCCAGTACCGTGTCACCTCAGACACCTCCCAGCCCCAGCTTCGTCTGCCTCCCAGCCCTGACCACGCCAGCCCCAGATGTTGCACTAGCCACAGCTTCCTCCCGGCTCTGGCCACACCAGCTCTAGACCCAGCAGCCTCCTGGCTGCACTGGCTCCAGCCCCGGCAGCCTCCTGGCTGCACCAGCCCTGGCCCTGCCTGCCTCCCAGTCACACCAACACTGGCTACACCAGCCTTGGCCACCTTCCAGCCCTGGCTGCCTCCTCATCCCAGCCCCAGAGCCAGAGCCTGGAGCAGGGCCAGCCTCAGCTGCACTGCTGGGCTTGAGGGGATGGAGTCCCAGGGATGCCTGCCCTGCGTCATCCCCAGGAAGTGCCTGGCAGCTCCTCCAGAGGCACAGTGCTGGGCAGCCAAGGGGGGAGGGCATATGGCCCCCAGTCTTTTCATGGGTGAGGGTGGGCCACAGCTGTGAGCTGGGCTCAGCCTCTGCTCTGTGTCTCTGCACCTCATGGCTGCCACTTTGAAAGTAGCAGGCACTGCCATGTGTGTCCCATTGAGGCACATGGCGGCACCCACCACTTTTAAAGCAGTGGTGGTGAGGCATGGAGACAAAGAGCAGAGGCTGAGCCCAGCTTGCAGCTACAGCCCACCCTCACTCATGCAAAGTTCAGGGCGTCCACATACCCTCCCCCACCTTGGTTATGGAGGAGACACTGGGCTCTGATTGTCCCATGACCTGGCTGGACTGGTGCTCCAGTCCAGGTGAATGGGGGCCAGGCCAGGTTGTGAGACAATCTCCACAGTGCAGGAGGGAGCAGGCCAGGGGCAGGGGTGAATGATTCACCCTTCCCCTACCCCACTCTCTCC
>NW_017729022.1:44812482-44853376 GCF_001723915.1 Gavialis gangeticus
AGTGGACATGGCAGCTGCCCCTATCTCCACAGTTGGAGCCAGCCCATGGAGCCCTCTGGTTAAGATCTAGTTGGTGCTTCAAGTGAGTTTGATATTCCTGCTTCAGGGAAAAGAGCAGATCTAGTCTTACTTTGTTATCTAAAGCAGAGGTTCCCAAACTTTTTCTTATTGCCTACCCCCTTCCATATTTACCAGCTGCCCATGTACCCCTACCAGCATGCCCCTTAAATGCCAATTATGATTATAACGAAAATTAAATCCACAATTACACGCTTTATCCCATGTCCCCAAGATATCCCCAGGGGTACACAGTTTGGGATCCCCTGGTTTGGGAACCCCCATACTACAGTTTGGGTACCCCTGAACTAAAGTATAATCTCTGTTAAGACGTCCAAGGGAAAGAGTACAGAGAAACAGTTATTAGGATATGACCTACTATACCTTGTCTTTTTTGGCTATAGTATTACAGCATTTGGGAACAAATTTGTTAGTATTCAAAGCCTTATATAATTGTTGTAAAATCTGTAAACCAGGAGTCTATCACTACATGAAACACAGTGATAACAGTTCCAAGTGAGAAGATGGCTCATCTTAACACTTACAGAAAATCCACATTACATGATAGAACTTGTTTGATTCAGTTCCCAACAGATGGGAATTCATGAGTTTTATAGCTGAGAAATGTTGGCAGCTATTTTCTTCTCCATGTCAGAGACATTATATTTGCCTCCTGTTAGAAATTTAGAGATGACAGTCAGTTTATTCTTCAAAAAACTTCCTTATACAAGTTTCTAATATATTTATTTCCTTTACTACTTTATTCTGTATCTTTATTCTGTATTTTATTTGATAGAACCACTTTTTCTTCTGATTCTTTAACTAAATATCATTTTTATTAAGCTTTGACTGAACTCTTTGGCACAATTTTACTCTATCATGATTCAGCATGTGGTATCTTTTTTTTTTTCTTGTTTCTGTCTCATACGTATTTTCAGACATGTAGTACTTTCCAGAGCTATTCAAACTCAGACTTAATGTAAAATATTTTCTTCAGAACAGAGAAGGAGGTAGTTCTACAATACAGCAGACGTGTTTGAGCTGGATATCAGTGGTATTATCTGTGTTTGTTTGTTTTTCAAGTTTTTGCACCACATGCAAAATGAACTCTCAACACTTCTCTAAAAAAGTCTTGACAAAAATAATAAAGATATTTATCTAAACTTACCTTCTGAAGCACTTAGATTAGGGCTGTCAAGTGATTAAAAAAATTGATCATGATTAATTATGCAATTAAAAAAATTAGTTGCAATTGATCATGATTTTAATCGCACAGCTAAAAACTCAACATTATTTACAGAGAAACTCAAAATTATGCAAAATTATTTAGGTACTTTGTATGGTTGGGAGTGGGTGTGGAGTGTGTGTGGGGGGGAATTTGTGAAGGTGTGGGGGACTGTGTGTGTGGGGGGGGGGTTTGAAGCCCAGGGGAGAGGGGTCCCTGCATGCCCTGGAAGAATGCAGGGTACTGTGGGTCAGGAGTGAGGGGCAGCAGCAGGGCTTGGGGGACTGGCTTGTGAGTGAGAGGCAGGGACCGGGCACAGGCATATCCTTGTTGGCAGTCCCTCGGACTTGAGGATGCTGTCTGTCAGGCTTGATGGGTCCTCAGGTGACTGAGGAGCCTAATTCTGGATACACATATTATTTGGCAATGGGGGCAAGTTGTTGTGTAGGGGTGTGGGATTCACAGCTCTGGGTTGGTCTCCTTTCTCTACCACCACCATTTCACCTCAGTATCGAGTCATTGGGGCTCAAAGTGGTGTGCTCCTTAGTGGACCAGGTGGTGCCACACCAAACAGTCAACAGCTTGCTCCTCCCAGCCATTGGTGTCAATGCCTCCATGCTTGAGGGCGACCTTGAGTGTGTCATTGTACAGTTTCCTTTGGCTGTCCTTTGAGCATTGGCCAACAGAGAGCTGGGAAAAAAGAATCTGGTGAGGGAGGTGGTTCTTGGACATTTGGATGCAGTGGCCCATCCATCAGAGTTGATTTCTCAAGAGCAACGCTTTGATGGTGGTGGCCGCAGCTTTATGGAGGACGCTTGTACTGGTCTGGTGGTTCTCCCATTTGATCCTCAGGAGTCAACACAAGCACCACTGGTGAAAGCTCTCGAAGGTCTTAATGTGGTGTCAGTAGATGGTCCAGGTTTCACTGAAGTAGAGGAGGGTGGTCACCACAACAGCCTTGTAAACTAGGACCTTCATCAACTTCCAAAGTTCTCTTTTTTCGAAGACACATTGTCGCAGCTTCAAGAAGGTGACACTGGCACAGTTGACCTGGTGCTAGAATTCTTCATTGATGGTAGCCCACTGGGAGACATGGATCCACATACTCCAGAACCTCCCCATCTATGTAGATAGCACGAGGGATGTTCAGCTCACCTGGGGAGGGTTGGTGGAGAACCTTCATCTTGGCAATGTTCGAGGATAGGCCGAGTCTCTTATACGAAGCATTGAAGAGATCTAAGGTCACTTGCACATCCTGTGCAGAGTGAGCTATCACACAGGAATCATTCACGAACTAAAGGTCATGGATGTCTTTGGTGGTAAGTTTCACTTTTGCCCGGAAGCACTCAAGATTGAAATATCACTGCTCCTCCCACAATCATATCCCCCCACAGGTGTACTCTTTTTTGAAACTGGAAATATGGTAACCCTACAGGAATGCAACCTGGGGGTGTGTAGAGCAGTGCCCAGTAGGTAAGTCTGGGGAGGGGGAGGTGTGTGTGGGGGGGGCAGATTGAGGCCCTCACAGTGAGAGAGGGAGTGGGGCAGGGGCTGGGGTGAATGGGGCCCCAGAGCCAGGGTGGGTCATGGGACAGAGCTGCAGGAGGCTCATCCAGGAGTGCAGGGGGAGGTGTGGCTCCCTGCCATTGCACACCCCCCCAAGGGAAACATGAGGGCGTGTGACCCCCAGATTTGTGTGTGGGACAGAGGAAGGCTGCCTTCTATGGGCTGGGGGCTCTTGTCTGTGTCTATGTGCCTGTGCGCTCCACCCCACCTTCCTGCTGCAATAGCCCAGAGCTCGCACCTAGCCTGCCCTGTGGCCCCCAGCACTGCCACCACTGCCCTGCTGGGCAGCCCAGAGGCGGCAGTGACAGCATCAGAGTGGAGCCCGGGTGTGGGCTCCAAAACGATGTGCACGATTAATGCATCAAAAAAAATAATCCAAGAACCAATGAATGCTTTAATTGTACATATTAATGGTGACTGTCAGCCCCAATTTAGATCCTTATCTGATATTTAGTGGCCCCTTGTTAATTTTAAGGATCAGTGTAAAAATAAGTAAGTATCAGAAAATTATCATTTTAGTTTGTTGTTCTAAGCTTTGTTAATTTTTGACAAGTTTTTGGCTGTTTTTTTTTTTTTTGGCTGATTTTATTTTTTAAAAAAAACAATATTAAGTATTCTGGGCGTATGTGTTTTACATGGAAAAAGGGAGTATAACTTAAACTGTCTCAGCTGTATCCTTTATTTTTTATCCAATGTAAGCAAACATCTTTGCCCCCAAGTTCACAGACTCAAATACTGGAAAAATGAAAAAAAAACACTAGCATAGATTTCATACAGCTGCTTTGGTACGTGTTCTTGTCCCATGATTTAAAAACAAGAATTCATTAGTTGTAGTTCAAAAATGCTGGGTAGAACTCTTCTTGTGATGCGATAAGACTTCTCCATATTAACAGAAGCTTTTGGCATATTTAATTAGCTTTGTGATAAACAATTTAATTAGAGACTCAGGTGTTCCTGAGGATCAGACTCAGGATATCTGAATTCAGTTGTCAAATGTGCCCCAAGCTTTCTGTTTGCCCTTGGATAATTCATTCATTCATCTCTCTGTCTTTTGTTCCACCTTTCAAAATAATACTCTTTTTCTTCCATCCTTTTTCTAGGGTATTTAAATTATGAACTCTTTAGAGCAGGAACTAATTTATTTTGCAACTATAGATCCCCCAGGCTGGCTGGAACCTCTAGGCGCTTCTTTAAAAAGAATAATAGTGTAATGCAATAGTTTGGAAGCAAACTGTTCCCATAGAAAAATAAAATCTTCATTTAGATTTTCATTTGCAGTCACAGAACAGGATCTGCATATATATTAAAGAGGGAGAGTTAGAAGCCTAGAAAATTCTTGAACCCAAATATACAAAGGACTTCATGGTACTTTAAGACTGATGGAAACACATACATTTAGAGCAAATTCAACAGAGGACAGGTACCTGCTGTTTCAGACCACTCAGCCCCTGTTACATTGTATCTGTTACTTGTGAATGAGCCTAGTTCCAGCTGTAACCCTCCAGGGTCAAAATTGGGCCAGTTTAGCTCATCTGCATTGTTCAATCATTCTGCACATGTGACTGTTACAGTGTAAAAGATGCTGCATACTCCCAAGCAACACCTCCCCTTTTGAAGTGCCTCCAAGTGTATATTTGCCTACACACTTGGTTTTCAGATTAAGCCTTGCAATCAACCTTTCAGGCAATTCTATTTATTTATTCATTTGATTTATAGGCTGCCCTTCTCAAAAAAGGCTCAGGACAGTTTATAATAGGAAGACAGAATAACTTAAAAACAGGAAGGCAACCAGAGGACCAAAACAATTTAAAAGAGAACTAGAATATCAAGATAAGACAGAGACCCCCTAAACAATATCTAATTCTAGTTTTGTTTTGTAAATGCTTTCCCAAATGGGAAATTCAAACAGTGCTACTGAAATAAGGCCAGGCTCAGGCTATGATGAGCCTTAACAGGCCCCCCAGAGCAGAGGAGAGACTTTAGAGATTGACCACCCCTCTCATGATGTGGTGACATCACATCAGAAAATGACATGTTTTTGCTAGGCAGGCTTGGTGTACTGTTGATACTTGTAGGAGGTCACTCTCAGCTTCCCCTAAGCATAAGGGACAAGGTGTTTGTTAAGATATGTAGGGCCTAGACCATTTATGGTCTTATAGGTCAAAACCAGCACATTGAATCTTGCTTGGAAAGTTTGAAATGGAAAGATTTGATTTCCAGAATCCCTCTAACTGCTTTAAATAAAGAAAAAGATTTAGGTCCTTGTGTATATAAACATCAGTGGCAGGTACTTGCTTGTTCCATGAATAGAATGATATCTGAATGGATTTTCCTGTATCTCCACAAAACACTATACCTATTACATCAAGAACTTTATTAGCACTGATACGTAACAACTGAACACTCACCTGAGGACCCATCAAGCCTGATGGACGTAATCCTCAACTCGGAGGGATTGCCAACAACAATAT
Organism: Gavialis gangeticus; assembly: GCF_001723915.1. NCBI lineage: Eukaryota > Metazoa > Chordata > Crocodylia > Gavialidae > Gavialis > Gavialis gangeticus. The sequence continues at coordinate 44,817,802 of NW_017729022.1, forward strand.
GCCTGTGCCCTGTCCCTGCCCCTCACTCCTGACCCACAGTACCCTGTATTCTTCCCCCTCTCCCCCCAGGCTCCAAACAACATACACACAGCCCCCCTCACCTTCACAAAGTCCCGCCCCCACACACACACTCCACACCCACTCCCAACCATACAAAGTACCCAAATAATTTTGCATAACTTTGAGTTTTTCTGTAAGTTTGAGTTTTTAGCTGTGTGATTAAAATCATGATTGTGACTCATTTTTTAATTACATAATTAATCGTTATCAATTTTAATTGCTTGACAGCCCTAATCTAAATGCTTCAGAAGGTAAGTTTAGATGAATATCTTTATTGTTTTTGTCAAGACTTTTTTAGAAAAGTGCTGAGAGTTCATTTATTTTAACAATAGGGCTAAAATAAGTTGATATTGGTGGAGTATAGGCTATTGTGCTGAATGCATCAGGTGTGGGTTCCATTCCACTCTCCCAGATGAATTTTCTAACCTTCAAGCTCTAGACTCATGTGCTCTTTCACTCCCTCTCTGGTTCAATGAATATTAAATTTTTTCATACAGTGAAACAGTGGAGGGATTGGGAGAGCCCACTACCATATACCCTGAATACCTTGATAATTAGAGCCAATGGACAACTGGCTGCTGCTGCCAGAACCTAGGGGCTGTGTACTGCGGGGGGGGGGGGAGTTGAGCATATGGCGCATTTCCCCTTGCCCCCCCACAACAACAAACCTCATGCACCCACCCGTAAACCCTTCACTTCCCCCATACCCACCCTTACACCACCCCCTACCCCCACATCCCTACTTACCTGGGACAGCGCCTAGGTCCAGGTCATACTGCAGCTTTGCCCCACTCATGTTTGCCCCAGCACACTGAGGTAGCATGCTGGGACAGCAGGAGCATCATAGAGACACTCTGGCCAGATGCCATAGCATCTGTCTGGAGGACCCAGCCTCCGGTTGCCTCAGGGCATGCTGCAGGACCCTTGCCATCTGCTGTTTTTATTTCACAGGGTTTTTTTTGATACCTGGATTTTTAGGTATCAAATGTACAGCCTGTGCTGCAAATATGCAGTGCAGAGAGTGGTTTTCTGTTTCCAGCATGCCTCTTGCAGTGTCTTAATCTGGTTTTTGAGACGCTGCAACAGGCACGTGCATGCTCATCTGGACACCCCCAAAATGTTTTGTAGTATTTTTCTGATAGAGAGCTACTCGTTATTTGGGGTATGCTCAGAAAAAAAGGGTGCTACTATCTGTCACACTGCTTTACACAGATAAATGCAGGATACTTTTAAGAAGCCTTTTTCTTTTGGAAAACATTAATGTTTTGCTTAGTGGAAAAAGATGTTCCTCAGAGGTTTAAAGCAGAGAACATTAGAGTTCTTTACAAGAAAAGAAACTGTATCAGGCCAGCTGGCTTCTTTTGACTGTGTATCTGTTAAACCTGCAGAGCATTAAAATAATAACAATAGCATTCCAGGATTAGGAGACTAAAGGCAACGTGATTATAGGACCAACAGTATTCTAGGGTGTACACTCAAAATTGAGTGTATTGTAAGAGGTCATACACTGGGATGGATGAATATTTGCTGTCTAACTAATAATGGATTCATAGAGAGATTATAAATTACTACACTTTCCTCACTATTGATTCCGTTACCCAATGTTCTTCAAAAGTATTTAATATTCTAATGACATGTTATTAAGTGTAGCAACTTGATTCCTATCTTAACAAAATGTGTATTGCTATCATTAACCTTTTTGGGACAGATGTGAAAAAAAACAACTAGCACTTTACTGGAAGAGGCAACTAGCACTTTACTGGAAGAGGCAACACATTAGTTTGAGCTAGCTCCTGTATAGACTGGGGGCTTCTTTTTGCACTTGTATCTAAAGCTTATTCAATCTCTAAATTTAGTTATTATTTACATGGTGAATGTGTCTATACTTATAAGCCAAATCAGTATGCAATCTAGCTCTAAATTTAAATAAAATTCTAGGAAAAAAATTTTGGACACCTTAGCAGTACAGTTATCCTTTTTAGAAATAATGGCATTTTATTTGGTCTTCAGTGACTTTAGATGCTATATTACTCCTCAAAAGTGTGTGGTACTGTTAATGCACTAGTATTTGGAATAAGCTTCTTAAAAAAGAAGATAGGATTGAGGACAAACAAGTAGTAGTCAAAATGTTTAAATTTTACTCACCAGTTCACTTTGCATTTGTAATTCCAACATTTTTATTTTTCACACAAGTTCACGCAATTTTTTTTCCAGTTAGGTACATGAAGACTGAAAGCTCCCTTAAACCAATATTTAAACATGAGCTAAATGGTCTCCTCCTGCTACATGAAGAAAGGCCAAAGGCTTTGTTTCATCTGGTTGTTTGTTCTTTTGGGCAAGGCTCATTGTTTCTGTTATGAACCATTGTTTGGACTTGCTGAGGGACTCCTTGTCACAGGCCAGCTGGGTACTGTGAGTTTATCAATTTAGTTGCAGGCTGACTGGGTGCTGCAACTGTATCAGCCACTGGGTTGTTTGGTTCAGGATTGAGGAGGCGGAGTTGGGAGTGAAGCAAAGACAAGTTTCATTTATAACAGTAAAGATAAATTTTACTTATACCAGCAAAATAGCAACAAAAATATGTTTAAGCAGCAAAATATAGTTTACATGTATAACTGTTAATAAAAAGGTTAAGCTAATAAACAGACAATATAACAATAAAAGTTAAAAATTGGCAGTGATAATAAAAACAGATAGACAAATTGACAAAGAGTTCCCACTTGGCTGGCAACTTATTGATAGTCCCTCAGTGCCAGGTACATGTAAAGTTGATCCAGCGAATCAGGCGTCCCTGATCCATGCTGTTGGAGGGAGCACCGGGGAAGGTCCCTCAGTCAGGATCTGGTCCTTGCTTACACTGGGAGTCTGGAGTCTGGGCTTGGAACAGCAATGACTATTCTGTTGCATCCTTCCTACTGGTCACCTGATGTGCATGTTCCTTTATATCCTGTCCTATGCTAATCTGTTGGCTTTAGAGCCACTCACAATCTTACCCTACAGCTGGTACCCTATGGGATTAAAAGGTGTTAGAAATTATTATAATAGGTTACTCCCTAAACTTGGGTTTACCCAATAAGTAAATCACACCACATCACTTTGGGGTCTGAGATTAGCATTTTTCCCTGCCTAAGTTCAACCCACTTGGAATTTTTTGAAATGTGTTAATTATACCTTGTGGTTAGGTTTGACAATTTTACTGATCTTTAAGCAAAAATTATTAGTTCAGCTAAGTTTACAGTTTTGTTTTCTAGTTCTGCTTCTTGCGGCCCATGTTAGTCTTATGATTGGTACAGACAGTTAAATTTTAACATTACAGTTATGCTTCTGACAGACAGGATATGTCTGCGGGAAACAATTTTGCAAGCTTTGTCCTAGCCAATATTTACTATATGCCTTTACCAGATACTTTCAAGAAGCGGATCTTTTTGCTATAAGTTGCTCATTAACCCCTTTGGTTCTGGCCATCACAATTCCTAAGGGGACAAATCCTGTCTGCATGGGAGCTGGCACACCAACCTTCTTCAACACACTTACGGGTGCTGACAAACACAGACACTCCTCAGACTTAAGCCAGCAGAGCGGACCCCCAGGCTGTGCTGAAATAGATGGAGAGGATGTATAGTGAGCAGCAACAAGCATTTCAGCAACAGCAGCAGGTGTTTCAGCAGCTCCAGATTCAGCAGCAGAAGTTTCTGCAGAATGGCAGAAGAAGCAGTAGCACTTTATGGTTAAATTGCTGAAACAAATGATGCACAGAGCACAGGTGGCTGTGGCATCCCTCATTCAGGCAGAAGTGGAGGGAATACTTACCAAATGAGGCCTGACAAGGAGCCTGAAGCATTTTTAGAAACGTTCAAGTGTATTAGTGGCCCTGGGAGTAGTAGGCTATCAAACATCTGCTCTGCCTGACCGAGGAAGAATGATCAGCGTACAAGACACTAGGTCCTGAAGCCACATGCAGTTATGAAACCCATAAATCCATTTTAGGTTGAGTAGGGCTCATGGAGAAGGCATAAACTCTAAAGCACTGCTTGGGGTTGACAGTATGGGTGAAAAGGCTCTTCCTGGAACTGAGGCAACCTACCTCATTAGGGAATTTTTAGAGGTGGAATTAGAGTGTGCGGAGTCTCCAGATGGGCCAAAGGGTTGAGTTTACAAGAATAGAAAGTGAGAAAACCTGGGCATAGCTCATGACCCACTAAATGAAGGTCATGTACTTGGCCCAGGAATCCAATCCTGCTCCTCAAAATGATAGGTGCTGGCTCAGCAACCTGGGGCCATGCAGTCAGGGCCAGAAGAGGATTGCAACCAAGAGCTAGTACTAGATCCAGGGAAAGGGGAGCCCTCTGTCTTTCTTGTGTAGCCATCCCTGGCACTGGTGCCAGGACTGTCCGTTCTTGGACTGAAGTTATGTCTATTTGTGGTTCTCTGAGGTTCTGATAGAAAACTCTGAACAGAGAGCCTATACAATCCCTGCAATAACTGGAGATTTCCAGGTTCTGGGCCTCGTGAACTCTGGCTCAGGTGTTGAAGCTGACACGTAATGTACCATGGGTGAGCCATTTAGGGGTTGAGAAGACCCAGGAAAATGTGCTTTCCAGAGTCTTTAAGCTGGGAATTTAACAGGATATTAAGGACTATTGGTCCTCAGACCTCTAGTGCCAGCTCGTGGCCCCACACCCACAGTCTCAAGCACCATCAATTCTGTTACCCTTGCTGGGTACCCTGTTTGGGTGGGTTGGGATAGATGTTGTAGGATGCTAGGAAAAGTGGGTGCCATTTTATTTTGGTCCTTGTGGATTATGCTAGCCAGTACTCAGAGGAAACTTCTAAAAATTTTCTTGAGGGTGGCCCTCCCATGAGAAATATAAATAGATTAAGACACAGTTTTCATGTCCCATCTTCTGCAAGAGGTATGAGCATTTCTGAAAGTCTACCTTGGGGTTCTTCAACTTTTTTTAGTAAGTATATCCCTGGGAGTGGGTGGTGAGTGGCCGGATGTGGAGCAGGGGGTGGGGGTGAGTGGCGAGCTGCCAGATGTAGAGCAGGGGCAGCACAGCATCTGTGCGGCCCTACTTTTGCCCCACCCTGGCCCTGCTTCCGTGAGGTGGTGACAGGGGTGGTGGTGCTCCATTCCCACCCGCCCCCGCGTTACCCCCTGGGACCATTCAAAGTACCCCCAGGGGTACGTGTACCTCCGGTTGACAACCCCTGGTCTACCTAGTCAGAACCTCTATTAACCACCACCAAATGGATTGCTTGGTGGAGAGGTTCAGTCAGACTTTGAGGATGTTAAAGTAGTTTGTGACAAGGGACCCCCGGAAGTGAGATGTACTTCTGCCCGACCTACTGTTTGTAATCCAGGAAGTGCCTCTTCCTTTGAAATGTTCTTCCTTTTGAACTCCTATGTAAAGAAATTTTTAAAAAAAAAAAAGATATAGCTACTTTGCACAGAAACACGTATTATTTTCTCACAGGTATTGGAAAGATTCTTTAGTCTGGGAGTCCAAATAGGCAAACAATTTGTTTGCATCAGTGTGTAGCGAGAAACCTTTTTTTTTTGCCTGCCCCTGCTCCCATTTGAAGACCCTCCAAATGGCCAAAAGCCCTTTTTGCGGTATTTGCCCCCTCTTGGGGATGCTTTCTTTTTTCTACCTTTTCTTCCTTCCTTCCTCCTCTTCTTTTATTATATTATTATTATTTGTATAGAATATAAGTTGTATTTGTAATAAAATATAGTTTGTAGATACTTTTATGGGTATAAAATAGTATTCTGTATCAGTATGTCCCCCTTCCCCCATTGTATTTGGTCTATTTGTTGTAAGTGCCATGGCATTTCACCCTTTTATGATTTATATTCTATGCTTAACTTTGTAACAAATGTACTTTAAATTTAAAAGTAAGTTGTACCATGTAACAATGTTATCAAGGGTGGGAATCAAACTGCAGCTTCTCTGTATGGAGCAGGTCCCTGAATGAATTTTGGTTGATTGCGTAACATAGTAGCTAGACAGGATAACAGGCTAACGAGATGCAATTTACACCTACAAAAACACAGACTTAGGAGAGAAAAGGATCAATACAGAGCCAGGAACTCCCTGAAACTTTACTGTTAAAGGTATAGAAGCCCCGGTTTGAATGAATCACAGCAGTGAATTAAACTTTATCAACGGACCCCCAAGACTGCACCTACCAGCAGATGTGACCCCTGGGGCTGACAGCTGCCATCCAGCAACCACCAAGGGGAACCATGAGGTCAACGACCTCTGGATTGGGTAAGCCTGAACATTGGGGAGTGTGGCAGGATGCGACCTATGGGTGCTGTGAACTCCCCTAGCGCCCCCCGGCTACCGTGTCAAGCCAGTGTCAACGCACCCTCACCAATCTCGCCCGCCACGTCTTTGATGTTTTAAATGTTTAGGGGAGGCTGCCTTTTCTATCTACTTTGACACGGTGCCTTGATGTAACTTAGCCAATGCTCTGTCTAGTTGCCCCGGTGCACTCTAGCCTTAGGGGCTACACATAAGTCCTACCGTCACCCGCACTGGGGCCTGTCTTCCGTGTGCTCACCCGTACTGGGGCCTCCTCCCTGTCTGTGCTCGCGTAACCTGCACTGGGGCCTCCTGCTCTGAGCCCTTGCCTGCACTGGGGCCCCCTGTTCTGAGCCGTCGCCCGCACTGGGGCCTAGCCTCACGACTTCCCAATCGAGGCTTAGGTGGCCGTAGCCATACCTGGCCTCCAGATCCCCTTTTTTGGTCTTGTGCCACACTGGGGCTCCTCACGATCGGGGCTCAGGTGGCCGTAGCCCTGCCTGGCCCCCAGACCCCCTTCTTGGGTCCTACTCCCCACTGGGGCTCCTCACGATTGAGGCTCAGGTGGCTGTAGCTGTGCCTGGCCTCCAGACCCCCTTTCTGGTCTTGCGCCCGCACTGGGGCTTCTTGCCTGCGCCCTAGCTCCGGGGCTTCTCGCTGCCCCCTAGCTCCGGGGCTGGGCCAATGCACCCCCAAACAAAGCTGCGCCCTCTCCAGCGCCAGGAGAACCCACGCTATCGTGCAGCTCCTATGAGGCCTCCTCCAACCCCTACAGCCTCACCCGGTCCTCTGGTCTAATACAACAACAAACAACCAACATAATAACCCAAGCCAATTGGCTGTAACTCAAACATCAGCCTCCTGGCTAAAACCTAACTCTAAACAAACGTTCTGTAACCCACACACCATATTGCACCCATAGCTAGTGACTTATACCTCCAGGCCTTTCTCCTTTCTTTCCTTTCAGGGTCAAGCTCTTTTCCTCAGCCTAACTGTGCCCCTTTGACCCAGCCGCCGGTCAAGAGAGGGAGGGAGAGACAGAGAGTTCCCACAGCCTTCTGTCTCTGTTTTATGGCGGTCAGCCCTGCCCCTTCTGGTCAGCTGACCCACCATGTGCTGGCCCTTAGCTCTTCCTGGTTGCCCCTAGCAACCAGCAGCTGAGCCCATACTACTGTGTTTCAGTAGCAGGCACCTTAGTGCCCTGCTACAGGGAGTCACCAAAGTCTGTCAGAGAGGGATAAAAGGCAGCGAAGAATGACCCCCAGTGGCACCCTCTCTGACCTGACCAGCACCCTGCCTGCCCACTCAGAAGGACCAGCTGGCGATCCCCTTCAGAAGCAACATCGCACTGAAAGAAGCCTCAACTGGACATTGACGGTGGACTCCAGTGCTTGGGGATAGGTATAACTTGACATCGGTGCTTAGCATTCACAGCTAGCTACTGTGAATGTGTGTATATGAAGGTGTGTGTGTTTGAGGGGATCAGCCCCAAAGGTTTCTTTTGTAGCCAACAAGTGGTGCTGGTGGGTCTAGGATGGATAACAAATAAGTGTGATATAAAAAGAAGGTTCTCCAGGGAGATACTGATTCTGGAAGGCTTATCAACATAATTAATTCCATCAGTGCAGGAGTGTAGAGGAATGGAAAATAGAGTCATGAAAGAGGTTCAGGAAGTTTGATTTTCCTGGGATTCACTTTTAACACAGTCGTCTTTGAATTTTCAATTACCTTTGGACTGGAAAATCTGAAAGTGCAGGGAAGATACAGCAGTTCAAATGAGGGGTACTGTTTTTAACTGAAAAACCAACTTACATCTCTTAGGGAAGACTTACTGCATTGATGAGTGAGGCTGGCAGGCCTCACCAACTGGCTCCTTTCTCAGCACATACTGAAACAGAAATTAGGCTATGTACCTGGTTTTGCTTAGCCTTGAAAACACTGCCAAGGTGCACTTTCAGACTCTCTGGGTCAGGGTATACTTTTTGGGGACATGCTCAGGGCTTCACTAAACCAGCAACACCATCTAATTTCTGGGTTCTAGCATGCTCTGAATGGGGGTGAGTGGACAAGGTGTGCTTCTTGTGGCTTGTGGCTGCTCAGCCATTTTTAAAGTGTGTACAAAGGTATAATGTGAGAATTGCTCATGCAAAAGGCAGCTTATACAGAACTCAGGGATTTGCGCATAGGTATTTTAAGTGTAAAACTTAAAAAAAAAAGTCAAAAAATGGTAAGGTGAAGTCTAGACGTGCCTATAATAAATTTCAGAAAGTTAATTAAAATCTTGGTTCGTTTACTTTGAAATGTAATACCCAATTGTTTTTAAACATAGATTTCTCTGGATGTACTTCCTAAAATTGTGCCCACCATCTTTAAAGGCACAATTGCATTAAATAATATAAAGCCCTGTTTTAAAAGTTAAGCATATCTTGTCATTAAAGATAGAATTGTGTGTCCCTCTTGTCACTTCCAGACTTTGGTTAGGCAGAATTGAAAAATAGAATATATTATAGGATCAAACTTTCTTAAATAGCTTGTTCCATTGTCCTACTGGTCTACAAGTTAGGAAGCCTTTCCCCCCTCCCCCCGCCCCCCCACAAGATGGATCTAAATCTGCTTTGTTGTAGTTTAAACCCATTGTCTTGTGTCTTAGCCAAGGGAGGTTTCACCATCATCTTTACAGCAGCATTTTAAATATTTAAAATGTTAGCATATTCCTCCCAATCTCCTTTTATCCAAATTAAACATACCCCCATTCCTTCAACTTCTTCTCATGTAGCTTGCTTTTTTAACTGCTTATTATCTTCACCACCTATCTCTGGATCTTATCTGGTTTCTCTGCATCCTTCTTGTAATGTATTACCCCAAACTGGACGCAGAACTCCAACTGAGTTCTAACCAATGGCAAGTGGAGTAATACCTTCACCTACCTTGTCTTACACATATAACGCTTTTGTTAATGTAACCCAAACTTGTATTCGAAGATAAATTACCTGCTAAAAAAGGATGCAGACAGCCATGGATCTGTTTTTAGCACTGTTAATTCACATAATGGCAGTAATTTAGCACAAGTTGTTATCCATTGATGTTTTTAACAGAAAATTTAGGACAAGAATGTTGTAAAGTTATAAATTAATGTCAGAGGTACCAGCTAGGTTCTCTTCATGAGAGAGGCCAAACAAAAAAGTTCAACATGGAAGTTGTCTCCGCTTCATGAAAGTGTGCATCTCTGGGAATGAATGACTGAAAGGGATCCCAAGAGTTTGCCCTGGGTATGATGGGTTTGCTACTCCAGATGGATGTGTAATGGTAAGGAATAGGAAACATTTTTTTCTATTTCCAGAATTAATAGAGGTAAGGGGTAGAGTCTTCTTTCTTGCTTGAGAAGATATCGTATTTGCTAATGTTGCAACATGTTAAGGGAGACGAATCTCAGGAAATGGCACTACCAGAATAACAAAATGACCACCTCCTGACAACAGTAATACTGAGACCTTCAAGTCCAAGTGACAGTGCAAGGCATTTCAGAGACAAATTGAGCACTCTTAGTAGGTTTGGTTTAGAAGTCTGGTTATACATATTTAAGAATGTGTTGTATAAATGTTGATTATTCATTGTTTTTATTGTTTGATTTGGTTGGCAAAGGAAACATGAAATCAGAAACTACTCTGAAGCAGCTTAGCTATCGAGACAGGATGTCTGGGATGGGGTTGTACAAGCCTGTGATTCAGTAGGTTGTTGAAGCTGGAAGGCAGATTGATGCAGATCTTTGTCAAAATAGCTTATATCTTTGGTGTGGTGGATTTTGTGGGGGGGTGTTCTTTGTTTTCGCTGAAGGGTTCAGAACAGTGGGCTTATTTTGCCATCAAACTGATAGTCAAGGTGCTAGAATCACTTTACCAGCAGTATTCTGCTGCTGAATTAAAAAACAACCCTGTGGGTTGTGCTAAAACTAATCTCTATTTATAAAAATTAAATAGCATTCTTTTTATCATTTATAAGCAGGATGATTGCTTACGCATTCTTCCTTTATAAGCACAATCTATAATGTAAAGAATATTTAATGAGAATATGATTGCACCATTTGAACAGACCTTGTTTGGCCCATTAATCATATGTCACTTACCGAGATAAGCTCCATCTCCATCCTCTCTACAATCTTTCAGGTATTTGAAGACTTCTATCAAATCCCCACTCAGGGCTGCCAGGGGGAAAAGGAGGGAGCTCCCAGCTGCTGAATGGCCAGAGCTGAGGGGGAGCGGGTGAGGAATGGAGCCCCCTTCCCTTGTGGGCTAAGGGTGTGGGGTTAACAGTTCATGTTCACATCTACATGTGGGCTTTACTGTGGAGTAGACTATTTAGCTAAAGAGTAAAGCATCAGTGTCTACACATGTGACAATATTAGGCCACAGTAAACTAATTAACACTACCATGAGAGAGTACTCTTCCCAAGAGTACTATCTTACCGCAGAGTAATTAACTGCAATTGAATGTACATGGGCATGCTAGATGCTAACCATGGGCATGAATTGCATCTGGTCAGCTCAGCCAGCAGGAGGTCAGATTCCTGCCTGCCACCTAGCCACACAGCTCTGCACTTTCAGCACCCGTTCTCAAATTGCTGCTTTCCTGGAACATGTGTAGATGCTGCACCCAGGTGTAGTTTACTCTAGCTCAAAATACTCCAGAGTTTATTGCTTTGAATTAAATGCACATATAGAAGCACGCTGTGGCTTCATCTACACGAGATGTTGACTGTGCAGCCATTAAGTACTTTTATAAGCAAGTACTTAACTCAAGTTACCGCACAGTAGCACTGTCAAATGGCTTTTTGTGACACTATTGTGCAGTAGCCCAAGACTACTGTACAGTAACATCATGTCATGGTTTCTACCACGTGATGCTACTGTGCAGTAATTTTGGGCTACTGCACAGTCAGTCTCATGTAGATGTGGTCAGTATGTCTGACAGGAAGTAAAGACTTCTTTGATATAACTGGATCAAGAATGACACCTGACCTGTCAGACAGATACATATCAAAGGAAGGAAATTATCTGCATAATATACATATGCTCCCCAAGAGCTGAATAGAAGAATATAGATGAACAGAAAAGGTTGGGTACTTAAGAGTTGCCATAAGAATAAGATCTTTTGTCTAGGGATCCATATGAGCTATCGTTGACTTAGTCCCCCAGTTGGCTGAAGCTGGGTAGTGAAAACTAACAATCTGCTTGCACAAACTTTGACTCTGATGAAATCAGATGATGCATCCTACTGAGTAGGGCAGGATGAATATTTTACTATAGTTCTTTATGATTTTTTAAATATATTTCTGTCTGTCTCAACATATGGTTACTGTTTGTGATTTCTCTTATTTATGTAATAAATCTTTTTGCTATTTCTTCTACCTTACTGATTGCATGTGGTAAGTGTGATTTTGGAACAGTTGGCAATTTCAGGCTTGCCTCTTCTTCAGAGGAGAGATTATAAGGGACTAATAACTGAGGATGGAAAAAAGTAATTAAGAGATATATTGGCTTAATGCATAGCAGTAGAGGAAAAATAATTTGGTGGATTTTATGAATGAGGTTGGTCAGCTATGGAGCAACATGCATCTGTTTTTTGAAAGGAAAACTGGGAGCTACATTTGCACTGAAACAGAGAGGTGGCTGAGGCCTGCTCTTGTTTATATGGGATAATGATAGCAGTCTTCTTCAAATTAAGCCAAGAAGCAGGGCAGTATAATTCTTACATGGCCATATCTACTCTAGTCCAGTATATTTTTAATTTTCACAGATCTCTGCCCTCTAGATCTGTAGAATTAGTCGAATTGGACTTCTAATGGATAAACAGCTGCTGTTTGTATCCCAAGATCTAGGTGGGCGGAGAAAAGCTTTCCAAATTCAATTTTGATTCAGATTCTATATAGATTCTGTTGGCTTTCATATTATATGTGTGGATAACATTGCAAAATGCAAGATAGTAGAAATTAGACCTACTGCATTCAAAAAAACTAACAAACATTGTATACTGTATCTAAGTCCAGCTGCAGTTATCAATGAAACTATTATTATTCTGTCACAATATTCAAAGCTGCCATACTGTACAGACTGAGATATAGGAGAAATATAAATCTGAATTTGACTGCATGAGGCTTTGAGTTGTTGCAAAGTAATTTTAACACTTTTAGAAATCTCTTTGGTTAATATCACTGTGATAATTATTTCTATTACAACAGGGACTAGAAGTAAAACAATAGAACTTTTTACAGTAATAGATCATAACAATGGTATCTTATGTAGCATAAACTAGCAAAATATAATCTATTTTCGCCTCAGATTTTGGTACATCTTAGTTGTGGATATATCCCAAATTTTGCAAAGTAGATTATTCTAAGTTTGTTCTTTCCCCCTTGCTAAGGGAGATCATTTTGCTTTCCTCCATGTTTATAAAAATATGTTTCATAGGGAATGCTTGTTTAACGAAAGCATATGAAAAACTGTGTGGAAACTTGAAATCTATTTTTAACTTATTTTCCTTTTCCCTGGAATAAAATAAATGTATTAATTCAAGTTGTTGACATTATTCTAAATGGAGTTTTTTTGACATGCACTACAGAAAAAATATATCAGAGTTTAAAGCATAAATGTCCTCCCAACATCTGTATTCAAATATCAGAGCACTTGTACTAGGGAATTTTTGTAGTTTAATTTATTTCATTTTAGTTTTCCACAAAACTTAGTAACTATATACAAGGAAATAAAAGTAGTGCTCATGAATTTCAATGCTTTTAAAACAGTAATTGAGACCCAATTTTTTTCACTTGTTTTTGCTTTACAATAGCTCATGGTATATTCTTTTTTTTCCTCCTGTGAGCATCCACAGACACTGTCCCATGGAAGAATCATACAAATAAGTTCTGTATTCAAATTCGACTCCTTGAAGTTAATGGAACATTCTTATTTTTCGTTAACTTCAGAGAAACCAAGATGCCTAGTTAAGTTCTTTGTTTGACTTGGGGATCTACTGTATAAACAGTCTTAGTGATGTCTGCTAAGTTAAGTTTCCTGTAGCTGTCATTAATAAGGGACACATTAGTTCTAGCCCTGATTTTGATACACAGGATGAGGAGGTTTCACCCTGTATGTTTTCACCTATGCACACATTCTCTGGTATTTCCCTTTGAAGAGGTAAAGGAGTAGGGCAATGGCTGGCAAAGGAAGAAGCCAAGATAGATTTGCACCTTACAGATTAACTCAATTAGAGATGAATAGCATAAGCTTTCGTAAGTAGTGGCTTACTGTATCAGATGCTTTACAAGGACTGCAAGAGCCAGAGCTTCTAAACAAACGCAGGGGAACACTGCTGAGATAGGCAAGTGGGTAGGAAAAACAAACCCTGAATGGGTTAACTGCTTTTTTTCTCTCTCTCTTGGGCTAGGGACAGGAGTTACACATAAATCAGTTTAAGTGATCAGAAACTGGCTTAAACCTGTAACAACATAAGTTTAGTGCACATAAACCAGTTTCAAAATGGCCAAAACTGGTTTAAGATAAACTGAGTTAAGTGTAGTATCAGACTTAACTGATTTAGGTCAAATCGGTTTATGCAACTTCTGTCCCAGACCCCTTCCTGGTTTAAGTTAAGAGTCCCCCAGCATCCCAGCATGCTTTTTAGCCCTAGGCTGCACTCGGCTGTCTGCTCCAGAGTGGGGCTGGTCCCGCCCCTCTCCTCCCTAGTCAGTGCTCTGGCTGCCTGAGAAGGAGGTCGAAACTGTAGGTACAGCAGCTGCTCAAGCAGGCAGGGGTCCCTCTCTCCCCTCTCCCACAGCATGGACCCAAGCTGGCATCTGGTTATGGTCATGCCACCCCCCATGCTAGCTAATGCTGAGAAGTGTCTATGTGTGTATCTCCAATTTCACTGGAACAAAGGCTTAGGATTTTTTGGAGCTAATTCACAGGTCAGCTAGTAATGTCCCTCCATTCTTCCTTAAAAATCCTTTACAAAAAGCAGTTTAAGAAGAGCTTGAACTAATGAGAGCAGCTTTGTTTTCTTGGTGGGCTGATAAGCTTTGTGTTTTGATAAGCTCTGTGCAGTCTGCTGGCTTGCTGTCAGTGTGGAGACAGAGAGAGGTATGAGAAATGACCTAGTTTGTAATGAATACAGTGCCTGTCAGTTTGCTGCAGACAGTATGAAGAAGCAGGGAGAGGGAGATTGAAAAGCTCACTATCATCAACAGATGCATGTAGTCCATGCAAGCCTTCCTCCCTCCCCTCTCCTCCCCTCCCCACCTTGCCTCAGAGTGCTGGCCAGAGTCTGACAACACTCCTACCCCTTGAGCAGTGAGTGGCAGGAAACACCTGGTGAAGGCTGCTTCCTCCTTCCCATCCAGGCACACCCTGGCTGGGGGCTGTGCAGGCCAGGGTTGGGGTTTAAACCCCTCCCTAATCATCGTGTCCTGCCAGGGTCTGGCCAGGCCCCACCTCAGCTCAGCCCTGTGGAAGGGAGGGGAGGGCTTGCTTTAGCATCCCCTGGCTTCTAGCCTGAGTCACTTTAGGCATGTGCCTGCATTTCCTGAATCAAAAGTGAATGTCTATCCACTTGAAAACTGGTTCAATCTCTGCAGGTTAGACTAACCTGCAAAGATTGAATCAATTCAGGCTTGGGCTTTTTGAATGTCTGTCCTTAGCCCTACTTAACTTGCCTCTCCAGGGCAGCACTAATGCTGTCACCTTGTTTTTCTGGCCCACTTCTCTATACTTTGTATTCTAATTTGTACTTTCTTTTTATAAGTGTTTCCAAAACTTTTGATACCTGGGGTACATTTTTTATGGGTTAAAATTGGTAACACGCCTTCACACTCACACCCAAAGAGGCAAATGGGGAAAAATGGCAGCAGTTGTACAAATGCTGTTTGGATATTTGAATATCTGTACCTAGCTTGTGTCTGGTCCTGGCACAACTTCCCAGTGGCTGGAAGCCGTATGCATGCCACAGCCAGTGAGAAGGGAGCTGGGAAAAGTGGCAGCAGTGTGGCACAGGGAAAGTCCTCCTTTTTTGGGGGCAGTATTAGGGTGAACCAGGGAATCAGCCTCTGTCAGAGCACATAGAGTTGCTTCTCTGCAATCAAAGCTGGGGAAGGGAGTTTAAAAAAACCAAACAAAAACAAAAAGCCCCCAACAAACCAAGAAAAAATGAAAAAACTGTGCACTGCCCTGGGAAGTCATGAGACATGGACACTATTAGTTTGGACAGGGAGCCATAAGGACATTTGCTGTTGAGGGCTCCCCAGAGCACAGTGCGGCGAGAGCCCAAACTGAATGAGAGAGCTCCCATCTGCCTGTGATAGGTTGGGTCTCGGAGAGGAGAGAAAGGGGGACCTACATGTTCCTGTCCAGTTGGAGGTCACGCTGTTTATGCAGAACAGGGCACAGCAGAGCATGATGCTGAGTGACCTCATGCATGGAATGGCAGCAGCAATTTGCAGAAGTCTGAGTCCCCATGGTGCTGTTGCCATTTCTAGTCCCTTGCTCCTTGGCTGTGGCATGTGTGCATCATCCAGTTGGGGAGCTGCTGAGACTGGCTAGCTGCAAACTTCTGCCATGCACCTGGGTGCTCAGCACTGCTCTGCTGTCCCTTGCTCTGCACACCCCTATGCCCCTCATGTTCAAATAGAAAAATAAAAAAATAAAACACAAGAAAACATCATTTTTCATGACACATCTGCACCACTCCTATAGCGTAATAGTATGTCTCAGCTACCCTTTGGGAATCACTGATTTAGAAGCTCTGCTTCCTGCAGTCCCTTCACAGCATCTGATGAAGTAAGCCCTGTGCTTACAAAAGCTTATGCTATGCATCTCTGATTTAGTTTATGAGGGTGCATGTATATGTGACACCATTAACATGTACACATGACAAAAATGTCACTTTGTGTGGCTTAATACACTGTCACAGTGTATGTGTGCAAGACTTGGGGGTTTTAAATGACTGCATCATTGTAAACTAAACTACATCCGGATGTAGCTTAGTTTGCAATTTTCAAATTGCAGCAATGCAGCTGTCAGCTGCTCCCCACCCCCACTGCTGGGGGCAGCAGTGGGAGAGGCAGGCAGGCTCCACCAAAAGTAGGATTGGGCCCCTGACTACTACTCCCTGCAGCAAGGGGCCCAATCCTTTTATTTTTTCCAGCAGAGCCTGCCTGCCTCTCCTGTGGCCAGGGGGCAAGCTGCCAGTGGGCTGAGTGGCCCCTGAGGTGCAAGGGGCCCAGATCGTTCCCTCCACAGTGGCAGCACCCCTCAGGGACGTCTGGGTGGACTGCTAGTGTGTTGAGTGCTGCCACAGCTCAGTGTTGGGGAAGACTTGGATTGCTCTGAGTGCTGCCTCTGAGCGAGAGCAGCAGCTGGCCTGCTAGCAGCCTGCTCGAACAGCTCCAGGGGGTGCCACCACTGCAGAGGTAAGGACTGGGGTTCCCAGAGCTCAGGGGCTGCTTGGCCTGCCAGCAGCTCACTCCCCAGCCATGGTCAGGGTCTGGCTCCAACAAAAAAAAAAAGAAAAGAAAAGAAAGAAAAGAGATCGGGCCCCTCATCATAATGTGATGGAAAAATTCAAATGGTTTAGTCCTCCTCAGGGTTTTAGTCTGTGCCCCACCATTTCAATTTAGGGGGCATAGAATAAAACCATGGAGAATAAACTTCAGTTACATGTACAAGTGTCCTAAGGTGCAACTCTACCCTGCCTTCTGCTTGATTTCAGACTAACATGGCTAACTACCTCTCTGGTTAAGTAAGAAACAGCTGTTACTTACTTAACTTTTCAAATACTTAATTACAGCACATATATTGTCTCTGTGTACGAGGAAGGTTAGGAGACTTGTTTTTTCTACCTAAGGCACAATGCATTCAATGTTCTGTTGGGGTACTGCTGCTCTTGTCCACCCAGAGAAGCTCCAGGAGAGAAGTCTGACCTACCAAGTTGAATTGCCAATTATTTTTGACAATCAGATCCGAAGAAATGGAGATCTCTCGATGACTTCGTAATGCAGGCCTGGGTTCTTTTCTGACTGGTGTGAAGGCTGTCCAGAAAGGGAAAGATGTAATATGCCCTAGATATTGTGCCATAAAAAGTTACATCTCAAAATAAAACAATAGTACTTTTTTAGATCCTCAGGGTCAGGCAGGGTGGGAGAGGGAACACATTCATTCAGTTTAGGATTAAGGCTGTTCAAGCCAAGGGCTTTATTTGCCTCATCTCCATTCTATTGTTGAAAGCAAATAGGAACTTGCAGCTGTACAGTTAGAATCAGCGAGTGGTGTGGCTCCATGCCGAGTACACACAAATCCCTTAAAGATTGCAAGGTCCAAGAGGCACACCTTGTGCTTGCTGTTTCCCAGCACCTGCCACAGCTTACCCTGCATGCATTGCCTGGGAGAGAGGGAGGTTTCTCTCTGCATCCACTTCCCTGCTGTTCCTGACTTGCCAGACAGCTGCTGCTTCTTCACACTGGTCATTTCCTTTAACAGGATCTTCTCATAGAGTTCAGAGCCCTCTCTCTACCGCTCAGAAGATGTGCAGTGGGGAGACGATGCTTGGGAATGGTTGGTTCTTGCTCAGCCTGTTTATCAGTCAATCCCAAGAGAGGAGTTTATTTGTTTGAGTTCTCTGTTTGTAGTTAGCTGTTTTGGTTTTTGTAACCATGCAAGACCATAAAAGTTAGGAATGTTGAATTCCACAAACCCTGTCACTAATAATATTCCAGAGCTTGCAAATCTGGTGCTGGCTATGCATACCCTGAAGTTACATTAACTGCATTATTCATGTGTTGCAGATACACAGTAATGCAAAGTAAAAGTTATTATGAAAGAAGTTTGTCACTAGTCATCAGCTATTTTTTAGAAGTTAGTGGTCTTCCCTCTAGAACAGTGGTGCTCAGATTTTGGGCCCTGTAGCACGTAGCTGGTCCATGGGCTGGACTGGGCTCCACACACTAGGATCGGAACCCACACTGTCTCCTCCTGACCCATATGGACCTGGCTAACCCCAAGCTGCCTCCTTCCATCTGTGCACTCCCCACATGCCTGGACTAACTAAATCCCACGTGCCCAATCTAACATGCAGAATCATGCTATTTGGCTCCTGGGGATCCCATAGGTCCAGACATTTGGCAGAAGCAGTGACCACCAAACTTCTGGACCCATGGAGAGCCATCCAGACCAGAAGACATGGCTCTGCAGGCAGGATCTGGCCCACAGGCTGGGTGGTTCAGCACCCCTGCTCTAGAATTATCACAGCTCCTGCATTAATACTTTTCACTGGTGATTTTCACTTTTCACTAGTAGCTTCACTGATTGTATTAAAAGCAACAGAATAAAGTAGCGATGCTAACTCATTTCACATGTGCCAAAAGTGGCACAGGCCACCTCTCTGTTTGGCATACAGCAGACTGAGGAGTTACCAGTTACCAGTGACGGGGATAAGGAAGGGAGAGGGAATCAGAGTGGCACTCAGGGAGGGTGCGGGGCTTACCATGAGGCATGCCTGCCAAAAGCTTGGCCCTTACCAGAATTTAGCTACAGAATTGTAAGGATGCTTTTCATGCAGCAGGTGAAGTGAGATGCCTTCTAAAATTAAATTAATATTTGCCACATCCTGGGACTTTGGATTAGTGTGTCAAACAAACTTTCATATGTGTAAGGCCTGATGTGTATTTACTATTCATGAAGCCATCACAGATAGATGAAGTGCACATGAACAAATGCAAACACTGTAAACTGTGTATGCTTTGTGACATACTCTAGGCCTTGAAACATCTTTATTATCAAGGGCCTAACTGAGCACCACTGAAGTCAAAGCATTTTTCTTCAGTGTTTTTCTGGTTGTTTAGATTGCATTTCTGATGAGTCAAGATATTTAAAAGCAACTGTAGTAAGCATAAGCCTGTTATCAGACCTCATAACTAGATCAAAGTTTTCGTGGGGTAGGTGTGACTGCTTTCATAATTGTAAAGACCTGCCTGTGACTTCAAAACATGTTTACACAACATTTTAAAGAAAGGGGAAGGTCACTCATGAAATACAAAGATAAAATACTGAAAGATCAAAAAGAATTCAAAGGGATGTGGTGGTCTATGACGTTCTTGATATAATCATTCTGCAGGACATAACATTAAAAAGAAGCAGGGTGCTTAAAGACTGTACCTAGTGGAAAATGAATGACTTAAAGAAAATAAGAGGAAGAGGAAAAAGTGATGTACACTGTGAACATGGAATCCATCTGAACATAACGTTTGTTCCCAATAACTAGGATTTATATTCAAATTTGAAATTAGGCTTTTTTTTTTCTTTTCAACTGTGATATTTTTTCCATCTCTGGAGGCTTTAAATTAAGGATGGATGTCTTTCTGGAAGATGCTTTAGCTAAATAATTTACTAAGGTAAATGAGTGAAATTAAGAGTGTGACCTAGGAGTACAGACTGGATGATTTAATGGTCCCTTCCATGCTTCCACCCTACCTTTCACTCTGGTCCCCAGCTTGTCACTGGTAATTAACTAGCTAGTAGGGCTGTGCGAAATTTCGCCGGCTGTTTCGATTTGACACTGTTTCGACTCATTTCGAACTCAAAACAGCAAACTTGAATTGAAACAAAGGACTTCAAAACAACCTCAAAACAAAACAAAGATAGTCAAAATGTTTCAAAAGTTTTTAAATGTTTCAAGTTTCAAAGCAGCCAGCAGTGAGGTGGTGGGAGACAGGGAAGAACCAGGGCTGTGCTCCCAGCAGCCACCAGGAGTGCAGCCCTGGCTATCCCCATTTCCCGCTGCCAGACTGCGGGAAGCCAATCACAGGGAGGGGAAAGGAACTGAGCTGGGGCTCAGTTCCCCTCCCAAGTGCTGCGATCGGGCTGGAGAAAGGAACTGAACCCAATGGCTCATTTTCCCTCCCCAGCCCTATGATCAGGCTGGGGATGAGAAGTTAGCCCAGCTGAGATGAGTTCCCATCCCCCATGCTAGATTGGGTTGGGAATGGTAAGTCAGCTGGGCTGAGTTCCTTTCCCCAGCGTGAAGGTCAGGCGAAACAGTGAGGCTGTTTTGACTCTAAACGAAATTTGATACAAAAAACTGTTCTTTCTAAATCTCAAGACTGAAGTTGAAATGGAACAGTGCCATTTCACACAGCCCTACTAACTAGCATAATATTATATGGGCTGCAGCTGAGATTGCTGCATCCTGTCTGTGACCATTGATAATATGGTATGTGAAGTCCATGACTTCTATGGTGATGCATAGGTGGTGCACGTGCACTCACTAAAAGCACCAATACACCCCTTGACAGGCCACACTCCCCAGTCAAGTGATGGGCAGGGGAGGCAGGCTGCCAACCAGTGGCCCACCCCTGCAAGCACCTGCCAAGGACTGGGAACACCGTAGTCACTTTCTAGCTGGCACTAGATACAGTATTGGCTGTGGGGGGACCGCCCTTATGGTCGCTACCTGGTTGTTGAGTGGGCACATGCCCCCTGACTAAGGCAGCACCAGTCGCCCATGCATGACTCTGTACTATGCTGCTATTGCTTCTGTAAAACTAGCTACCCAAGCTGCAGGCATATCTCTAGATTGTATAGATATACCCTATGAATCTGTGAATGCAAGAATATAATGTGCTTTCCTACAGTTCAAACTATAAATAGAAAATGGCCCATAATGCTCTATTTAATCTTCAAAATCAGATTTAAATACCATGAGGACCAAATTCTGCCAACAGTTACTGACATGGAAAAGGACCTTGTTCTGCATGTATGCTACCTGAGATCAATGTGAGGCCATCTGTCCAAGTTATCAAATAACCAAATTCTTCTGAGCTTAATAGTACCCTACATCACTGAGATTGTACAGCAGGTACCTGGTAGTGACAGCCCTATTAGGATGGTGAGATAGTTGTATTCAGACCTGTAGTAGTTTGTGTATTTACTTTTGAAAAAAAAAACAGTGGTGAATAATCTGAATAGTGTAGTTTTAGCTGGTGACAGTGTTAGGCCACATCTGGAGTATTGTGTCCGGTCCCCCCCCAAAATGATGTGGAGATATTGGAGAGAGTCCAGTAAAGGGCAACAAAAATGGTGAGGGGGCTGGGGAACATGACTTCTGAGGAAAGACTGAGGGAACTGAGCTTACTTAGTCTAGGGAGGAGGAGACTCAGATTTAACAGTAGCCTTCAATGGCATGGGGCAGAGACGTGTAGCACTGCAACAGATATCCCTCCAGGAGGTGGTGGAGGTTGCAGGGAAGGCTGGGCTTGCCCCCTGTGCCATCATAGCTCAGGGTCCTGAACCAGGAGTGCTGGTGTGCCCAGGGCACCAGGAGGATCATTATCAGCAGAGCATAGTGGCTCAGGCACCCCTCATCCTGTACAAACAGCTCATCATGTACTGCCTGGGTACATGCAGCAGGGGCATGCTTGGGGTGCAGTGGTGGTGCAGAGTGGGGGCTGGCCCCACCCTGTGAGGAAGAAGGGGGTGTGGCCAGCCCCTCACCCCAGTTGTCCAGGAGCCCCATGTGCCCTAAGCCCAGGTGCTGTGGATTGGGAAGCAGTGCAGGACAGTGGTTGGTCTGCAGAGAGAAAGAGGGGGAAGTGGGGTCGGAGACAAAGCAGCAGGTGCTGCTAGCAGCTTGGCCTATTCCTCCCTGGGAAGGGCTAAGAGGAGGCAGGCTTCCTGTGGCTAGCACCCAGCTGCCTGCACCAGGGGAGCAAGGGGAGATGGAGGGGCTTGGGCAGCAGCTGCCTGGACTTGGGACTGCTCAGCTGACTTACCATGCTTCCTGGTCACTCGTGCATGGCTGACCCCTGATCCGAGGCCAGGCAGTGCATGGCCCCTGGTGCAGAGCATCTTATCTCTGAAATGTTGCACATTTTCACAAAAAGGTTCTGTCTCTTGCTTGAAGTGGGGTTCAAAAGAGGATGGAGCCAGACTGTTCTCAGTGGTGGCAGATGACAGAACAAGGAGCAATGGTCTCAAGTTGCAGGAAGGGACATTTAGGTTAGATATTAGGAAGAATTTTCTCACTAGGAAAGTATTAAACACTAGAACAGGTTACCCAGAGAGGTGGTGGAATCTCCATCCTTGGAGGTTTTTCAGACCCAGTTAGAAAAATTTTGGCTGGGATGCTCTAGGGAATGGTCCTGCTTTGAACAAGGGGTTGGACTAGAATAGATGACCTCCTGTGGTCCCTTCCAATCCTAATTTTCTATGATTCTATGAATGAGCTGTGTGAATCACCTATTGTCTATTTTCTCGTGTTCAGACAAAACGTAAATGGACAAAAGGAGGAGGGTGTAAGGGAATTGGAAGGTACTGGGGAAACCAGTTATGTATGTAGGACTGTTGCTAGTCCTTGTGCTATTTGCCATGTTTCTTAAAGCTCCAGCTGCTAGGACCAGTAGTCCTGCATGTGATCTTCAGCTTTTGCTTGTGCTCCACTGTCCTAGCCAGTGGTGATGCATACTGGTTACACAGACATGCACATGGACCCGCTGAGAGTGCTGGTGCACCCCCTCACAGCCAGCATTCCCCATTTAGGTGATGTGGGGGGCAGGCGGGGGCACTGGAGTGCCAGCTGTGGAGTGAGGGTACCAGGAGAAGTGCTGTTGGCCCTTCTGGGCACATTGCTGGCACT
This sequence comes from Gavialis gangeticus, assembly GCF_001723915.1. Lineage (NCBI taxonomy): Eukaryota > Metazoa > Chordata > Crocodylia > Gavialidae > Gavialis > Gavialis gangeticus. Next base: position 44,840,841 of record NW_017729022.1, read on the forward strand.
GACTCAGGAGGCACCAGTCACCCATGGTCCTAACTATTACCAGGTGTTAAAAGAACACCAAGAGGTTGTTATGCTACATTTTTAAAGCAATAATCTACCACATTTCTACTGCTGCAAATGAATTATGAAATATTAAAACAAAAGTTTTATGTTTAGAGTATCAATCTTGTAATCAATTCTGTTCAGAGGAAACCCATATGTAAAGCTCTCAGTGGGATTTCACAATAGCACAAGAGTCTAGCCACATGGTTTGCAGGCTAAAAGACTAGGCTTGCAAACAGTTACTAGCAATCCTAGCCCCATCTGTACTTCCATTCAAGAAACAATGTTTGTGGAAACTTTATTGGGTTTTGACATCCCATTAAGATTGCAGATCTTTCAGAAAGGTTTGTGTTATATTAATGTAACAGGAGCTAACTGTTAATAATTTATTCCTTTTATAAAAAGAACAAATGAATAATGGAGTAAGCTTCACATTAAGTGGCATGTGGAAAACGTTTACTACGCTGTAGCTTCACACAAATTTTATCACACATTGTGGACAATTTGTATTTTAATGTGGGAAAGGGTAACCTAATACAGAAACTTCCATGAAGCCATGAGAGGGAAATGGAGACTAGTGATGATATAGTGTGATTTTTACATATAAACTTAAAATGTTGTTTTTCTTTTCTTGTTATGCATCTCTGGGTAAGTCCAAGAGAATTAGTATCACTCAATGAATTAAATCAACTTCTTAAATGTCATGGGCCATATTTAATGAGAACAGTATGAAAAAGGAAAGTCAAAGAACTCTTTGACTTTACATAATAACATCCTTAATAAACAGCACTGTGAGATTTCTCATGAAGAAGCCATCATAGAAGACATGAAGAAAAAAGATTTAATTGTTATATATATCCTGGGGACATGCGAGAACAGACCCCTATTGTACTTTGTGCCATATAAATTGAGTAATCTGTCCTGATTTGTATTCCATGAAGAACAGAATTCAGTAGGACTGAAAACTAGATCCACAAAAGAACTTGAATGCCTGAGTCTTGCTCAAGTGCCTTGTAGATAGGTCAACATTTAGATCCCTAAAACCCCTCTCCAGCTTCTGCCTAATCCTGAAGGTGCTGAAAGTATACAGGCAACAAAGTTTCTGCCAGTTCTGGGCATCCCAGAACTGCATCAATCTTGACAGTGGTTTGCAACTCAGTAGCTGTTAAGAAACACAACCTAATTGTTCTTGCTTAGTAGACCTGATTAAATAGACATTCTCAAAACAAAACCCACCAGAACTGGCTCCATACAAAACACAGCCAGAGGAGAATATAGTGTCCTTCTTTTATTTACCTTACATCACTGAGGTTAGAGGAATTATTCAGAAAACAGGATAACATTTACCTTCCCTGCCTGGGTGGAACTGAACAGGCACTTCCCCAGTGCATTCTGGAATGAAGTTCTCTGTGTCTCCTGTTGAAGTCTTTCTGTTTTTTCATGGCAATATTAAACTTTCATTGGAGCAAAGAGTGAGCATGTAACTGCAGTCTAATGGTTGGAAAGGGAAGGGTCAGGTTTCTAAACTCTCCTCCAATGATTGCTGAATAATTTATTCATAGGGGCAGAGATTGCAACCCTGGTATCTTCTGTTAGACTTGTGCCATAACAATTAATTTATAAAGTAACCTCCCACCTGGATAGCTAAGCTAAGCTAAGCAAGCCAAGGTCTTTTAATCTCTTTTCACACAGTAAGTTCTCTATTAGGATGGGTAGGGGAACAAGCTCTATGCTTGTTCTAGTTTCATCTTTTTTTCCCCTGAACTAGAATTATACGCAGCATTCCAAATGGGCTCTTACCAGTACCTTGTATAGTCATTCTAAATCATTTACTTATACACTAAAAATAGCCCACTTACTAAACCCTAGAAACATTAGACTTTTTTTACATATGCACCATTGTGTTGGTTCACAATCACCTTATGATGACCCAATTCATTCAGGTCTTTCTCCTGTTAGCTGGAGTCTGTGAGTTTCCATTTTATAGCAAAAGATTTTGGTATTAGCCTCTAAGTACATGACTCATTTTGCACTATTAAACATTATGCTATTTCTATTTCTCCATTTAATTATACTAATTCTTGTATAGATCTGATGCTTTTTAATATTAGCCATATTTCCGAGATCAGTGCAGTTGCAGATTCAATATCTAGTTCTTGCTTTAAGACTGATCATGAAAATATTAGAAAGATGTTGTTAGCTGTGTTAGTCTGAAGTTGAGCAGAAGGCAGGGTAGATTTGCACCAACTATATTAGGCATCTAGCACATGCTTTCATGAGCTGGAGCTCACTTCATCAGCTGCTGTGAAAAGACACTCACAGAGGAGTCTAATAGAGAGAGTGATTTGAATACAAAGGTAGAAAGGGAAGGGGGTGGGGCAGTATTGGGACAGACAACAAGAAAAGAATGCATAGGAACAAAGGGGTCACAAAAGCTTGTCCAGATAATAGGATAAGAATCTGGAATCCCAGTTAAACCACCTTAACACAAGCCAGTCTGGATGATTTCTTGCTCTGCAATTTCTCATTCAAATAGGTTTTTTTAAAGGTTTGGTGCCTAAGAACAGCTACCCTGAGGTTAGTGGTTGTGTCCATGAAGGTTAAAATGTTCTGCCACAGGCTTGTCTGTCTTTCTGAAATTGCTGTCAAATTGGTATTCATTAATTCTTTCATGCAGAGATTGCCTCATCTAATGTAGGCAGCCTATGATGTTGGTAAAGGTGCACATAAATGAACCTTGGATGTTATAATTCATGTTATTTGGTTCAGTGATGAAGTGTTCTATGTTGATGCTAGGACACAGCAAGCATCTGGTTCCACTGTGAGGCCTCCTGCCTCACTGAAAATGAGAGTTACATAGTCTGTTGCTTAAGAGATGCCAGCTGAGGTTTGAGAAACAGGCTACCTAACTCTCATTTGTTCCTATGGGTTCTTTGCTTGTTGCCTCTCCCAGCACTACTCCCCTGCCTTTTGCTTCCTCTCCCCCTTCCTTTCTACTGTTGTATTCAAATCACTCTTCCATTTTATACACTGACCTGCACATGTTCTTTCACAGCATCTGATGAAGGAAGCTCCAGCTCTCAAAAGCATGTGATAGATAATGTAGTTACTCTATGGGCGCATCTACATGAGATACGTGTAATTACCCTAATTTACTGAGCAGTACGGGTGTATGTCTACATGTGTGTGCCCTTACTGCACAGTAAAAAATGGGTAATCATGAGCAAAATTTAGTTGCAATTAGTTAATACACAGTACCACATGTGTAGATGTGAACCGGCACTAACTTTAGTGATGGGTCTGCTTAGCCACAAGGACACCAACCTGAGCCCAGCCCCAGGGCTCCTGGCTGGCCACCTCTCCTGCTCCAGGGCTGGGCTTCTCTCTGGCAGCCCCAAGCTTCAGGATATAAAAAGCCTGCAGCCATTTTGTGCTTTGGGGCACGCTGTACAGAAGCCTGCTGGAACGTGTGCATTCCTGAAGCCTGCTGGAACAGTGCAGGTCTCATGTGCCCCGTGAGACAGGCCACAGGCTGCCTCTGCCTGGCCTCTTCTCTTTCCAGAGCAGCTGCTTGGCCACTGGTGAGTGTTGCAAAGGGATGCAGCTTGCACACCTTGCCCAGACAGGGCAGGCTGGGCTTGCTCCCTGTGTTGTCGTAGCTCAGGGTCCTGGACCAGGAGTGCAGGTGTGCCCAGGGCACCAGGAGGATCATCATCAGCAGAACATAGTGGCTCAAGCAACCCTCAGCCTGCACAAACAGCTCATCATGCATTGCCTGAGCACATGCACAAGGGGCATGCGCAGGGCGCAGTGGTGGTGCAGGGGTAGAAGTGGGGTTTGGAGACATGGGGGCAGGTGTTGCTGGCAGCCTGGCTTGTCCCTCCCTGGGAAGGGGTAAGAGAAGGCAGGTTTCCTGTAGCTAGTACCTAGATGCCTGCTCCAAGGAAGCAAGGGCAGATGGAGGGCTCAGGCAGCAGCTGCCTTGACCTGGGCCTGCTCTGCCAACTTATCCTGGTCTCTGCGCATGCATGGTGGACCCCCTGATATGAGGCCAGGCAGTGCACAGCCCCTGGTACAGAGCATCTTATCTCTGAAATGTTGGACATTTTCACAAAAGGCTTCTGTCTCTTGCTTCTTCAGGGCCAATATTTGGGCATTGGGAAGAGCCTACCAGCCCCAGCGCTGAAGCTGTCTGGATGTACCAAGTGTGCCAGTGGCACACCATGGACTTGACATTCCTGTTTCAGTGGCTGGTGGCAATGGGAGGTGTGGGAGCAGACCTGGTGGGCAGAGGATGTTGTCTGGGAGGAGGCACATGACTGGGCGCAGTAGGGCCACTGGGTGCAAATGGAGGCCCTGGAGTCGGAGCATGTAGAGCTTCTCCATCAGCAGGATGACACCAACCGCTGGGCCCTGGATACCCTCCTGGATCTGTCAGCCATGTCCATGCCCACCACTGCCTGGAAGGGGTAAGAGGAGGAGGAACTTGATAATATGATGTTCTGCACTGGCTCTCTGGGTCCCCCACATGGCTGTCCTTGTGATAACAGCTGTAAACGTGGCCTCACAAGGCCTGCACATGGCCTTGCAGGGCTCCTGGGTCCTGCTCACCACCCCACAGCAGGCCCACACCTGAGCCTTGGAGGAGGTCCTCTGGCACCTCCTCCCAACCAGACCTCCTGGCCCATCCCCATCCCAGACATGCTGTCAACCACCTGGGCCCAATCCTGCTGCTCTCACTGATACCGCATACCTGAGGACCCAGCCATTAATAAGAGCACCACCCATGGGGGTTGCCTCGGCCCCTAGACTCATGGGGGAAAATCCTAAGGCTGGGGTGCTGGGCACCTGCTCCCAGGCTTTGCCCCCTAGGCTTCCCCTCATGCCCCCCCCTTTGGGCTCAAAAAACAGAGGTATTATAAATATTTTTCCAGTTTGTAAATAGTTTTCCAGTTTGTAAGTGGGAGTTTTATTGTTAATGGGTGGGGAGGGTGGTGGAGGGGATCTGTGTGTTGAGGAGAAAGGGAGGGGGATTGGTGTTGTTAGGGAAATAAAACTTTTTGTTTTAAACGTGTGTGTCCTGAGTGTGGTGCTGGGGGTGGGCAGGGGGTAGGGGGTGTGTGGGTGGCGGGACAGGTACATTCAACTGGGGAGTGCTAGAGAAGGGGGTTGTCCAGGGCCCTGGTCTGCACTGGTGGGTGTGTTGCTGTCCTGGGGCCTGAGTGGAGCGGGGAGCTGCTGGGGCCAGTAGGGCCAGCACCATGGCCAGCAGGAGTATGTGCCACTGGTCATCACTGGCAGAACTGGAGCAGTGGGATGCTGGGCATCATGGGCAGGGGAAGGAGCTGGAGCAGTCATGACATGGGGAGGCAGGATAGCCAAGGAGGGAGCAGCCATGTGCTGCCCCTGCCCTGGGCATGTGGCTCCTGGCAAGGAGCAGAGGGTGAGGTTGTTTTTCCACAATGGCTGCCAAGTACAGGCAGGAGATTTTCATTCCTTCTTTCATTCCTTGGAGATCTTAGAACAGCAGAGATTCCCTATGCCTGAAGAAGGATGATTGAGCCTGAAAGCTTGCAAAGAACTTTTTTCCTACTACTCAGTTGGTCTAATAAAAGATATCACATCTACCCAAAAAACCTTGCCTGCCTACATCCTTAGACCCACATGGCTACAACCGAAAACCAGGCAGCAGGTTTTGGCTTCCAAGAGCTGGCAGCCATATGGCCAGAGGCTGAAGCTCCCACCCAGTGGCCACAGGGGCACATGGCAGGGCTGGAGGGACTTGGCACTAAATCTAAAAGTTTTGAAAAGTGTCTACACGTGCAAGGAATTGGCCCTAAAGATAGACACCTGCCAAAAATAGCTTACTGCACATTAGCTTAATGCACAGTAAATTTAGTATCAACTAATTGCACATGTAGATGCACCTTCTAAGTTTCAAAAGAAAATACTAAATAGGATCATATAAAATTTGGCTTGGAAGGGACATCAGGAGGTCATTTAATCCAAGCCCCTGCTCAAAGCAGGACCATTCCCAACCAGGTCATCCAAAACAAGGCTTTGTCTACCTGGGTCTTAAAAACCTCTAAGGATGGAGACTCCACAACCTCTCTGGGTAATCTGTTCCAGTGTTTTACTACCATCCTAGTGAAAGAGTTTTTCCTAATATCTAACTTAAACTTCCCTTCTACAACTGGAGGCCATTGCTCCTTGCTCTGTCATCTGCCACCACTGAGAACAGTCCAGCTCCATCCTCTTTTGAACCCCCCTTCACTTAATTGAAGGCTGCTATTAAATCCCCTCTCAGTCTTCTCTTCTTTAGACTAAATAAGCCCATTCCCTCAGCTTCTCCTCATAAGACATGTACCCCAGCCCCCTAACTATTTTCATTGTCCTCCACTGGACTCTCTCCAGCTTACACAAACTTTATGTAGTGGGGGTCCAAAACTGGGCACAAACTAATCCACTAGTAACCTCTCTTTAAACTGAAACTTCCATTTCAGTATAATTCATTGCACTCTCCTTTTCAACCAGCTCCTTATCCACCTTAACATTTGATTATTAATCTTCTCCAGTATACCTAATAATTTCCTGTGAGTCACGAGATCTAGATAGATGAGTCATAACATCAAATAGATAGTCCACTACACTACCCTCAACTTAAAAATTAGTTATTTTGTCCTAGAAGAATATTAGATTTATCTAACAAATATTAATTTGTTTTCTGTTTTACCTCCATGTCATTGATTAGTCTTTCCTTCAATATCTATTCTAAGAACTTACATAATATAAAAGCTATTCAGTGAAGGGCATTTCTCAAAATTGGCAAAAATAATTGACAGATGGTATCCTTGGGGTACATCTGAAAGGATATTAATATTCTCCGTGTGAAAGTTAGATCAAGAAAGACTTCTGGCTTGGTGAGTAAATGCACTCTTGGGTGGCAGGAAGTTATATGCACATTACTGGCTCCCCAAGAATCCAAAGGATAATGTATGTAAATGGCCAGATAAGAAGCTATATTTAAGCCTTCCCATGGGATGCAAGGCTTAACTACACAGGCCTTTCCATCATTGCCCTGAAGGGCCTCATATCCTGTGAGTGGCTCAGGCCTTTCCACATTGCCCTGTGAGTGGCTCCTGTCCCAGACCGTGTCCACAAGGGTCTATTTGATTGGCCATGAAGCATGCCCATGTCAAATGCTAATTCCCAGTTATTACTTCTCAGATGTGAATAGAGATGGAATATACAAGTTAATCATTGTCTTATTAAACAGTCTTGGCCAAGATATGAAACATTAAAGATTACATTTACATCGAATACCACAATTCATAAAGACATAATGATGATAGGGCTAAATAAAGCTTGACACTACCTATATGTATGCATGCTGTATCAGTTAAACTCAATAATACATGCATAACATTCCATAACACCTCAAAATATTGCAGGTTCATGGCAGTGAATTAAAATTTCATCAGGTAGAGGAAGGAATTACCGTATTTCATGGTGTATAGGTTGACACGGAGTATAGGTAGAGCTCCAACTTTCTGATCTGAAAGGATTTTCATAGGCACAGTGTATAAGTCAGGGCCAGGCTTGGTACTGAGCTGGTGTGGCCCCATCTCCTGTGCACAGTGCTGCTGACACCACCCGCAGAGGATGGGGCTACACCAGCTGAGCACTGAGCCTGTCCCCATCCTCAGCCTGGTGCTGCTCACAAGGGATGGGGATGGGGTTGGGCTTTGCTGGTGCAGCCTCATTCCTTGTGAGCAGTGCTGCCAGTGCCTTTTGCAGGGGATGAGGCCACACAAGCTGAGTGTTGAGCCCAGCCCAGTCCCCTGTGAGTGGTGCTGGGTTTGCTGTGAGAGTTGCTGCTGAATGCTGAGCCCAGCACTACTCACAGTGGATGAGGGCTGTGCCAGCCAAGCACCGAGCCAAGCCCTATTCCCTGTGAATGGTGTCAGGTTCAGCATTCAGCAGCACCACTCGCAGCAGACAGGGACCCGGACAGGCTCAGCTGGCACAGTCCCATTCCCTGTGAGCAACCCTGGTCTCAGCATTTGCCATTCCCAGCAGACAGGGCCAGGCACGGTGTGGCCTGGTGGTGCTTGCGGTAGATGGGCATGGGGCTGGGCTCAACTGGGCTCAGTGCTCAGCTGGTACAGCTTCATCCCCTGTGAGCAGCACCAGCAGCACTGCTCACAGGGGATGGGGCCATGCCAGCCAAGCACCAAGTCCAGCTGAGCCCAGCTCCATTCCTGATTTTTTTGATGTGGCAGGGTGTATAAATTGAGTTTGATTTTTAAGACACAAAATTTGGACTTCAAAACTTGACTTATACGCCACAAAATAAGGTAAGTGCTTTCTCTTACATCTTTGATGAATTCTCTAACAAACAAAATGAAAAGGTTGGTGACAGCTCCACAGCCTTTTGCCAAGTTTTTTTTAGAAGGATTATCAACTCTGATCCCAGGATAAGATTAGGCATTATAAAAGCTAATTTAGATAATGAGATGAGAATCTACAGTTTTGGTTTAATCCAGTGGAGGACAACCTTTTTGGCAGTAATGCCACAAATTAGCCCTGAACTGTCCCCAAATGTCACAATGATTCCCTTTCTCTGCCTGATCTACTGTTCTGCTTTCTGTTTCCTATTCTGTGCTCCCTGCCTAATTGCTTCCCCTGGTTTCTATTTTGACTTCAGATTAACACTGCTCTCACCTTAACTACAGACAGTTTATGATATCACCTGCATAAGGAACAATAAGATGTGGCATACATTTTAAAGTATATTTGGGAAATTTGAAAAGTCTGTCTATTACAGAAATAAGGGACTAAAAATAGGATCACGCTGATGACAAATTCTTAAAGGGTCCATTTTAAAATAAAATCATTAGCAAGCTTACTTGTAAAGTCTCAAAAAACTCAGAGAGTAAACCCTGTACTTAGTCATACATAAAGTGGCTGAAGCCTTTTGTATGTCATCTTTCACAATAAACAAGCATCTCCCTGAAAAGCAGTTCAGCAAATTAATATTTTAAAATTCTTAACAAACTTCCAATAGTAATAATAATTACTTCTGTAGTCAGATGAAATAGGAAAGGAGAAGGAAGCTTGAAGTCATGAATGGCACCAAGGATGCATATACGAGCCAGGAGGTTGCTCTGATGTGCTGTAATTACGACACATCAGAGCAGACTCAATTAATGAGCATGGTAATTACTGCACTCCATGCAGCCTCCACATCTCATGTATCAGTGTCCCCACGCTTCATAATGATGATGAAGGAGCTTTATGTAAAGCTTTTTTGACGAGCTTTAAATAAAGTGCCTCCACCACCATTTTGAAGTATGGGGACTCTGACGGAAGAGATGCTCACACACTTTAATTAGAATGGCTCTCAGATTTGTTCTAATTAAAGCACACCCCACTCCCCAGCCCCCACCATCCCCAGAAACATGTCAAAAGGCCACAAGATTTCTCATGATGGGAGCAGGGCTAAGAGTATGGATTCTTGTTTTATGAGCAGACATAAGATCAGGACCAAGTGAATATATGTACAAAAAATTCAACTGTCAATTTAGGTGCAATTTAGCTTGTTTCTTTTTAAATGTAAGCACAATGCAATTCAACAACAGATTTCCTTGAGCTATTAAAAGTATTTTGTTTTCTCAGGAGTTGCTAGGTTAAGGAGATCTACCTATTTGAACCACAGAGTCTTGTGTTTGCCCGTATATATTCCCCCTTATGTCTCCCAGGATCAGCATCTAGCCAGAGAGTTCTTAAAAACAATTAATATTTATTGTAGCATTGAGCCAAACTTAGATTGACATTTCAACAATGGTAAGACATTGTTGCCTCCTAAGATGAATTACTGTTGGCAATTAACTCAGGAAAGAAGTGTTCTGCATTGGATAGTATTGTAAGAAAGAAGCAGTTGTGTTAGTGCTTTCTGTATTAGATTTTATTTTAATAGACTTGGCTGAATTCCATCAAATGAAAATGTAATTAAAAGCCAAGAGGCGAGGATTTTTTGTGCAGCTTAGACCCATGGAAGGACACTTGATGCCTGAAAGTTTGTTCAAGAATTCTCCAAACTAAACAGCTGGTCTAGTAAAATATATCACAAAACATCTTTACCTCGTATATGTTCCCCGGCTACAACAACACTCCTAAATGCAAAGTAATCTTTTTTCTAAAATATTTTTGTGATAATAACACTTTTTATTTCAAATATTTCAAAAGGGAAAATGTAAGCACAGAAAGTGTTGCCTGGCAGATATTCAGTGAGAAATGTTTTTGGTTTTCACTACTCTCTCCAACCCATCTCCATTTCCCCACATTTGATTCATTACCTTACTCTCCTGGTGGGAATTTTTCAAGACTGAAAGTTGATATTTTGGAAGTGAGAGGTGATGCTATTTTGCTTAGTCTTTTTGGTCCATATATAACTGCTTTTTTAGCTGTATAGTGTTGATGTAGTATATTTGCCATCTCAACACTTAGTTTTGTTTTAGACTAGGTATTTTGCAAAAACTTTTTTTAAGGGATCCACTGTTTGTGGCCAGTTTGGGTGCGTCCAGCCATGTATAGATGTTTGATTCCCTGGGGACAACTAGCAGCGGTGCACGTTGTGCCACAACTTCTTGTCTCCAGGGAATGCTCATGCCATGCATGCTTTGGTATGTGGCATGTTATCCTGGGGGTGGGAGGGGAGGCTGGGGCCATGGTGCTTTATGTGGGATCCTGGGGGCCTCCAGGAGCTGCAGCCACGGCAATCCTGCTGGGTGGAGCCTGGCTGGCAGCTGCAGCATAGCTCCAGGAGGCTTGGTTCACTTCAGTAGTACATGCTGCTTGAGTGTGTGCTGCTCTGTTTTTTGTGTTGTTTTTTTCCACAGGCTTTTTCAACCTCTGCTAATCCAGGGGTAAAAAAATCTGCAGAAAAATAAACTGGAGCAGTGCGTGCTTGGGCAATGCACCCTTGCAGTGTGGAGAACACTGGATTTTGCAGAATGTGGTGCTGCAAATGTGTTTGGGGGGGGCCACATACCACATGACCGTGCTCGTCTGGATGCGCGCTTTCTGTCTCAAAATTCCTTATTTTGCAAGAGCATTTCTAGCAGTTAGGGAAGGGAATTTCTGATCTTATTCTTTTATCTGCTTGGGATATTGTTCAAAAATATAGTTCATACAGAGATCCACGCATATTTCTGTGACTAAATTACTTGCTCCACAGTTTTAGAAAGTGCTCTTTCCCTTACACATTTTTTCCCATAAGTTATTTGTAAATACAATTTAAAAATGCATATAATGTGTACATTAGGTGCCTTTGTTGTATGTTAACTTCTATTTCTTAAATTCACATGTGTACAGATCAGGAGGCTTGCATCACTTTAGAACCTTTATATTAACTGACCCCATCTAGTAGCAGCAGCAAAATAATAGTACCATACCTCCCATTTGCACATAACCATAAAAAAGATATTTATCACAGAGTATAATGAACAGCCACTGAAGGTTATTTTATGATGTCCCAGGGCCCCTCCCTGAGAAAAAACCTGCAAATAGGTTTCTAGGTGAGGGGTCTCCAGTTTTAAAATCTCTGCACATTTCAGTCACAGTAGAATGGCATAGAAAAGAAAAGCATTTCACATGCACACACTTCCCAAGACACATTTCTTGGACACTTAGTTTTGTTTCAACCCAGTTCATTTCTTTGTTTCAAATCACCAGTTTATCTGAGCTTCTACATATAATTTGGCAAGTTTTGTAGTGTTACAAAAAGTCTGGACAACTAACAGTTGCTTTTTCCAGCATTAGTAATTTCACAAATAGTTCTGTCTCTTATCAGAGAATCCATTAGTTCTCACAATTTTTAGGTTTAGATATGCATTCTCTCATATTATGATCTATTGTCTAAACTTGGATACAAGTGAACAACTGATGACTGTCATGAGTTATATTCTGTCTTGAATTCAGTATTAAACTAGCTACATGGGCTTTTTCATTTAATTACCAAAACGAAATATGTTGAGCTTCCCGAGCTGCTCTTCCGGTCATATGCAGGAGCAAAGAAATGCTAAAGAAATGTTTTAACATTCTCCCTTTATTTACCAGCGTGTCCTGTGAGACTTCTGTTTTTGTTTAAACTGTAATGTCCCTAGCATAAACCATGTCAGGTGACCCCACATGTTGAAGGCTTTGTAATATTGCAAACAGTTATATAACAAGCAACATACCATTGTTGGTAATCAAGTATCAGAGTTCTTTTTATCTATCTGATTAACAAGTGCTGAAGCTCTTCTGGAAGATACTAACTTCTGGAAGATACTCCATGGAGTACTGTATCCAGTTTTGGGCTCCACAATTCAAAAAGGATGTGGAGAAGCTTGAGAGAGTCCAGAGAAGAGCCACACGTGTGATCAGAGGTCAGGAAAACAGACCTTACAATGACAGGCTGAGAGCCATGGGGCTCTTTAGACTGGAAAAGC
>NW_017729022.1:44853555-44858775 GCF_001723915.1 Gavialis gangeticus
GCCGCAAGGGATGACAAGGTCGAATGGTTATAAACTACTGCAAGACCGTTTCATGCTGGACATAAGGAAGAATTTCTTTACTGGCCAAGCCCCCAAGGTCTGGAACAGCCTGCCATCGAAGGTGGTTCAAGCACCTACATTGAACACCTTCAAGAGTAAATTGGATGCTTATCTTGCTGGGATCCTATGACCCCAGCTGACTTCCTTCCCTTTGGGCAGGGGGCTGGACTCGATGATCTTCCCAGGTCCCTTCCAGCCCTAATGTCTATGAAATCTATGAACTGTTTCCAGCTGGCACAGTGGCTTGTTAGCTCCAATCCAACCAGGTGGGAACAGTTCTATGGACAAAAGTTATTACTCATGATTCCTTGCAATAAAGAAAAAAGGTTCAGATAACTGGGGTGTAAACTTTGGCTGAATGTTATGACTTGTTACTAGTATAATGTTTCTTATTAACAATAAAATGAACTTCAGCAAGCGGAACAAGATTTTTTGGGGTGGGAGGGTGGGGGCATCTACTAGCTTATGACAGAAACTCCCACAGGCAGAAGGCAAGGTAGATCTGCACATTTATAGACTAAATCGAGAGATGTAATGTAATCTTTCATAAGCAGAGGGCTCATTTCATCAGGAAATGTTTTTCTGGTATTGATGTCAGACAACTGCTTACATGTAGGGATTGCTCCATCTGTCCAGTGTAGACAGCAGTGGGACACTGTAAGCAGGTGATGGCATATATGATAGTGGTAGAAGGGAAGGTAAATGAACCTTGGCTGTTATAATCCATGTTATTCATTTGAGTGATGATGTGGTCTGTGTTGATAAGGGGGCACAGCTGGTATCTGGGTCTAGGGCATGGTATATTGCCTTGGTGAAAGTAGGAGTTACTAATCTGTTGCTGGAAAGATGCCATTTGAGATTAGGGGGCTGCCTGTAAACCAGGACAGGTTTGTTCCCCTTCATGGCACGTGAGATGGTTGTCATTTTCCAGATGGAGTTAGAGGTCAGTAATGCTGCCTGAGGTTTTCAAGCTGGGGGTGATAAATGACAGCCAAAGAGATCCTGTTGTCCTTGTCTTGGGGTCAATATTATAGTAGTTTGGAGCAGGGTCTGAGTCTAGCTGTTGATTAGAGTCACTACAGTTATCCATAGGAGGGAGCCCTTGTGATAATATAAGAGCACTAATTTGTTTGGGGGGAGGGTTGGGGGGGTTACATTATTGATTCTACTTCATTATTTGATTTTTAGTTGTAGGGGAATTCTTAATGAGATTTTTATGAAAAAAAACACCAAAAGGTTACATTTCTATGCTACTCCAGAGGGTGTATAAAGAGGACGAGTACAGTTCATTGGAATGGACAAGGGGCAATATGATTGCTTAAGGGACAGAAAGTAAGTACAATCTTTTTTTATTCTTGGGGGTTTGATACAGGTGCTTTTTACTTCAGTAAAAAGGTTCTACTGAAAGCTCACATTGACTAATATAAACTAAGCTGAGGCAGTGCGCATTACCTCTGTCTCAAACAGGAATACCAGGAACTGTTTGTATGAAAACAAATGAGTTTTGTGATGGCTTAGCCCTCTCCCAAGATAGGTTTACATCCATGCTATGACAGATGTGTTATTGAAGTGGAAAGCTAAAAATTGTAATGTAGACAAAACATAAATGAAAAGGAAGGTGTTGGCTGCCTTAAAGTATAGTGTCCTAGTGAAACTAGTGTCTACATTGTACTAGGCAGTATTTTGCGTGTATAATATTAAGTAATATTTTAAACTTTAAAAGAAGACAACTAGTTACTCAGTCTACTTTCTATTTTGTGTGTTTCTTTTCACATGAGAAGGCATTTTTCTTCAGGCTTAATGGAAAAATCAGCATTTGGTTTACTTTTGCTTCTGCAAGGGATGCATCAGGAGAGGGAGAACAATGACAAATATTTAGTTTGAGAAGCTCATTCTTTTTCAAGACTGATTCAGATGAAACTGCCATGTGAAATAAAACACTAAAATTGATGAATCTGAATCATTGTTCACGAAACTGCTTCAACTTCAAAAAGCAGTTGAGATTTGTGTTTATGCGACTTGATACGGGTCTCTTTTAGCAGCACCTTCCATATTTTCTGAAAAAGCTTCTTTATTACTTAAATGAGAGGAATGGCCAGAAGTCCTAATCAGCCTCATTTTTCTAGGTATGTTAGAAAAATGCATAGCATTTACACAATCTCTGCTTCTAAGAGCTTACAATCTAGGCCAAGTCTGCTTTAGAAACTTTTGCCAGAAAAACCATGATCACCCGGGGGCAATTTCTTGGCAATATTTCTACATTAGCTGTAATGTAGACATAGTTACTGATGATTGCAATGGAACCATTTGTTTGAAATTAAGCCCATACATAATTAGGGATTTCCATAAATTGCTGGGAAAGCAAAAACTCTAGTATATTTAAAACTGCGGTTTTCACTTTCCCAGTGATCAGTGGCAAACGGCGTGGCTGGTGGGGCCCCTTCAGCAATTGGGGGTGGTGGGTAAATAGTGAGATTAAAAAATTAAAGAAGCCACTGTGGTGAGGACACTTTCAGTGCAATTTACAGAGATCTTTATGTATAATGTGTTTGAAAGATCAGGCCTTAAGTCATGAGATAATGAGTGGCTTGAATAAATGGGAAATGTTATTACTATTAATTTGTGGTTAAGGCTTTTGGCTTTTAGTGAGTCTGTTTTTTTTCAAGAAACGCTATTGTTAAGTCAATACTACTAAAGCTTTCTCAAAAGTGATTCATTTAGCACTGTCATTTTACCTTGTAGGCTTTCTTGCCATGAAGCAAGATGACACATCTGCTTTCATACTAGATAAAGACTTAGGCTGGATCCATACATGTTGCGACTCCCCAAAACAGGCAGATGCCTGCAGTGGCTGAGGCCAGAAAGCATGGGGCACTTCTCAACATGTTGGACATTACCGAGGGCAGCCAAGCCCAGCCAAGCAGGGGCCATCCCTCGTTGGCACATGCCCCCAACCCCTTGATGTCAGCTTCAAAGAGTGGGCAGCCAGCCCAGAATCTGTCCCCAGCTCTGCTGAGGGGGGTGAGAAAGCAGAGACACCCACTGCACAAACCCAGCCCCTTCAGACCCAGCCAAAATAGCTGTGGGGACCCATGTGGCAGGGGCTTTCTACCACCACTGCCCCCAGTGGTGGGGGGAATGGAGTCCTGCCCTGGCTCCAGTCCCCTCTAAGCTGGGGTCTGCCCATTTGGGGTGGGACCATGTGGGTGGCAGCTTTCCTTTGCTGCCTGGCTACATGGCCAAGCTGCTGCTGCTGCCTCTCACCAGCAGGGTGAGCGGAGGGAACAGAGTCCCTTGCCCAGGCCTTCAGCTTCCTCAAATGGGGTCTGCCCAACTGGTGGTGCTCATGTAATGGGGCCTTTCACCATAAATTATGGAGAAAAATTCACTCCTAATGCAATTAAAGCTCCTGTTGTGTCATGGAAATTAATTTACTTCAAAAATTTAACTCTTGTGACCAACCATCTTGGATCATAAGTCATTTTAAAGTCAGCCTCTACACTTAGAATGCTGAAAGAGAGACAGATGGGCAGAGAGTTTTTATGGCTAGGTACAGGAATTACATGTAAAACTGACAGAAGTTATAAGAAACTGATCTAAACATGCAACAGAACAGAAGTAATGGGCACTTTTACATGTGCTCTGGGGGTGGGGAAGGCAGTGCTTTAAGTAGAGTGGCTCTGAGAGCTGCTCGAATTAAAATGCTGCAGCATCTCATGTATCAGTGTCCCTATGCTTCAAAATGATGGCGGGGGTGTTTGAACTAAAGCTCATTCAACAACCTTTAGTTCAAGCACCCCCACCACCATTTTGAAGCACAGGGACATTGATACAAGAAACACTGGAGGCTGCTGAAGCGTTGTAATTACCATGCTCCAGCAGACTCAATTAATTGAGTCTGCTCCAATACGCTGTAATTACAGTGTTTTGGAGCAGCCTCCATCCTCACATACAGGTGCCCATAGTGCACAGACTAGTTTAAAAATGGTGGAACTTGGTTTGAGAGAGACTTTGATAGATGTAGTATCAGATTTAATCAGTTTAGCTTAGACCAGTCTATCAAGCTTCTGTGCCAGATCCCCTCCTGACTCAAGTTAGATTGCAGTCCTCCAGAATCCCAGGACGCTTTGTGGCTTCCTTGCTAACCCCTCCTCCCCCACTCCACCCTTACAGGGTGGATGGGCTAGCCTCGGCCTGAAATTGTCTTTTTCAGTGGCGTGCTGAGCCAGCCCTGTCCCTGGGGTTGTTACAGAACTGAGGCTGTAAAACTTCTGCTCCACAGCCCTGTTTCCTTCCCCATGAGCCACTGTCTCTCACCAGTGGGGCAGGGAGGACAAGCAAGGGAAGAGGGAATGGAGCCCTCACCCCAGCCCTGCCCCCCACCCCAGCTGGGGTCTGCAGTGGGGGTGAAAGGCTCTTGTCACAATGATCCTGTAGTAACCCCCTTGATAAGCAGACCCCACTGTAGTTTTGGGTATCACAGAGATCTTTGGCTTAGGTAAAAGAAGCACTGCTGCAGAGCAAATGGGGAGGTCAAGTGGAAGGAAGAGTAAGTGAGGTTCAGAGAGAGAGTATAGCAGCCAGCTTGACCATAAAAGTTATTTATTGCCAGGTATATGAACTTGTGATGACAGCAATAGTAATAGCCATACAAGAGATACAAATAAAATAGTTAAAATACTACATAGTTTCAGTTAGGTATTTGGGGACCTTTAGCTCAAGTTTGACCAGCAGAAGACAGGTTTAGAAAGCTGTGCTTGGAGTGAGAAAGCAAAAGTCAGGTTCCTGGAGACAGAGACAGATCAGCAAAAGTCCAGTTTAGAAAGCTGTGCCTGGAGTAAGAGAGAGAGAAAGAGTTGGGATCTCACCACTCAGTGAAGCTTGAACCAGTTGAGCTTCCCAGGTGGTGTTGGAGCTGGCAGACAGGCAGAGCCCCCAGCATGCTCACTGAAGGGATTCCAGGCAGAAAAAGAGTGGAACTGGTGCAGCTTTTGGATCCAAGCACCAGGACAAAACTTGAGCTTGAGTAGGGGGTTTTGTAGGGAAGAACACTAGGTTTGTTTATGGGTAAACGATGGCTCATGTGCTAGATAATAGGAACTGATCACTCCTGGCAATGGGTGGCATTACTCTAAGGGAGCTCACAATGCAGTCAGGCAC
>NW_017729022.1:44858786-44859605 GCF_001723915.1 Gavialis gangeticus
CCACATGCCACATGCAGCCACCAACTTCATGCCACACACACACCCATACCCACCCAGCCACAAGCCAAACCCACACACGCACCCAGATGCCACACCCACCTATCCAGCCACATGCCACACACACACACACACACACACACACACACACACCTCACTTCCTGATCCAGCCCACCCTGTGGTGGGACTCACATGGTGCTGCCATTGTCAGAGTAGGGGGAGCAGGTAGGGGCAGAGGTGGAGTGGTGGCCACAGATGCAGCTGTCGCTGCCCCATACACAGACTGGGGACTGTGTGCCCCCCTTGAGCTCCCCATCACCACCTCTGGAGGAGCCACTGGGCTCTGAGTGTCCCATGCTGCAGCCTGGCTGGGGCCACATTCGCCATGACTGGGGGCTCAGCTGAACCAGGTCATATGGACATCAGAGCCTGGCAGCTCAGGCAGGGGCACAATGCTGAGGAGCCCAGGGGCCGACAAGGCCCCCCTTCCCCTGCACTGCATACAGTGGTGGGAGCCACCTGCTCCCAGCCCTGAAGGACCCACCAGGCTCCCAAGGCCCCACAGTCTGGCCTGGCCTGGCCTGAGTGCAGCTTACCCCCTGTGGTGGGTGCAGAGATCCCACCTCAGGAAAACAGCTGGGTATTCATATCCCACCACTATTTCCACCACGTGAGGCAGGCCAGTAGGGGGCACTCCTGCGTTGAGCCGCCCACCTCCCTGCACCCGACCACCTTCCAGGCTCCGGATGCCTCCCTAGGGGCGCCTTATGTCTGGCCAACCCCCCTCCCGGAGCACACTCGCTAGTCTGGGGGTAACGTGCC
>NW_017729022.1:44860574-44861576 GCF_001723915.1 Gavialis gangeticus
GAAGAGCCCACCCCCTTCCCTGTCCTAATTTATATAGCCCCTGTGACCTCATTCACTTGGGCCAGCGGAGGTCAGCCCCAGTTGGCTGTCAGCCAACCAATTTGAAATGCATCACTTGTTACCGGGCAGATTCCAGCTCCCCAGGTAGATGCCCCTCACCCAGGTACTAGTCTCATAGGCAGAGGGAGCTCAGTTCAACTCAGTTCATTCCTTATTTCAGAAGAACAATAATACATGCAGTTAGACACACATACACACTTGCTAACACAGTTCATCTGAGCAGGCTGGGTCCAATCAGCACTTTCAGCTGATACACTCATGCACCTCAAAACTCAGCATGTCCCAATCTCTTGTCACAATGGTCCTAGTAGTAACTCCCTTGATGAGCAGACCCCACAGTAGTTTTGGGCATTACAGGGATCTTTGGATTAGATTACAAAAAAATGGGGAGGTCAAGCGGAAGAAAGAATAAATGAGGTTCAGAGAGAGAGTATAACAACCAGCTTGACCATAAAAGTTATTTTATGGCTGGGTATATGAACTTATGCTGATACCAGTAGTAATAGCCATACAACAGAGACAAATAAAACAGTTACAATATTGCATAGTTTCAATTAGGTATTTGGGGAAGTCTATCTTGAGTTTGATTAGTAAAAGTCAGGTTTAGAAAGCTGTTCATGGAGAAAGAGAGTAAAAGTCAAGTTCCTGGAGTGAGAGAAAGAGAGAGGGAGAGGGAGAGAGAGTGGTGAGCACTAAGTGAAGCTTGAACCAGTCAAGGTCCCCAGGTGTTTGTTGGAGCTTGCAGACAGGCAGAGCCTTCAGCACAGTCAATGAAGGGATTCCAGGAAGAAAAGGAGTGGAACTGGTGAAGTTTTGGATCCAAGCCCCAGGACAGAAACTTGAGCTTGGCTGGGGGGTTTTGTAAAGGACTAACAATAGCTCAAGGGAGAACACTAGGTTTGTTTCTGGGTAAGCAATGGTTCATGTGTTGGATAATAGGAA
>NW_017729022.1:44866576-44868920 GCF_001723915.1 Gavialis gangeticus
ACTCCTGGCAATGGGTGGCATTACTCTAAGGGAGCTCACAATGCAGTCAGGCACATTCAGTGTTTTGGGTACCAATAAAGGAGTCATGACTAGAATTGGTCTGATAAATACTGAGCTGGGTGTGGGTAGACCTGGGTTGATTAGCATTTGGAGCAGGGATCCCTCATCATGCAGTGCTGCCCTGCTTCTCCTGTTCCATCTCCCATGTAAGTGAGATCAGGGGAGTTGCTTCACTCCTATTACCCTTGTCTGGAGGGCCTTAGGTGCATCTTCATTGTCTTTTGTAAGTCCTTCCTCTAATCACTTCTTGTTCAGGCAAAGGTGGGGTTGGGGGTGAGTGCTTTTTGAGTCAGACAGGATGCATACTGTGCCAGGGCTCCCCATGAACACACAACTGAGAGGTAATGAAGTACTACAAGAGCTGAAGAAACCCAAAACAAGCTTGCTGGTCAAGAAGTGGCACACGGAGAAAGGTCCAGATTACAGCTAGTGAAAATGCAGGATTTCCTGCTTGGGACACATTTCAATAACTTTTAAATTGAGCTTGAATTATACTGAAACTATTTTTCCTCAACATTTCTTCTTAACCAGAAAGTCTGAAAAAAGTCCCATATGAGAAACAAAAGACAACATCTTTCCTAAGACCCTGCAGCTACAGACCAACATTGACATTCTTCTCTATTTTGCTGCTCTTGAATGGAGATGAGCTAATCCCTATCAGTACAAGGCACAGACTCAGCTGCAACCAATACTGTTGGTCACAACGTTCAGAACTTGAGCATGTGCAGTACATGTTCATCAGGTATGGCATGATTATGTACAACCCACCTTAAAGAATTTCTGTTACTGTTCAGTTAAGTAACTTTTAATTCTGGAGGAGCAGGGGCAGTTTGGTCTTAAGGGTACATATTCCATAGTACTTAATTAATTATAAATAGAGACCCAGAGGGCATTGATCCCTTATTGGCAGCTGTATTGATTCCATGCATCTTTAGCTGGTTTGCAAAGGCAGATGTGCTTAGTAATATAGTCAGCTATGTTTATTGCTGCTTCCAGCTTTTAGAGAATGGATGGTTTTGCAAATGTATTCAATTTAGAAATGTGCATTCCCAATTAATTGCACACTTCATCATAGATTTAAGGCAGGTGTCAGAGTTTGATTACTTATTTTGCGGTACTTCCATACATTCCTAATTATGAAAAGGACTGTGTTAAGTTATTTATAACATTGTAACCTACTGCAAGCCTGTAATCTATTTTATTTTAAAGAGCAGGAATAATTCTCTTCTAAACTAGAAGATATTAGCACGTTACTATTTTTGTAACATTGAAATTGGAAGTGACATGTACATTAGATTTAATCAGATGTTTTTATAAGATGCAGTTAATTCTTTCATTGCTAAATTAACACTTCTTTGTAGCCCAATATTATAGAGAATAATCTAGATACTTTTAATCAGATATTGGGTAGTTTTGAAATGTGTTTAAAGTGTTATATGCCTCCAACCCACAATTTTTAAATTCAGAATAAAATTAAGAATGAAGTTTAACAATTTCTAGACTACAGTGAAACAAAGTATTACATGTAACTACAGTTCTTTAAATATTGAGGATGGCAGATGTCACTAGATAAAGTCAAAGGTGGGTGGAGTGAAAAGGAAAAACAGTGGAAGGTTGGATAGGAAATGTTAATAACAGTTTGATTTCAATATGGAATTTTATGGATTTGACAGCTTTAATGCAAACAGACATGTTACCATTTCTTTACAACAGTTGATAATTTGGGTTAATTGGCAGCATGTGAATTGGGTAATTCTATCTTACATGATTAAATTACCTTTCTCAGAAGCAGCACACTAAATTGCTCTGGGTGGGCTGCCTCTTAAACTAAAAACAATGTCCTCTTGTCCACAGGCTCATCTAGGAATTAAAAAAGGGGGGCAGGGGATGCTACCAATACCACAGCAGGGTTGCAGTCCTTCCCCACCCCCCAGGCAGATCATGCCATGATAGTAGCTGCTGGGGACTTTCTGGAGTCTGCAAAGTAGTAAAGATTCCCTTGTACTCTTCCCCTTCAATCCAGGCATCTCCCCTCTCTTCCAATCCCCTCTCACCCTCTGCAGCAGGGGTTGTCTTGGGGTACAAGAAGGGGGGGACCCATCCACAGCTACCACTATTCTTAGCTGACTTGGGGGCAGGGCAGCCCCAGGGCTGCTTCTGCCCTGCTCCAGCTGGAGGGGTTAGTAAAAAAAGCATAGGGTGCCAGCTTGGCCTAGGGTAGCAGCAGTGGCGGGTGGGGCCCTTCTTCAAAGCCAGCTCCTAGACAGCAAGGGACAACCTTGGG
>NW_017729022.1:44868931-44879760 GCF_001723915.1 Gavialis gangeticus
TGGTTTGCAAAGGCAGATGTGCTTAGTAATATAGTCAGCTATGTTTATTGCTGCTTCCAGCTTTTAGAGAATGGATGGTTTTGCAAATGTATTCAATTTAGAAATGTGCATTCCCAATTAATTGCACACTTCATCATAGATTTAAGGCAGGTGTCAGAGTTTGATTACTTATTTTGCGGTACTTCCATACATTCCTAATTATGAAAAGGACTGTGTTAAGTTATTTATAACATTGTAACCTACTGCAAGCCTGTAATCTATTTTATTTTAAAGAGCAGAAATAATTCTCTTCTAAACTAGAAGATATTAGCACGTTACTATTTTTGTAACATTGAAATTGGAAGTGACATGTACATTAGATTTAATCAGATGTTTTTATAAGATGCAGTTAATTCTTTCATTGCTAAATTAACACTTCTTTGTAGCCCAATATTATAGAGAATAATCTAGATACTTTTAATCAGATATTGGGTAGTTTTGAAATGTGTTTAAAGTGTTATATGCCTCCAACCCACAATTTTTAAATTCAGAATAAAATTAAGAATGAAGTTTAACAATTTCTAGACTACAGTGAAACAAAGTATTACATGTAACTACAGTTCTTTAAATATTGAGGATGGCAGATGTCACTAGATAAAGTCAAAGGTGGGTGGAGTGAAAAGGAAAAACAGTGGAAGGTTGGATAGGAAATGTTAATAACAGTTTGATTTCAATATGGAATTTTATGGATTTGACAGCTTTAATGCAAACAGACATGTTACCATTTCTTTACAACAGTTGATAATTTGGGTTAATTGGCAGCATGTGAATTGGGTAATTCTATCTTACATGATTAAATTACCTTTCTCAGAAGCAGCACACTAAATTGCTCTGGGTGGGCTGCCTCTTAAACTAAAAACAATGTCCTCTTGTCCACAGGCTCATCTAGGAATTAAAAAAGGGGGGCAGGGGATGCTACCAATACCACAGCAGGGTTGCAGTCCTTCCCCACCCCCCAGGCAGATCATGCCATGATAGTAGCTGCTGGGGACTTTCTGGAGTCTGCAAAGTAGTAAAGATTCCCTTGTACTCTTCCCCTTCAATCCAGGCATCTCCCCTCTCTTCCAATCCCCTCTCACCCTCTGCAGCAGGGGTTGTCTTGGGGTACAAGAAGGGGGGGACCCATCCACAGCTACCACTATTCTTAGCTGACTTGGGGGCAGGGCAGCCCCAGGGCTGCTTCTGCCCTGCTCCAGCTGGAGGGGTTAGTAAAAAAAGCATAGGGTGCCAGCTTGGCCTAGGGTAGCAGCAGTGGCGGGTGGGGCCCTTCTTCAAAGCCAGCTCCTAGACAGCAAGGGACAACCTTGGGGGTGGGCAGGGAGCATGAACACCTGGAAGCCTGCTGTCACTTTTGTCTCTACCTGACCTGGGAGTGGAGGAAGCCCCAGGACTGCACCTAGTGCATTCCAGCTTCTTCTAAAAAGTGTCTTTGTCAAGATGCATGTATGTTTCTACACAAAAATAGCAGAAATCTCTTTGGAATTATAAACCAAGCTTTTCATAAATGACTGTCCTTTGAGGCTCTGAAACTTGGATCCATGAAAAGACGTAAAACCATTTATGCACATAAAGCCCTCCAGTCACTTAATATTCTGCTAGTGGTTATTCACAAAACCTCCTGACTACTGTCATCATCAGTTTGCTCAGAACTCTAGCTAATGCCTAAGATCCATCAGGATGCTCAGACATCCTGTCTATCTTGTCTGCAGGGCCTTAACCTGTTGGTGTTGTTAGAGCAGTGATATTCAACCTTTTCTTAATTTGCAGAGTCCTAAAACATTTTGAATAGAGAACTGTAGACCCCTTTGGAAATTTTGAATGGAGGTGTGAACCCTTTTGAATTGTAAGTGTGGATATTCACATACTTTTGATTGATCATAGTTGTCTTTCATGGACCCCTTAGACCTAGTTGGCAGACACCCAGGGTTCCTCAGACCACAGGTTGAAAACCACTGTATTAGAGCAAACCTGCTGGCTTGGGCCTTACTCACAAAGGACATCCAGGGATGGTGTCTGTGAGAGAGATGCCACCTGTCTAGCTTGTTAGGACACTCACCCACATAGTTTCATAGTTGGTAGGGTTGGAAGGGATCTGAGCAGATCATCAAGTCTGACCTCCTGCCATTGACAGGAAAGAATGCAGGGGTGAAATGGCTAGGTAACTATCTATCCTCCTTTTGAAGACCCCCACGGTAGGAGCGAGCACCACTTCCTTTGGAAGTTGGTTCCAGCTCCTAGCTGCCCTGACTGTGAAGTAGTGTTTCCTGATATCTAGCCTGAATCTACTCTCCATCAACTTATGGCTGTTATTCCTTGTTACTTCCAGTAACGCTTGGGGGAACAGGGACTCTACCATTGCCTGCTGGTCCCCCTTGGTCAGTTTATAGATGGCCACCAGATCCCCTCTCAACCTTCTCTTGTGGAGGTTGAACAGGTTCATGTCCCATAGCCTTCCCTCCTAGGGCCTGCCTTGCTGCCCCCTGATCATGTGAGTGGCTCCTTCCAGGCAAGTGTTCCTGCATTCCTAACCCTTCTTACCTCTAATTAGTAGGTCACAGTTTCATAGATGTTAGGGTTGGAAGGGACCTATTAGATCATCGAGTCCGACCCCCTGCCCTGGGCAGGAATGAGTACTGGGTTCAGATGACCCCAGCCAGCTGTCTGTCCAATCTCCTTTTAAACACTTCCAAGGAAGGGGACAGCACCACCTCCCTTGGCAGCTTATTCCACATTTTGGCAACCCTCACTGCAAAGAATTTTTTTGAGGTCAGTGGCTCTCAACTTTCTAGATTCAAGGCACCTCTTGTTAGACTCAAGGGACCCCTTGGAAAATGCTAGTTCTTAGCTTTCATTCTTTTTTTGACTGGAGAAAATTAGAAAAAATCTTCTATTGCAAAGAACTCAGAAATTCCACAACAGGTCAAAATATTTTTAGGGAAGAAGCAAGAAATTCTTAGGGCGATAGCTTTTTTTGGACCATCTGTATAGTTGGGATAGAGTTAGACAAACTTTTGAATGCAAAACATTCTTCATTAGGAAGAATGCTTTGCATTTGAAAGCTTGTCTAACACTATCCCAACTATGCAGTTGGTCCAATCGAGAATACCACCCTAAGAAATCCTTGCCTCTCACATAATTCCTGGATTCCATAATTCCTGATACAATATCATTCAAACACTACCAAAAGATTTTTGACACTGCATTCCTATTTGAAATCTTTGGGTTTATCTTATGAGTCATGTGCAGGTATTTGAATACCTAACTGCTAATATTGCCACAGCACTGTGATTGAGAATCTTTGCCATGGGTCCACACTTAGGTATCTAAACAGCTGAACTAATTTTCTAGAAACATTGAGCAACCAATAGCTCCCATTTGATTACTTTAAACTGAATAACACATATAAAGTGTCCTCTAATAATTGTAATATTTATCCTATATATTTCTTTCAAATGTAGCAAAAAGGGTATAAAGTTTTTGGTCAAAAAGCATCTTCATTAAAGGCTGCATCCAAACCTCAGTGAAGTCAATGAAATAGTTTAATTGTAAGGACCTTAGATAAAGCCTACAAGAGTACATGAACCAAATAAGAGAGAAACATACATGTGCATTGTTTAATCAAATTCTAAAACATAAGGATCAGATAAACTGTATCATAATATTTTACTCACTTTAGATTTCCTTCCTTAAATATACAAGTTAGTATATCATGGAGACAGGAAAGTGGTGCATAGTGGTCATTGTAAAAAGATAAAGGGAAAAATCCAAAGTCTCTCTTACCTTTTAATTCATCTTTAATTTTAGCTTGAAAATTTGAACCACTTTATTTAAGCTTTTAAGCTTTCTGTGCCATTGTTTTAGCTGTTGAATGTTGCACTTTTAATCAGTTATTCCCTGTTTAAGTCTCAACATGTTTCCCTGTCAAGATACAGTATTCTCCCTTGGCAGTGTTCCTCACACACATCCTGCTAGCATTGAAATGCTTTGATCCACATAGATGACACAACAGGTTTTACTCTTCCCTTTCATAAATCCAGTGAATTTCAAGTCTATAAGTAGTCATAAATTAAATGTACACTTCAGTGTTTATACAGGGAAGCTGTTGTGTTTGGAGACTGAGAATAACCAGAGTGGTCAGGGAAAACTCTAGCTAACAAATCACAAGCTTCTACTAAAGGTGTACATCTCTGAAATAAAAATAATGCTCTGTCCAAGAAGAGCTGTTTTTTCAGAAAAGAAGAAACATTTTTCTCTCTTGTAAATTGCCTGACATCTATTTGTTTTAATTTAACTAGAGAATGATATATAGTACCTTGTTTCAGTTCATATTTTTTCCAGCACTCTTGAAATTTACCAATAACAAAAAGCTTCTTTGTAGTAGTTTGCTGTAACAAGAAAGACCACAAGATAAGCTCCTTACAGAGATATCTATTCATCAAGATGTCCTTTATTATTTATACACAAAGGCAGCATTTTAATTGAGTATAGTTTCTCTATATCCAGCTAAAATCAGAGTAGTATAAAAGGAACCTTATGGTTTACATTGTCATAAGTCCTCAGGGATGAGAAATGAAAGAAGATTTACAAGGCTGCTGCTCCTGCCATAACAGAGAACTTCACATTATAGCACAATTAATATAGCAGAGTTCATGACCACAAAAGTTCACATTTACTTAAAATAAAACGTATAGGTTAGGTAAAAAGCAATATCTCTTGATCCCTACAGTATACGTACGTTGCAGTGATTCAAAACATAGTGGTAAAATTGTGTTTAAATTGGATTCTGCTTTGTTGATTCAACATATGTAAGCCAGTGTTTCTCAAAAAGTGAAGTTCAACACCATGAAAGCTGTAAAGGAGTGATTGGAAACAGCACACAGGCCTCTCAGTTGTTCTTGGATTACTTTTTTTAGATGACTATTCTTTTAAAATGAAGATCTTTAGTTGTTATGCATTAAAAGAAATGTGCCCTGATGTATCTGGGCAATAATGTGTGTCTGAGTTTGTAGACAGGTTGATACAATAAAGCTGATGTGTACACTGCTTTTGGGGGTGTGTGCAATGGGAGGGGGGTGCATTTTTCCCCTGGTTTTTTTGATGGGTGATAATTCAGATGATAATTTAAAAACACACTTAACTATTCACCAAATAATGTAAGAAACAGCAGGAAATACTAAAATATGTAGATCTATACAATTTGTTCTCAATGAGTTTTCAAATTGGTATCATGGTAGATAGGCTTGGGAGACACCACTGTCTACTTTGTTCCTAATTAAGCACCTCAGCAGGATGTCTGAACCCCACCAGAGGGAAATAATACCTGAGGACCAAGGAGGAAGATCTAGTTGTAAGTTATTTGTTAGAGAAATGAAAAATAAAAGAGATTTGTGATTTTAAAATCTAATTTTAATCCTATCTGATTAAAATTTGGGAAACTAATCTACATACCTACAGAGCCTGATCCAGTTTATGTTAGCAGCAAAGAAAGACTCCCACTGACTTTAGGATAGGTTACTATGGGAGCAAATGCCTACTGAAGTACTATGATTTCTTTAAAACAAAAAAAGGGAGATAATAGACAAAATATATCAAACTATCTCCTTTACTACTAGTAGAATAGGTGGTAAAATGGACTAAAAAATACCTATACTTTCTGCTTTTCATTTGGATAATTTCAGATTTGAATTTTTATTCATTTGAAAATTGGATAAATTTTGACCAGCTACTCATAAAGTCTTGCAGACTGCAATGCCATCAAGCTTTATGCAGATCAAAAAATTTTCTGCTTGCCAAACTTGGGTTAACTTCTTCAATAAGCTTATGTTGGTGGAAACTTCACAAAGCGCAAATTCAGAATTAAAGAATATAATTACTTGTTTATGATTTATGTGAAAATTAGGACTGTAAACCTTATTGTGGTAAAGGGATCTTTTGTACTAGTTCCAATATTGTATATTGTAGTGGGAACAAACACTGAGAAGAAGAGATCACATTTTGTCACACATTTCATCCCTATATAAAACTCCAAGGCTATGGACAGAAGTTGCACATAAACTGGTTTAAGTGATCAGAAACTGGTTTAAACCAGTAACAGAACAGAAGCTTAGTGCACATAAACCAGTTCCAAAATGGCTGAAACTGGTTTAATATAAACCTGGTTGAATGTAGTATCGTACTTAGATCAAACCAGTTTATGAAACTTCTGTCCCAGGCCCCCTTCCTGGTCCAAGTAAAATCACAGTCCCCCAGCATGCTTTCCAGCCCTGGGCTGGGCTCTGCTGTCTGCTCCAGAGAGCAGGACTGGCCCCGCCCCTCTGCTCTCTAGCTGGAGCAGTGTAAGCTGATTGACAAGGGGGTGAGGTAGGGGGCAAGCCTGGCTGGGGATGCAGCCCAGTCTGGGGCAGGGTGGGGGGGTACAGGACTGCCCCCACAAGCAAATCCAAGCTGAGGTCTGGAACAATGGAGGGGGGTTAAAGACTCCTTTCCCTGCTCAAATTTACTGCTGGCTGTGACTGTGAATTACAAATCCCAGAGGCACCTGGAAGCAGGAAAAGGAAGTGATGAGCAACCATGCAGAGTCCTGCTGCTGTAATTCTGGACTACACATCCCAGAAACCTCAGGGGCAGCAGGAAGACGAAGTGAGCAAACCCATAGAGCTGTGTTGTAGCACCTTCCAGCTTCTGGCTTGAGCCAGTGCATGCATGTGGCTGCATTTCCTGAATGAAACAGATGTGACCAGACATTTATGTTTGAATTTAATCTGTGCATCTTAGACTCACCTGCAAAGACTAAATGAATTCAGCCTTGGGTCTTTTGACTGTCTGTACCTAACATAAATGATATGATGGAGGAAAAAAAATTGTATGTTGGGTAGGTATCTGAGTAGCAGAATCTAGGGAGCTGAGCCTGCTCCTGAGACCACTGCCAGCCCTGCAAAATTGATGGGGGCCATGGACCAATCCAACATCCTGGGTTTAGGACTGTGCACCAGGTTCAAACTGATTCAGTGGATCTGGGGCTTTGAAATGGGTCTAATCTGGCAGAGGAGGTCTGGAGCCACACAGCAGGTCAGAGCCCTATGTAACAGGTCTGGGTCTTTGCAGCTAAGTCTGGGGCTGCATGCTGTTAATTCTCAGAGCTGCAGCAATTAATACTGCCCCCACGCTGCCTTTTCCTCCCTGCACCTTCCCCCCCATCAAATTTTTGGACCTATGGGGATCCCTTTGCATATCCCTTACATATAATGTGCACCCCAGTTTTCCTCGGATGGTTTTTGGGGAAAGTTATATGTTAAAAATGATATGTGAGAAACTATGGCATAGTTCATTGACAGTGATGCTGAGTAGAACTGCTTGAATAATAGTGCCTTTGGATTGTATTTTTATTTTGATTCTGGGGCACAGTGCTGCATGAAATATTAACTAGTGACAACCACATGTTCTTCAGATTGCTTGAGAATAATTGATCTCACGCTAAGCATTTATCAGATTTTGCAACATACAATCAAACATATACAGTTAAAATATATATTTAACATGGTCTCAACTACATCAGAAAATACATGAGTGCAAAAAGAAAGCTCACAGACAAGGACAAAACCATAATTCATGTTACATGTTATTGTAGGTCTAGAAAATTCACCTATTGTGAACTGCACCGTGTTATGCTCCAATGGGGATCTTTTATACACTGACTTCAGTTGTTTTTCCCCAATAGAGAAAAAAATGATATAAGGAATCCTTTACATTTTTCTATGATGACTAACAAAATTATTACTTTTAAAAATGAAAACCAAGTCTTGAAACATTATAAATACTGTGAAAGCCTAAAACCTGTTGCCTCCCAAAGACTGAGTTTTGTCCAAGACGCACCAGATTTTCTGAGAGCAAAACATAGACCACCTTCCCAGCAATATCCTCCTAGCCACTATGGATGTTACCAATTTATATACCAACATCCCACACCAGAATGGCATCCATGCCTGCATTACATAGCTACAAGAGCAAGATTACAATTCCGAGTACAGACCTAAATTTATTACTGAACTTATACACTTCATCCTCACACACAACAACTTCACCTTCAATAACCAATACTTCCTCCAGATCATGGGCATAGATAGCTATGGGCACCAAAATGACCTATAATATGCCAGCCTTTTTATGGTCCATCTGGAAGAAGAATTCCTCAAGAACTATACCATCAAACCCATGCTATTACCTAAGATATATAGATGACATCATCATTTGTACTGAAAAGCTGCAATCTTTGATTGATTTCCATCACAAATTCAATAACCATCACCCTTCCATCAGACTATCTTTTGAGTACCCCAGCACCAATATTTCCTTTTAGACAATATAGTCAAGATCCAGAATTTAAAAAAACAAACCACTGTTTACAAGAAACACACAGACCAACATACATATCTACACAGGATCAGCAATCACCCTAAGCACACCAAGAAACCACCATGCTCTCTGATACCACCAAATTTGCACTGAGGAGAATACCCGCAATTGTCACCTCACCGATCTCAAAAGGGATGTCACCCAACAAGGACACTCCTCCAGAGAGATAGATCATACTTTTGAAAGGGCCACCCGGATACCAGGTGAAAAATTGCTACAGTACAAAAAGAAAATCCCCATGAATCACACACCATTAGTTATGACATACTTTCCTTCCCTGGAACCTATATGGAAAATCCTCAAACAATTCCAATCCATACTAGAAGAAGACCCAGTTCTTAAAGAGATCCTTCCAGAACCACCCATCCTAGGCTTTAAACAAACATTGAACCTCACCAACCTCTTTATCATAAACAAACATCCTCTGGCCTAAAGCACACCAAAAGGATCCAGACCATGCCAGAACAAAAAATATAAAACCTGCCAACACATCTCCACCACTTCCACAATAACTATACCCAACAACAAAAATCATCATTCCTGGATCATACATATACCTGCACCTCCAGAAATGTAATACATCTTATCCAGTGCACTAAATGACCTGATGAAAAATATGTAGGAGCAACCAAACAACATCTGTGTGCCAAAATGAATGTGCACCAAAAATCTCTCAAAGACAAAAATACCCAATTACCTATGGGTGCACACTTATCTCAAGACAGCCACCCTCTCTTCAGTCTCTCAGTCCTAATCCTCACAGGGAATTTACAAAATGCCTTTCACAGACAAGCCTACAAACTTCACTTCATAAATCTACTGGATACAAAAAATCATGGACTAAATATAGATTGGATTTATTGCCCATTATAACCTGCCTGCTATGTGATAACCCCAGGTAACCTGTTTTCCTGTTACCAGCTACATTCTATCACCACATTCCCCCTTTCCCTCACCCCACCACCTACCTGTCTCACACTTATTGTCTCCCATTCCCTCTGGTCCTCACTGCCATGCATTTACATTTTCACTTTCACAGATCTGAATTTTGCATATTGGGTTCTATTCAACCCAGGAGAGCAAACACAACACCAGACTCCCTAAGCCTGAAGAAGGATGTTTGTGCCTGAAAGCTTGCAAAGAAAAATCTTTCTAACTATGTAGTTGGTCTGATAAAATATATCACATCTCCCCAAAGAACTTTGATTGCCTATGTCCTTAGGCCAATACGGCTACAACCCAACAACCATGAAAGTCTATCTTTACTTTACTGAATAATGAACAAAGTATGAGTAAATAGACAGTTTTTCTTAAAGTTTAGTGCTATGAGAGTCTCAATAAGTGGTCTCACTAAATCCTACCCGCAACTCTCTTGGTAGGTATGACATTTATAGGCACTGTCTTTCCTACTTAACATGACTACTCTTTGTTGACCCAAAGTGTGCCACCACCTGGAATCTGCTATGTGTTTAGTTCAGTTGATCTGCTATGAGAAGGAAATTGGGCAGATCTGATGGAACAAAATACTTAAGCCAATTGGTGGCCTCAAAAATAGACTACTGATTGGAAATTTGATATGTCCATAGAACAAGAGTTTGAAAAGGACCAATTTTCTGTGGGGCCAAAGAAGATCTGAGATATGATATGTGGAAGGAGATGACAGGAAGGAGAGTAAGAAGTTGGGCATGCCAAGGGGTCATGTCATCAGTGCAGCCACTAATTAAGCAAGAATTGAGTGGCACAAAAAAACAAACTGCCAACCAATTTAAATGCTGTTAGGAGGCATTTTTACCTTTCATTCCTGCTTCAAACTTGAATTAGCACTAACTGGGCACGTCCAGACAAGCCTGCATGTGTCTCTTACGGCATCTCAAATCCCTTTGAGATGCTGCAAGAGGTATGTATGGGAAAAAAAGAACATTCCCCATGTAGCAAATTTGCAGTGGGAGAGCAAAATTAGACCCCTGAATATCCAGGGGTCAAACAATACCCCGGGGGGAAAAAACTGGGGCAGGACACAGTCCTGGACCATGCCCTGAGGCAAACAGAGGCTTGGTCCTCCAAGAAGATGCTCTGGTAGCCTGCCAGAACATTTCTGTGGTTAGCCCTTTCCCTGATCCTGAAGCATGCTGCCTGCCCATGTGGGACAGACAGTGATGCAAGCTGCAGGGACCTGGACCTGGCTTCTTCCAGGTAAGTAGGGGGTTAGGGGCTGAAGGAGGGGGGAAAGACCTTGGGAGAATCCCGTTCCTTTCCCCAACACCCTGTTCATTTCTTCCATCCCCCTCATTCTTTCTCCCCATTCATTCTCCCCACTCCCTGTTCATTCCCCCCCACCCCATGTATTCTCCCCACCCCCGTTCTTTCTCCCCACTCCC
>NW_017729022.1:44880434-44884806 GCF_001723915.1 Gavialis gangeticus
GGGGGGCAGGGAGAATTAATGGGAGATGGGAATGAATGGGGGCTGGTGGAATGTACAGGAGGCAGGGGAAATGAATGGGGAGCAGGGGAATGAACGGAGAGCTGGGGAAACCAAAGGGGGTGGGGGGAATGAATGGGGATCTGGGGGAACCAATCAGGGTGGGGGCAGGGGAACAATCCTCCTGGTCATTCTCCTATTCTCTCCAGCCTCATGCTTGTTGTCCTGCTCATCTCTAGCCTCCAGAGGCTGGAGAGGAGCAGGGGAATGACCAGGGGGCTAGTGACCAGAGGGGGGCATGGAGAGAGATGTAGCCTCTAGGGACAGCTGGGACCCTTCAGGCAGAGTAGTCCATGTGCTGTGTAGGGGGGCTGTGCCCTGTGGAAGGCAGGGGATCATTGATGATGCATAGTGGGTGCACACAGGTACATGTGCCCTCCCTGAGCATGGCAGTGCACCCCACTAGAAAAGGTGCTGCTGACACTGTTGGCAGTGCTCGTGGGTGGTTGCCACTTGCCATGACCCCTTGCCACTGGCCACATCTGCAGGCAGTTAGCAATTGCTGATGGCCACCGCTATCACTACCCCCCACACCTACCCACACACTGACTCACATCACCCCACCCAGCTGGCTGGGGGGATGTAGGTGGGTGTGGAGGGATGTGGGTGATGCAAGTCCTGCAAACCCCACATCCCCCATTGCACACCCACCATGTGATAAGAAAACCAAAAGCAAACATTAAAACATAGATATTTAGGATTTATTTTATTATGGTGCTAGAGATACTGGTAGGCCTCCAAATGTCTTTAATATTGTAAATATAGCAATAAAACATTTCCCATCTGATCAATGCCACCCTCCTCCTCTCTCTTTTGTTCTAATTGTGGAAGAATGTGGATTTTGCGGTATTTTTAAAAGTGAATTTAGGAGACTGCTTCAGCAATCTAGCTGACACAAGGGGCTAGTGTCCCCAGAAACCAAGTGGCTGGGCCTCAGAAGCTCATGAGGGCAAGTAGCCCTGAGCTGCTGGCTAGGGCAGGTTTTTATACTACTGGGGCCAGCACCTGTGCTGCCCCCAGCCTCTAGCTCCCCCTGACTGCAGATCTGGGAGAAGCCAGGCAGGGTTATTTTGCCCCAAGTGGCACAATTTGCTTCACAACAAAGTGTATGCCTGGGCATGTGCACTGAGGCAAAAAACCCTGGTTCAAAGGTGCACTGCTTCTATTTGAGCTGCTGCAAGTGCATGTCCTTGCGTGTGTGGATGCGCCCACACTGGACAACCTTTTTATGGCTCATAGTGTAAGGTGTAACAAGACCTGGACATTTTGGAGGGGGGAAGTATGAACACGATGTCAACTTGGAAAGCATTCTTGAGAAAAAGGAGATACTTATGTACTTATGCTCATTGACTACAGTACTCAGAACAGTGCCAATAGACTAGTTACTTTTTGTTATTCATTAATTTAGTTTCAAAACAGTTCAACTTCTTGTGCATTATTGCATAGATAAGTTTATTTATTGGTATTCCCAGCATAACCTATAGATGAAAGGTCCGAAATTAAAAACATGTAATACTTTAAATGGTGTCTTTCAGGACAAAAATTTAAACAGAACTGTTGGCTAGGATGTCCAAAGAGGAAACTGAACTCAATTCAATGTGTTTAGGGAGATCTGCTAGACAACAGTAAAGAATTAATTTTTGTTGCCATTGCTTTGATGTAAAAATGAAAACTCAGTAAACCAAAGAACTCAAGGAGTTATAACTGTATGACTATATAGTTATTTTACATATCATGATTTTGATTAGAAGTTCGTCTTATCCAGCTTCACCTCAAGATTAAATATAAATAGATATATAATGTTTTTCTTTGAAAACACTAGGAAATTTCTATAGGGTATATCAAAATAGCATTGAACAGAATGTCTCCCCTATGTTCTACTGTGGGTATTTCCCATGCTTCTGGACTTTGCTGGTTGCTGCTTGGGGCCGAGAGGGAATTTTTCCATTCCTGCTGCTACGTGTTTCTTTTAAAGTCTTCCTCAGAGGCACTGAGTTTGGCGGCAGCCAAGGCTGGGGGCTTTGACTGGAGAGTACCAATTCTTCTATTGGGACTTAAACCCAGAAGTTCCTAGCTAGCAGGTCAGACAGATTACCATATTGGGGGGCAGGAAGGAACAGTCGGATGGATACGTACTATGGAGGGTTTTTCTTTCCTCTGTATCAGGGGGTGTGGCCCTCCTCCTGGGATCTCCTGAGCATATTTTTAGCAACATTTGCAGCAGCAGGACATTGGCTGCTGTGGTCCTCCTTCTTTACCTGTAGCAGATTAGGGTGTTATGTCTTGTGTTCTGTCAGGATTGACTGTGTAGCTTTGCTAAGAGGCTAGACAATGGAATTGTATGGGATGGTTTGGAAGGAATGAGCCTGCCTCAGGAAGAGGTTTGCACTAGATAATTTCTCAAGATCCCATTCCAACCCTACTTCCCTATGATTCTATGACTCATATTGTTGTGGTGACTCATCCTCTGAGTAAGTCTCTGAGATATTGTTGTCTGTGTGAAGCCCATGATTTACCTGCCATCTCTAGTTTGCATAGGAACTGTCATTTTGCCATTGGAGATGCTCTGTATTTTATGTCCTTACACTGAAGCAAGGGGTGGTACAGGGTCCATGCAATGGACATTCCTATTATGTCCAATGGATTATTGTCACATCCAAAGGACATTGCTGTTAAAAAATGAGAACTTCTGCATGAGGCATATACATGCACACCAGCGGTGGGATTCACAATGTCTACTACAGGTTGAAAAAAAACCCTGTTACTATAGGTTAATAAACTATTATTTTTCAGTGTTGGTGATAGTGTTTGCTTTTGTTGACCATAATTGTCATGCTATAAATCAAATAAATATGCAATTCTAATGATAAAAACAAATTTTAATTCACAGTTAAATTGAATAAATATTGATGTACAAATTCCATCCTTTGAATCTGGCCAGCAGATGCCTGAATTCTGAAATTGCTATGGGACTTGATTTTTGTAAATTCTGAGCACCTGCAGCTTCTACTATCTTCACTGGGTATTGTAGGTATTCAATACGTCTAAAATGTAAGTCTGTTCTTTATATGCCAATCAATTTCTTCTTGCTGCTTTATCCATAAATTGGTAAAGTTCTGCTATTATTTTTCAGAGGAGGATAATTTGGCATAACTCACATGTCTAAAGTGCAGTAAATAGGCCTAAGCAAAGTATGCAATCACAGGTATGCTATTGCCTGACATTGCTTCAGGGTTACTGAAAAACATTACCTAGCAAAGTTTGGTTGGTATGATTACCATGCTTTAGAATATTTCACACTGTATTGGTAACATCTTCAGACAAATTAATTGCACTTTGTAGATGCATGTTATAACTAGCCACAAATGATGAAAATTAGTTGCAGATATTTTCACACTGTCTAGTTTGCTTACTTCCCTAATTTTATCTTGCACTCTGTTACTTTGTTTGTGCTCTACCTTGTCATCTACAAACAGAGATCAAAGCTGTGGTTAAAACTCATTTGAAAAACATTGATGAGATATCAAATTAATTGTGTAAGTTCTTTGAAAATATAAATAATTCTAATACAGTACCTGTTTTTCACATGCTAAACTGCACGGCTAGGGGAAGACATTCAAAAAGCCTATGCCTTTGATTCAATCTTTGCAGGTTAATTCAACCTGGCTAGGCTGAACCAGTTTGTAACCAGACAGACATTTTCTCTGGACTGAGTAAATTCGGGCACATGCCTGCAGTGGCTCAGGCTAGAAGCCAGGGGGCATTAGAGCAGCCCTCCCTTCCCTTTTACACTGCTGAGCTGATGGGGGACATGGCCAGGCCCCAGCAGCACATTCTGATTTGGGAGGTCTGCCTGCACCAGCCCAGGCTTTGCCCCGCTCACTGCTCACGGGGTGGGAGTGTTGCCAGTCCCCAGCCCCCTGCTAGCACTCTGAGGCAAGGGGGTGGGGTGCAGTGCATGCATCTGTTGATGATATGGAACTTTTCAATCTTCCACTCTGCTTCTTCATACCGTCTGCAGAAAACTGACATATGAGCAAGCCAGCAGGGGGATGCTAACAATGTTTATCATCCAATCAGCAAAACAATAGCCTCTCTCCATTAATTCAAACTCTTCTTAAACAGCCTACCTGTTGACCCATTATTAGCTCCAAGTAGCCCTAAGTGGTCATTGTTCTGTCTGGCTGTCCCAGTGAAATTGGAGACAAGTGCATGTCTGCATTAGCTAGCATACCCCGTGCCTAGGAACTCTGGGGCTGGGGTCTCTGCTGCGGGAGATGGGAGGGAGGGATGGGGGGATTTCCTGCTTGAGCAG
>NW_017729022.1:44889806-44890288 GCF_001723915.1 Gavialis gangeticus
TGGCGGGGCCCTGGGATGGGGGGATTTCCTGCTTGAGCAGTAAGCAACAAGGGTGGGGGGAGGGGAGGGTAGGACAAAGCCAGGCAGACCTTGATGTGCTTGCAAGTCTCTTCTGGAGCTCCAGCCAGGGAGTTGTTACCTCTCAGCTCCCTGTTTTTGGGGAAACCTGACACAGGACACAGCCTGTCTGGCTCACAAAGAATTTCCACCCCCCCTCTCTACCTGGACAAGAACTGATTATGAAAGACAATTAAGATGCAGTGGGAGACTCACCTAAAGCCCTCAAGATAAGGGAGCAACTCCCCTGGTCTCATTTGCATCTGAGATGGAACGAGATGACAACTCATTTAAATGGGAGATGGGACAGGAATGCACCTTTATTAGCATTCAGGATGGAGAACAGAGATTCCAAGGCAAGGACTGCACTGAATTCTGGGATCAGAAAAGCAGGGGAGCACTGCATGATGGAGAATCTGTGCTCC
>NW_017729022.1:44895288-44895999 GCF_001723915.1 Gavialis gangeticus
AGGGGAAGACATTCAAAAAGCCTATGCCTTTGATTCAATCTTTGCAGGTTAATTCAACCTGGCTAGGCTGAACCAGTTTGTAACCAGACAGACATTTTCTCTGGACTGAGTAAATTCGGGCACATGCCTGCAGTGGCTCAGGCTAGAAGCCAGGGGGCATTAGAGCAGCCCTCCCTTCCCTTTTACACTGCTGAGCTGATGGGGGACATGGCCAGGCCCCAGCAGCACATTCTGATTTGGGAGGTCTGCCTGCACCAGCCCAGGCTTTGCCCCGCTCACTGCTCACGGGGTGGGAGTGTTGCCAGTCCCCAGCCCCCTGCTAGCACTCTGAGGCAAGGGGGTGGGGTGCAGTGCATGCATCTGTTGATGATATGGAACTTTTCAATCTTCCACTCTGCTTCTTCATACCGTCTGCAGAAAACTGACATATGAGCAAGCCAGCAGGGGGATGCTAACAATGTTTATCATCCAATCAGCAAAACAATAGCCTCTCTCCATTAATTCAAACTCTTCTTAAACAGCCTACCTGTTGACCCATTATTAGCTCCAAGTAGCCCTAAGTGGTCATTGTTCTGTCTGGCTGTCCCAGTGAAATTGGAGACAAGTGCATGTCTGCATTAGCTAGCATACCCCGTGCCTAGGAACTCTGGGGCTGGGGTCTCTGCTGCGGGAGATGGGAGGGAGGGATGGGGGGATTTCCTGCTTGAGCAG
>NW_017729022.1:44900999-44904042 GCF_001723915.1 Gavialis gangeticus
TAGCATTCAGGATGGAGAACAGAGATTCCAAGGCAAGGACTGCACTGAATTCTGGGATCAGAAAAGCAGGGGAGCACTGCATGATGGAGAATCTGTGCTCCAAATGTTAATCAACCCACATTTACACACACCCAGCTCAGCACTTATCAGACCAATTCTAATCTGGATTTACAAAGGACTTCTCCCCCCCACACACACATATTCACCCCCCTCATCTAACCAGAACTAAGCAGAAGTAAAGTTTAATAGGCATCTTGGGTCGTACATTCCCCAGTTCCACTATGGGAGGCCTATTTAACTTGATTGACTAAAACTTGGTTGCAGGGTTAGGGAATGCTGAGGCAAGAGACTGAGTCAGAGGGGGTATGGGCAACATTCGAACGATGGTCAAGGGTTCATCACAGCAACCAGCCCATTGGAGCCACAAATGCTGTCATACTTTTCCCGGGATGACTGGTGGAATTCCTCCCCACAAAAGTTTATGAACACTCCAAGTAATCCCCTTAAGTCTGTTAAAAGACTACAGTAAGATCTGGAAAAGTCATACTAAGCTGAGGCTTATTCACAACAGGTAAAAATACAAAACCCTGATACTGCAAGCTATCTATTGTTTCTGAAAAAACAATGAGGTATCCCATCCAGTATATCTGCTATCCATAAGAATTTCAAGCTGGCTCTTAAGTGTCTGGTTAGTCCTTAAAAACGTATGTTTTTCCTGGTTGTTAATCAGTTTCTTGAGATGTTCCGAACCAGATAACCCCTTGTCAATAGAAAAGACAATTATTTAGACTATTAAGAGAATGCTTTGAAGAAGCTGAACTGAGGGTATAAAAATCTGTAAAACAGCAGCAACCTGTGTGCTTCAAGAAAAAAATATCTCTGACACCATCTGCTGTTGTTCTTGAGAAGCTGGAAGAAACAGATTATCTCCCATCAAGGATTGTGCTAAGAACTTTACCTGTCAGCATTGGAACCCAAGTGCCTTGGACTGGTGAGATCCCAGCTCTCTCTCTCTCTCTCTTTTCTCTCTAGGCATAGATTTCTGAACCTGAACTGTATTAGTTAAGCTTGAGCTAAGTTTCCCCAAATACTTAGTGAAACCAGGGTAGTATTGTAATTGTTTGTGTGTGTTTTCCTTTGCATGTCTATTACTACTAGTACCATTATATATTTCATATACTTATCAATAAATAAATTTTATAGTTAAACTGGTAGTAACTGGGTATATTTTTCCTTCTCTACTTCT
Organism: Gavialis gangeticus; assembly: GCF_001723915.1. Lineage (NCBI taxonomy): Eukaryota > Metazoa > Chordata > Crocodylia > Gavialidae > Gavialis > Gavialis gangeticus. The sequence goes on from NW_017729022.1 coordinate 44,902,246, forward strand.
CCTTCCCCACTTGCTTTGCAGCAATGCTTCTTTTGCCTAAGCTAAAGATCCCTGTGATGCCCAGAAATACTGTGGGGTCTGCTCATCAAGAGGCTACCACTACTAGGACAGTTAGGGCAAAAGATTGGGACGTGCTGAGTTTGAAACTTATAAGGGGATCAGCTTGTACAGGCTGACTGACCCAGTCTGGCTCAGACTTGCCCTAATGAACTGAATGCTGGCCCATAAGGGTGTCAACTAGACACCTAGCTGGATTCAGAGGTATTATGTTTACCTGTGTGCTTGTGTCTGACTGCATTTTATTGTTATCTTAATGAACTGATTCCTGGCATATGAGGGTGTCAGCCTATCCATGCTCATCAACCCAGCCAGGTCAGGCATGTCACGTTAATCTGTGTGTGTTTCTGTATGTATGACTGATTTGGTGACTGGAGGAACCCAGCCCCATTGAAACAGTTCTGCAAGATAGCTCCACTGGGGGTGATGACTTGCAGAAGGGAGAGATACAGCTCTGTATAGAAACACAAATAACACAAGCAGAACATTGATAGAATTACAAAACTGATTTACGTGTAATGTCTGTCCCTAGCCCAGTTGGCATAGTAACATACCTCCAGTAAAGACACAAATAAAAATGGTGACTTCATCATATAAAGGAGATTATACTTCTGAAATCTTCCATTTTATAAGGAATGTTTGTATGCATGTTTGTTCTTGCAACCACTGAATTACACACCTCTCTTGGACAATATGCAGTAAAAAAATAATAAGCAATATCATTTTTGTATCTTCTGATTGATCACAAGAGGTGTAACTGATCTTTACTTGATGCTGGACCAGAAGATGAGGAAATAGGTATTTAAATCATCATTATATTTTTGTCTTATTCTTGGAGGTCATCTTGGAACTGGTCAATTAAAAGTGCTTGAGTATTTGTTATATGTAACCCTATGTAATCTATGTACTAATATAATATATAACAAATAAGTACTTAGGGCTTCCAGACCTTATGTCTAGCTAGTCTAGCAGTTATAGTTGTGTATAGGAATAAACTGTCTGCTAGGGCCGTGTGAAATGGCACCATTCCATTTCAACTTGCACTTTGACATTTTGATGGTACAGCATTTTGTTTTGAATTTCATTTTGATTCGAAACTGCTGTTCCGTTTCATTTCTTCAAAACAGTTTCGCTGTTTTGAGGCTGTTTTGATGTTTCGCCTATAAGCTATAATGGGAAAGCTTGAAACAGCCTATAAATTTGTCATGTCTGGCCTGCTTTGGATGAAGCTTGCAGGAATGGTAGCCCCTTCTGAGGGCATGAAGCCTGCCAAGTTTCAAGGAGACAGGTGTAGGGGTTCCAAGGAAACTGCACCTCAATCTCTTGAAAGCAAAAAACTCATGTCACGTGTATGTGTTAAGCCACAGTGGGGTCAAAACTGAAGGCCTGCTGACCCCTTCTGAGGCCACAAAGCCTGCTACATTTCAAGGAGATAGGTGCAGGGGTTTGGGGGAAACTGCACCTCAAGCTTCAGACAAGCAAAACTCATGACATGGTTGACACTGTGTGTGTTAAGGTGCAGCAGGGTGAGAGCTGCAGGCCTGCTAGCCCCTGCTGAGGCCATGAAGCCTGCCAGCTTTCAAGGAGATCGGTGCAGGGGCTTCTGGGTTCTGGGGCCCTGCACCCCTAGCTGTTGACAGGGAAAACTTGTGTCATGCGTGCTTGTGGGACTGTGTCAGTCTTGGGGCACAGGGGGGTAAAAACTGCAGGCCTGCTAGGCCCTGCTGAGGCCATGAAGCC
>NW_017729022.1:44904557-44905660 GCF_001723915.1 Gavialis gangeticus
AAATTTCAAAATGTTTCAACTTGCCTTGTTTCATTTTGAGGCTGTTTTGAAGCTCTCTGTTTTGTTGTTTTGAGCTCTAAATGAGTTGAAATAGTGTTGCAACAAAACTGCTGGGAAAATTTTGCACAACCCTACTGCCTGCTATATGCCTTCTCTCGCTACTGTGCTTCCTTTATTGGAGAAGTAAGGCAGAATGCACTGCTGGAATCTATTGCAAATTGGGAACTACCAGTTTGGGCTGAAAATGTTCTTCAGCCAGACCTCACCAGAAAAATTAAGTTTCTTAAGGAAGCGATTGGGTTTTTACTTGCAGTTTCTACAGCACAGGTGAATTTTGGAAGGGTATGTTTCTGATAAGAAACTACAACCTGAGTGTAATCTTGAATTAAAAGAGAGAGAGTATTATAATATCTGGAATTAGCCCTTTCCAAAGCATTTAGAACTTTCCAAGCATCAAAAATCCTCCAGATTATTAAGAGAGAAAACAAGCAGGAGAATCAATGGAGTGCAACTCTTGGTCAGTTTAGGAGAAAAAAACAGAACCTTTTTTGAGAAGCTACTGCTGAGAATGTCATCCTAGGCACTGTTACCAAATCCACCTGGTGCACCACTACAGAGGAACAAGAATAGCACGTGGTGGATTCTCAGTCATGTCCATCTTTTTATAATCTAGATAGCTTTTCTTGGCAAGTTCTAATGCTTTGGAAAGGGTTAATTCTAGATACTCTAATAGCCTCTTGCTCTCTCTTTTAATTCATGATTCTACTCAGGATTAGACTGTCATAAGAAACATGCTCTTCCAGATGTTTTTTCCTGTGTGCCACTGTCCAACAACAAGTGGACTTGGTATATTTAGGGTACTTGCAGGAGATTGCTCTTGGCTTAATTTAGGGATTTTAGGGCACATCTACATGTTTATTAATGCACAGCAATTACTCCACATTTTGTTTAGTATTTGCTTAATGAAATATTAACTAAATGTGCAGTAACTACAGTTACTGCAGTAGCTCTGGCACATGTTTTTTTTTGTGACACTTACTGTACAGTAGCCTAATTTTACTGCACAGTACTGTGTTAGCATGGTTTTTGCCTGGCATGATACT
>NW_017729022.1:44910660-44914880 GCF_001723915.1 Gavialis gangeticus
CAGTAGTGTATTAAGGGGCCTTCAAATCTGAAGGGACTGATTTTTTTCTTGTTGCTTTCTTCATAGTAATTTCATTTCATTTACATGTAGGGATGTGTGAAACACCATCATTTCATTTTGACGTGCATTTCACTATTTTGAAGGGACAGTGTTTTATTTTTTCATTTAATTTAATTTTAAAATACTGTCCTGTTTTGTTTCGTCTAAACTGTCTTGCTGTTTCAACACGTTTCAACGTTTCACCCATAGGTTATAATGGGGAATCATAAAAATGCCTAAAACGTTGTCGTTTATTGCCTGATTTGGATTAAAATTGCAGGTATGGTAGCCCCTTCCAAGGGCACAAAGCCTGCCAAGCTTCAAGGAGATAGGTACAGGGGTTTCTGGGAAACTGCACCTCAAACTCTTCAAAGCACAACTGCTTACACTTGCTGGCAGTGGCAGCTTCCCCATATCCATAGCAGATCCAGGGGCTTGCACCCCCAGGAGGAGTCTGGCACAGCCCAGCAGCTCTCCAGGGGGTGTGAGCTTCTCGATCTGTGCTCTGGATGAGAGGAGGCTGTCCTGTTGCCTGGGACTGGCACTGGGTGCAGGATGCACCCAGCATCCAAGATAATTGCTGCTGCCTCCTGTCCCAGAGAAAATGTTCAGGCCACAAGTTTACTTTGTTAGCAAAGTTCCATGAACCATTCCTCATTTCCTTTATAACTCTTGCATAGCAGAAACCAAAGAATTTCACCAATAATTTTCTGTATATATCCATAATTTCTCTTTGACCTATAACAATTGTTTTATAACACATCCAGTCTTGATTGAAACACTGTAAGTGATAGAGAATCAACTACATTCCTAGGCAAGTTGTTCCAATCTGTAATCACCTTCAAAATTAAAAATCTGCACCCTGTTTCTAGACTGAACTTGTTCTAGCTTCAGGCACTGTAAGATCCAGTAGTTGGGAATTAATTCTGCTAGATTAAACAGACACGTACAATTTAGAATTATCTTCCCCGTGCAGGTACTCGTAGTCTGATCAAATCACCACTTAACCTTTCACACCTTTTATGCAAATGTGTGTCATAACACAACTATGAATCATTGTACTTGCTCATTTTACTTATGAATGTTCATTACCACCCAGGCAACAGCATGTTACATATTTCTTTTCCCTCTTCATTCTTTTTTTAACAAGAACTCACTTATGTTTCTTATATATGTAACCAGACTGCCTTTTACTTCCCATACTGCTGTTGACCCTTATCTTCACAATATAACAACATAAATCTGCAGGACATTCGAAAGATTCCCAACTCTTAATGGATCTTATCAGGTATTCCCATGAAAATTTTTTATTTTTAATCATTTGTAGATTCCTGCATATGTTGACTGCATCCTACATGCAACAATGTGGAACACATTAACAAATCATATGGAAATATATTTGTATATCCAAAAGTATGACAGTGGAGCCTGACATGTTCTGAAACCTAGAGAATAAAAAAAACAAACCGTTATTATGGCATATAGTACCCAGCAAATCTCAAATCATGCCATTATGCAAATCTCTGGATATGGATTATTTCCTGTCTGATTTTACTATTCTTATATTATAGTTAGCTTGGCAGAAAGTTGTGAGTTTTACCACATAAATCCTGCAAAATGGGTTCTGTTGAAAGATTAATAAAAATAATTGTTTATGTGCTAAAGTACTTTGTGCTGCACCAGACAAAATAAAGCTGCTGGTCTAAATAAGATCTTGCACTCTATGTAAACTCAATTTTAATCTGTCCTCCACGCTAAAAAAATTACAAAAAACAAGCAAGGGGAGGCAAAAGTTTAGTTTGTGTAAATAAGCAAACAAGGATTGCTGCCAAGACTATATTTCATTTTTTGTACTTCCTTCCACTCCAGTCCCAAAGCCAGAAAGCGTTTTCAAAGTATTATAAACTTTCTTCAGTCAGTTACACTATGTAGAAGCGTTTGAAGGACTGCATAGTTGAGTGTGCTAAGTTCTTTGAAGATGCTCAATTTCCATGTTTGGTTCCCTATTGCAGGGGCAGGGGCTAAATCAAGAGTTCTCATTGGAGCCTACATCTATTTAGGCATTTTTAAATCTAAACACTGAAACTGCACTCAACATCATGGCATATATTGCCCAGGCAGAAGGCAGGGTAGATTTGCACCTCATAGACTAAATCAGAGGGCCTCGTTACACATTATACCATGTGCTGCTCAAATGTTGATTGATGTTAATGCTAGTTCAAGTTTAGAGCCATCTCATGTTCAGGCCAGCAGGGGTCTAGAGGACTAAAAGGTACGAATCCTCCCCCACTTCCCCCATTGCAGGCTTCCCTCTTCCCCCCACACCCTCATGGTTCCCTTCCCCCAGGGCTTTCGCTACTGCCTCATTCCCACTTACTTGTGGCTGCCTGTGCTGCCTGTCCCAGGGGAGCAGACAGGGAAGGATTAACTTGACTGCCTGGCCCCTTCCACCACCACTGCCAGGCTGTTACTCTTCTCTGAGCTAAGCACACCCAGAGAGCAGCAGCAGTGGCTGTGCAGGCAGGTTAACCCTTCACTGCCTGCTTCTCTAGGACAAACAGCACAGGCAGCTACAAGCAAGCAGGTATTTGAGGTACTAGGGAGGCAGTAGGCCTGATCTTAACTCCAGGAGCTGCCTAAAATAAATGTGTAACAAGGCCTAGAGATACTAAGCTTTCAGATGCAGCAGCTGACCTCATCATCTAATGAAGTAAGCTGCTGCATATGAAAGCTTATGTATCTGTGATGTAGTTAGTCTGTAAAATGCAACTCTACCCTGCCTTCCACCTGATTGCAGATTAACATGTCGAACTACCTCTTTGTTCATATTGTGCCCAGCAACTCCAATGTCTTCTCGTTGGATTCTTACCCTTCTGAATTCTACAGAACCTCTCTCTATCATTCAGCATGACTGCAGGAGGTTAGAAATGACACATTTCTGTGTGAAAGGGTAAAAATAACTGTTTAGTAGTAACTGAAATATCAAAGATTGCCAAAAGATCAAAGGCAAACTACTAACATTCATCTCTTCCAAATGTGCATTTCAACATCATTATAAAGACACGTATTGAAGGTCAAGGATCATAGTTTTGAGAACTTTTGGTTTTAGACTGAAAATGTCCCAGACAGCTCCATAGTTGGTAGGGTTGGAAGGGACCTAAGTAGAACATGAAATCCAACTCCCTGCCATGGGCAAGAAAGAATGCTGGGGTCCAATGACCCTGGCTAGGTGATTATTCAGCCTCCTTTTGAAGACCCCCAGGGTAGAAGTGAGCACCACTTCCCTTGGAAGTTGGTTCCAGATCCTAGCCTCCCTGACTGTGAAGTAGTACCTCCTAATATCTAGCCTGAAACTACTCTTAGTCAACTTATGGCTGTTATTCCTTGTTACTCCCAGTAGGGCTTGGGGGAACAGGGACTCTCCTATAGCCTGCTGGTCCTCCTTGGCCAGTTTGTAGACAGCCACCAGATCCCCTCTCAGCCTTTTCTTGTGGAGGCTGAACAGATTCAGGTCCCGTAGTCTCCGCTCTCAGGGCTTGACTTGCTGCCCCCTGATCATGCGAGTGGCCCTCCTCTGGACTCTCTTGATACAGGCCACATCCCTCCTGAAGTGCAGCTCCCAGAACTAGATGTAGTACTCCAACTGCAGCCTGAACAGTGTCGCATAGAGGAGAAGAATCATGTCCTTGGACCTGCTCGTGATGCATCTGTGGATGCATGACAAGGTGCAGTTGGCCTTCCTGACCATGTCCCCACATTGGCAGCCCATGTTCATTTTGGAATCAGTAATGATTCCAAGATTCTTTTCTGCCTCTGTGCTGATGAGAAGGGAGTTCCCCAGCCTGTAGGCATGCTGCTGGTTCTTCCCCCCAGGTGCATACGTTGCACTTGTCCATATTGAAACCCATCCTGTTCTCATCCGCCCACCCCTGTAACCTGTCCAGATCTAATTGCAGTCTGTCCCTCTCCTCTAGCACGCCCACTTCTCCCCACATTTTAGTGTCATCTGCAAATATGAACAAGGTGCTTTTCACTGCCTTGTCCAAGTTGCTGATGAAGATGTTGAACAGTGTGTGCCCGAGGACCAAGCCCTAGGGGAACCCACTGCCTACATCCCTCCAGGCTGAAAAAGACCCGTCTGCCATCACTCTCTGGGTGCGGCCCTCCAGCCAATTTGTGAC
>NW_017729022.1:44915263-44921814 GCF_001723915.1 Gavialis gangeticus
CTAGGTCCTCACTGACCCTTGGCCTGGCAGCACCTCCCCGGGTCCATTGGGGATCCTGGTGCGGGGGATGTCCCAGTCCCTGCTCAAAGAAACGGAGGCAAAGAAATTGTTAAAGAGGTTAGCTTTGAGGGGAATGAAGGGGAACAGGTTGACTCCATCTTGACTGTTCCCCTTTGTGGCTTCTTCCCTGCTACTCCCATTGCCCACACAGGCTGCAAGGCCAGGATGCATTTAATTTTTAGCAAGTTTCTTTTCTCCAGCAATTCAGTGCAAAATTGGAGAAACTGACATTTTTCAGTGTTTACAGAAACTGACATTTTTCATGGTTTCTGCAAAAATCGCAAAATCTTGATTTGTGTGAGTCCCCAGATATACCATGTTCTGGGAAAGGTATACATAGAATCTATGGATTCTGTTAGTTTAATTATTGGGGATGTTGGTGGTGGTGGAGATACATTGGGTTTTACATGCATTGTTAAGGAAGGTCTGCATCCCATTTGATGTTTGTTAATCAGTGAGGAGATTGCTTCTGATGATCAGTTGGGCAAAGGTAGGGGGTTGCTTGAAAGCCATGAGCAGGGAAGTGGGGGAGCAGCTAGGAATATTCCTCTCTTTTTCTAATATAGGCTGTAATTTTTTGATGGTTCAGTTTAAGTGTGGGATGGTATGTGATAACCAGAGGTGTGCCCTTAGTGGGCATTTTCTTTTTGTTCTGAAACAGGTTACTAGAAAGTATTTGAGTGGATCCTTCAACGATATGTTTGGTTTCTCTGCTGGAATATCTTTATTAGGTGAAGGCACATTTCAGATTGGTGAGGTGAGTATCACAAGTATTACTGTATGTGCTTATGAGAAGTTAACAATGTTAGGTCTTCTATTGCCTTATATCTCATGAAGTCTTGCTAAGTTTCTATGACAGTATAAAGATTAAATTTAGGATCTCAAAACTGGAGATCTTTATACTGGATATTGGACCAGTGAGAAACTAGTCATTCTGATTTATGACCAGGAAACTAGAGACTTTTTCACCTAAATAGTTTGATACAGTCTGCCTGTTTGAATATCATTGTTCCTCAAGGTGTTTATTGCACATGAGCTCTTTAGAGCTTTGTAGTTCATTGTGAAATATTTACTTTACAGATAATGCTACATCAGAACAAAATTAAGATGTATTGCGTAAGACCTTACCTTTAATATCACATATATCTTGGTTCAACGTCTTTTTATACTATCATTTCCCCCAAAATAATAATATAGTTTTGATCTTCATAGTCCCTTGTGAATTAATGATGCAGTTTCACCATCCTTAGTTAGTAACCAGAATTGAACAAATAAATTTTAACATATATTTTACAACCCTACTTCTTATAACTCTTAGGAGGTAATAAAAGAACATTGCTTATGCAGCAAAGGGTAGATATTATATATCTCCTTAGCAACACCCAAGGTGGCTGTTAAATAACTATACATTATTAGAATTTCACCACACTGCAGTCCCAGTGGAGACAATTACCTTTATGTTTCCATCAAAAAGGAAACAATTCTTTATGGAGATGAGTCCTATTCCTGTCTTAGTCATATCCCCATGTCTAATATAATTTTTGAACATTCTATTTTGCAGCAAAAGTTAAGCACAGAATTAGCTGCTTTGGCAATAATTACCTTCTACTATTTGGTAATTTTATTTTCTTCTGGAGCAACAAGTTGAAGATAAACAGAAGCCATTTGGATATCAATGAATATTGCAAAGGGAGTTTGTGTTCTGCACCATTGGATTCAAGTGTCCATACAGGGGCAGCAAAATGTGCCCATCCCTTTGCAGTGAGTTTCTGTTTAACAGAATCCTTATTCTCTGATACAGGTGCTCTTCCAGGGATAAGTCAGCACTGCACTGCTAGAGAAACAAACAGGCCTTCAGCAAACATCAGTCTTTACACAAAACAGACATAATTCAAAGTTTTACAGGCCAATAAAATCTTTTGGATCCAGTAGTAAAATAGTATAAGTGTATTATCAAACTGTTTTATTTATCCAGTTGTTTACTATTTTTATTTAAGATTTAATGGTTACAATGATGAGTTTTGAAAGTTCAGAGGGCTGCTGGAGAGGGAGAGACCAGGGAGAGGAGTCTTTTTTGCCTGGGCTCACTCACTTGAGCACTTACTGCTGCTGCTTGAACAGCATGGGCTGGGCTGCTGCCACTGAGGGCCCCTCCTGGAGCCCTGTTTACCACCCCACCAGCACAGCTGAACTTCCCATGGCAAAGTCCTCTAGGTGGAAAGGGATTCATTCCCCTCCCTCCACGCCCAAAATACACTTCTTGGCATGACACTGCCATAGGTGACTGGTGCCTCTGAGCCAGGGGGGGTCACATGCACACCGGGGTGGGAGGGGGGTCCCCTGGCAGCCAATCTTACTCACCAGAAAAGTGGCCACACCACTTCCGGATGTCCCGTGGCCACTTCTGGAAGCAGCATGGGCACTTTTGCTGGTGGCTCAGCTTTCTGACTGGCACTTCCAGGGGGGGCACCAGTGCTCCCGCTTGGCCCCCTGCCCATCACCTACACCTGGAGCATGGTCTGACAGGGGGTGCACCAGTGCTTTCAGGGGGTGCACGTGCATCCCTGTGTACCCCATATACTTCGCCACTGGATGCTGCACTTACCTGGTTGTATCTACCCAACTCCCAGAGACATGCTGTAGAAAGTCTGCTGTGGGGGGATGCCATACCAGCACCCCTTCTAAGTCTGCACCCAGGACTAGTGCCCTTCTCACCCCACCCTAGTTATGCAATTGGCCTGATGTGATGAGCCCCTACCTCCCAACTGCATGCCCTAACCATAAAGTTGTAGGGTAGCCTGGAGGAGGTTTCCTGTATATGGAAGAATAAAATATTATTTCGTTTAACAAAAAAATTTAACATAAAATATTTAAAGTAGTATGTGGAAGGCCTTTCTCTCCTTAGGTCTCTCTCTCCCCCCCACACTCCACACTGTCCAGGTGAGTGCCCTGAGCAGTAGGCTAAAGAGTCATGTTCTTTTTGTGTGAATATCTCGGATGAATACTGTATTTCATCGTTTTTATAAAAGGGTGAGGGTGACACTTCCACCAATTGTTTTTGTGTAACTTAATCTGGTATGTGTTTTCTCAGAACTCCTAATGGATCAGGACCTATAGGTAGGGTGGGAGACAAATGCCTAGTTTCTAGATCCCAATTCTGTTTAAGCAGGAGCTAGATGCCTTGGTACTTGGTATTTAGAAACTTCTGAACATACCTAGAAACAGCCTTTAAATACATGAGGAATTTACTAAGATAAATGACTCTGCTAAGAACAGAGGCACCTTCAGATTTCAGTAGCTGTAGGATTAGACATCAGCTCAGCGAGGATTTTGGGGATCACAGTTTGGAGTGAGTTGGGAGTATGGACATATGACATATTTATGTTGGAGTATTCCCAGTTTATCCCGGAAGAAAATTGGAATGGACACACAAGGCTCAGCATGTACTCTGAAGGAAACACTGTTCTGTAGTGTAAAGTTTCTTCTGAGAGCAAATTTATTTCAGAGATAATTTCTTCCATGTACATGTCATGTCTACTACTGTTGTCATTTTCATTATGGGGTAACACTTTCCTCAATACAAAACAATTCTCCTACTATCTAATCAGTAGAAGCTGTAATAGCATCTACTTCAGGCAGCCAGTTTGTGAGAACAGGTTGTATGTCTTCTCTTTACCACAGAGGAAATTTAATGCAAAGTACAATCCACAATAAATTTCACCAGAATAAATATGTTGTGTATCCACAGTCTAATTCCTTTTGTGGATCTAGTTCTTGAGCTGCTATTTAAATATAATCTTGTTTGTCCCACTTAATGAGAATGAACAGATCTATCTGTTAATGCAGCTTCAAGATTAGTGCCAGGAGTGGACTTGAAACATTGCATTCATGAGGATTACAGACAGAAAGCATTTATTTAAACTATTTACAAGGCTTGATACATGATAATCAAAATACGAATATTGTCCTTGATGTAAAATTGTATTTGTTGAAGCTCGCTTGTAATATAGATCAGAAGCTTCAGAAAATGGAAATTTTTTCATATATGCAGCTGACAACTTCAGCTGTAAGATAATTGACAGTTAAGTGATGAGATTTATAGGTCATCCTGTAGAGACAGAATAAAGTCGGAAATGTTGAAAGTCATTAGTAACTATAACATCATGTTTGATAGTGCACATATTGTTAGTACTTGTGCCTTTACAACCATTTCTTTCTCATCAAAACATACCTGTTGTAAAATAGGAACATAAGCTTAATAAAAATGTTAAAGATGTTTCTCATTTATTTCAGGATTGGAAACATCATCCTTGTGTTTTGCCTTTTTTGGTACAAATTTAAGTGCTATTTTTTTTAATTATTTTTCATTTATGGCACAAAAAAGAAAAGAGAAAAAAAATAAAAACGAGTAATAGATTCAAACTGAAATCACTTAGCCAAACATTCTATGCTTTCCAACCTGTTTCCTCCAAAATTTGGAAAACAGGTAAATAAAGGTGAAGAAAGGACCCCAAAATACAACCCCACAAAGACATATGAAAACCTGATAGAGCATTTATAAAACCAGTCTTGACAGCTCTTGATCCTCTCTAAAATAGGTTCTTTTTGAAGAACAAAAGTGCAAGGTTTTCTGAGGATCCAAACTGATTATTTCATGATAACAGACAGCCACCAGCTTGGCATTCCAGGATTTCCAAACGGAAACATGCTGCATTTGGAAGAAGGCACCATCAAGTATGGTTTTTCTAATGATATTAAATATATATATATATATAAAACCCTCAATAGGTGGTTATCAACTACATGCCCAAATAGTTGTATGTTCATTATAAGATATTTTACATTTGAAATATAGGAAAGAGAACATGGCTTGCTATACTGTACCCCTATTTTTCCTGTGCTAACTTAGTAGAAAGGGGAGGCAGTATTATTTAAAGCTCATGTTATAATTCACTGAAACCATTCCCTGCCTAACCCTGAAAATCTGTTTTATTAAGTTACATTTATGAGGCAGTCATAATTTTTGTTAACACTTTAAAGAAAATGTCTCAGATTATTGTTTGATTAAGGAGCAGGCTAGCTTTCTTGGGAGACTAATAATTCTGGCCTCCTATGTCATTCTACTTAGTTTGCTTGATGAATATCAAGCCAAGCTTTCAAATTCCTTTTCATTCTACATCTGAAACTAATAACTTTTGAATAACCTGTAGCACTATGGTTTGGGCATTATCCTAGGGGAGACTCAGGTTCAATTTCTTGCTCTGTTTGATTCACAAGAAGAGTTTGAACCTAGGCAAGTGTCCTAATTATTACACTACACAACAATCCCTTTCTATGCCTCAGTGAATGTTTATTAATTATATAAAAGTGGAACAACTCCAGCAGATTAATGATGAGATGAAAGTTGCTCCAAATCAGGCCAAACAAGGACTTGAACCTGGATCTGTTCCATCCCACAAGGATTATTTACTAGAATAAACTATCATGAGTTAAATTTTTCAGGATCAGAAATGCTGTGCTGCTCTTGAAAAATTTACCCAAGAAGTTTAACTGAACTGACTTATTTACAGGAAAAAACATTGCTTTATTTTTTAACAAAGCCACCAGCTGTAACTGATGAGTGATTAATCACTTAACATGCCTTTATTGTTTAGTAGCATATGTGAAATAATATGTTGTATTTGGTCCATTTCTAATGCAAGAGGGGTCAAGCTGTACATACTTACTCCTAAGGATGTATGTGTAAATCAGGGCAGCAGCTGGTACTGAGTGTCCAAGTCACAAAAACGGAAAAACAAGCAAAGCTGGACAACAGTCTGTATCCTTGTTTTCAGTCTTAGGTGAGAAGACAAGGAGTGAATGGGTAAATCAAGTAATCACACAAAGACGAGATCTTTTTGTAAGAGATTTAATCCATATTTATGCAACAGCATGAGGAAATTTGTATTGCTGATGCTGGTGCTGTAATTTTTTTATGGAAGGGAATTAAGAACTTGAAAACTGGATTCTGATATTTTTTTGGGGAGTTATCAAAATCTAAAGTGTGTGTATGAGACAGCATGTCTGGTGGTACCCCTAATTCCTAAAGCTTGGTGGAATCCACTTACTTGTCCTTCCTGTGTGGCTCTGTTCCAGCTTAGGACCCTGGTTTTCTGAGGTTCTTGGGCACATGTCAGGTATCTGCTTTTAGCTTGCTGGCCAAGAGCTGAACAGTATTCAATGTGCAGTGACACTACATAGTGCAATAGTGATGCATAGTGCATCACTTTTCACATATTAATGCAGGACTATCCAACTGGTAGTGGGAGGGGCTGAGGTGCCTGAACTGTGCATGTGGCAGGGGGACCAGGGTGCCCATACTGTGCACACGGTAGGGGAGGGGCTGGGTTGCTCACACTATGCATGAGAAAGGGAGAAGCTGAAGCACGTGCAGTAGGGCTGTGCACAGCTTCAGTTGCTGATTTGATTCGGCAGAGATTTGGCCAGGTTCG
>NW_017729022.1:44926814-44933766 GCF_001723915.1 Gavialis gangeticus
TTCAGTTGCTGATTTGATTCGGCAGAGATTTGGCCAGGTTCGGCAGCTGAATCTCCAAATCTGAATCGAATCAGGAGACCCTTTAATCTCTCCAAATTGAATTGGAACCCTCTGAATCAATTCAGAGAGATTTGGAGAGATTTGATGATTTGAACATAGACACAGCTTTAAATGTTTTTTCTACATACTTCAAGGTACCAGGTGGCTTGTGAATGCTGCAATGCTGGGCTGCATGGAGCATCCCACAGGAACACAGGGGGATGGACCAGAAACAGCGGACCCAGAAGTGGACCAGAACCACTTCTGGTCCACTTCTCGGTCTACTGAGAAACCCACGAGGGACCCTTCCTCTGCCTCCTGGCTTGGTAACTGGTGTCTCCTGGGTCTGAGGGGGCACCCAGGGTCCTCCCGTGGCTGATCACCAAGCTGGGGAGGGAGTCCCCTGCTCACTCAGCAGTGAACCTGGAAATGGACTGGAAGTACTTCCAGTCCACTTCTGGGTTTGCAATCGAGCATACAGGGGCCCCCTGTGCTCCTGTGGGATGCTCCATCCATCCCACCATTGCAGCATTCACAAGCCATGCCTGGTACCTTGAGGTATGTTGAAAAAAACATGTAAAGCTCTGTCTATGGCTGAATCACTGATTCTCTGAATCAGCGTCAAATCTTCAGATGCAGATTTGGCTGAATTGAATCGGGACAGTGAGCTGAATCAACAAATTGAATCACTGTCCCCCAATTCAGGCCAAATCAAAATTGAATATGGCCTGTTTCACACACCCCTAGCCTGTAGTATGGGTAGTCACACAGCTGTGATGGGAAAAGGCATGCTAGACTGTGTGCAGCCAAGGGGAGAACCCAGGGGTGGAGGGTGCTGCCTGTATAGTGAGTGGCTCTCATGCATCTCCAGACTATCCAGAAGTTGGACAGTCCTGCATTCAGGCATAAATTACCTTGCTGCTGTCATGATGTTTAGATCATTTTGACTTAAAAGCAATCAAGGACAAAGTATGCCCATGGAAGAATAACTATCCTAATAAGAAGAAAGAGCAAGATGTATTTAAGATTAAAAGGAAGACAAAGGAATGACCTGGTTAAACCCCCAACAATAACCAGACCATTCCTCAATAAATTAAAATCTCTTGCACACTGGCAAAGTACATAGCTGCATTTCTATTTGCACCCACATACTCCAGTGATTGGTGCACACATTTCTTATGTTTGAGTTTGGGAAGGAGGAGTGAGGAGGGATAACTTAAATGGAAGTCAAAGGTTTAAAAGGTGAGTCTGGCAGATAATCCCCTTCTTCTACATATGAAGTCTGAGGGCTTCTTCTTTCCCTCTTGCCTCACTAGTGATTTATGATTACTTTTGTAGAAGGACTAGCTTATCTCCCTTCCTGACACTTTCTTCTGTTTCAGAGATGGCTAACTGAGGAATTGAATTAGGCATTTCTGGACCACTGGAATGAAGAGAGAGCGTTAGCTCCCAGTTTTGCAGAAGTCAGCTCTGGAAATGCATCTCTTTCTGCTCTTAAAGCTGACATCCAGCAGGACTCCCAAAAACTTCACTGTGCTTCTGTTGTCCTTTGGGGTCAGGCCAGCTATCAGGATCTCAATATTGCACTGTTAGACAGGAGGGTGTGACAACTGCACATATACAGACACTCAAATCCATTAGGTGCGCGCGTGCGTGCGTGTGCACACGCGCGCGCGCGCACACACACACACACACACTCTCTCTCTACCATCTCAGGCACCTACACATACAAACCACCCTAGGCACATGCATACCTATCACCAATTCAAGCACATACACACACCAAAAATTTGACAACAATCAGTTTTCAGTACCCACACACCTAGTACACATACACAGATCACTAATTTGTTTATCACGCACATGCTGACATTTCTTCAGATTGTGTACACATTGGTTTATATCCTAACTTGCTGTGAATCAGCTAAGGTTGGGGGGGGTTTAATTAGTGAAACTATGCCAGTTTATACTAGCTGAGGATCTGGGCCCTCATTTCAAATCCATTTACAATACTCATTTATTAAAAACAAGGCACCCTAGGATTCTGAGAATTCTCCACTTTGGCAGAAGAACAACAACATAAGATGTCTGGTATTAATCTGGTCCACAGTCCAATCAAGAAAGTGTGCGCCAAAGGAATCCCCAAACATAAAGGCACTGTTTGGCTTTTCTCTCACAGCTATTGATGTTTTTTTGCCTTCTGCTTCTTTTCAAGTGGAAGGGACATTCATCCCTGTTCCACTCAAGTTTATCCTGTTGTTCTGAGATTTGTAATGGTACTATTACATTTTAAAAGTATGCTGCTCCAATACCTCAGTGTTGTTTAAAATATTGCAGACCCTATGTGGCTGTGCGTGTAAAAACACTCATTTCATAGGGGAACTCAGATGACTCTTTCTTTAATTTCTGAACTGATTCTGCCTATTCAGGTGAGATATCTGCAGTACAAAAGATAATCTCATTAATATTTCTATGCAGAGCTGTAAGATTTGCATTTCTAACTAACTACAGAGTGACCAGACAAGTTTCTTATTCCAATCCAATTAAGAACCTACAGATATCCTCTTTACTGCAGAAAAACCTATTAAACAAAATGAATTATCAATAGCATCATCCTCAGTTGCTATAATATCCCGTAGTCTTAACACCATTGACCTAAAATTGACCTGTTTTATCCAATGTAATGCCACTGAAGTCATTGGGAAGTCTTCCTGATCTTTCTGAGTCCAAGTCCAATAACTTCCTCAGTATAACATGGGTGGATGTGAAAAACACACATTTGTATTATTCGTAAATATAATAGCCACAGTAAAGTGGCCAGGGGGAGGATTCATCTGTAATTAATCTCACTGTAAGCTGTAACTGAATATGGATGTTCTAGAGCAAAGCAAACATACAAAAAACTTGGATAAACTAAACTAATAGATAATAGAGAACAGCAATGTAATATGCAAAATATATTTTGAGAGGCTGTAGGCATAAGATATAAGACAAAACCAAATAGCATCTGTAATAGGCATTCATCCCAGGGGTATCCATGATGCCCACTGATGGCTGCTCAACCCCTTCTCTGCCCACACATCTCAGGCTTGGTCCCCTTCACCTTTCCTGCCATGCCTTGCTGTAATTAGGAAAGGGAGGCTGCCCTAGGGATCTTTGATCCCATGGTGCTATCCAGGTATTACTACTTAGCACCTGAAGTGCTTACTATGTGGTTCTAACCTCCCTTACACCATGCCCATGTTTCCTGCACCTCTGGGCCAGTTGCCAGTGAGTCATGGCTGCACAGTTGGCCTTTGTGTGTCACTGCTTTCGTGTCTTCTGGTGCCCCGACTCTGCCATCTGGGCAGCTATCACCAGGAAGATATACTCATTGCAGTGGCCCACTTTGAACTGTTGAAGCATGTCCTCCTGGCTCCAAATGGTCAGGAGGTCAGCCATCTTGTCTGCCTTCCAGATGGGTCCCTGGTACCAGCCCTGGGCAGGCTCCTCTGCCTGGGTTCCACCACTTGCCACATCAGCAGAGACCCTTGGGATTCCTTCTTTAAAAATCACAATTTTTTGGATCAGTTGGGCAGTGTTTGGTTGATATATTTACAATTTTAAAGAAGTTTGGAAGCTTACCAGTACCTCTATCATCCTAATAAAATAAATTCTAAATATCTGTATACTTTGGTGTTTGCTTTTGGGGGGTTTTTTTATCACAGAAAAGTCAGAGTTGCCCTTGCTCCATTTGCTCACCAAGATGTGGGGACAGCTGCAACTGGACCTGCAGCTGCTTTGTGGCACTAAGCAGAACTGACATACTGGTGCTCTGCACCTGCCCATGCCTTTGTCCCTCGTTTTAAACACACAGCCCTACCAGTGCCACTCACTCCTGATCCACAGCCCCTGTCTGCCCCCAACTCATTCCCTCCCAGCATCAAGCTCCCTCCCAGCACCAGGACATGGGTCAAGCCGCAGCTGTCCCACCCACTGCTTTGTGACTCGGAGCAGTGCCAGCCCTTGTTGTTCTACTCCCTGCATCTGTGCCCAGCCCCCAGCAATCTCCATGCTGTTCCTGGGAAGTCCCTGACAGGGCCTCAGGAACTGGGCTAGGCAAGTCCCATCCCTTCCAGGCCAGCCTCCCTTTGCATAGGTTTCTTTATGGGCATGGGTGACTGGTGCCTTCTGATACTGGGGGGGGGGGGGCACCAGCGGCTGATCACCAACTGAGGAGGATGGTCTCCCAGCACCTGATTGTTGACCAGGGAGTGGGGTTCTCCAGCGGCCGATCTGCTGCCGGCACTTCTCTCAGCACCGCCACCCCAATCTCAGGGGGCGCAGTGCCCATCATCCCCCACTTCCTGGCCAGCAAGGGCCTATCTCGGGGAGGGGCATGTGCCCCTCCATGTCCCCACTATGTGTTGCCAATGTCTAGGGGGGCAGGGAGGCTCCAAGCCCAGCTGTGGCAGCCACTCCTACCCAGAGCACTCCCTCCCCCACATCTCTTTCTCTCTCACAGACCTCCCTGCTGCCACCCCTGGCCCATTACATGCACCCATAGACCCCACTGCCACCTCAATCCCCATCCTGACCATCACCCACTCCCACTGCCACCTCCCTCCCTCCCCCAGCCCATCACACCCCTCAAGTGGTTCCTAGGACTAGAAGTCCCCCCTCCCCCTGGCCAGGGCTTGCATGTCCCAGCACCAGTGTGGGCACAGGGCAGGTCTGCAGTGTGGCAGCTGCCCCTATGGCTGGGCATGTAGGGTGTTAGATTTTTTACAGGACTGTGGAGTTTATGGGTGGAAAGGTTTGTCAGGGTGTGGATATGGGGTTTGTGGGGAGGGTATGGGTTTTGTGGGTGATTTTCAGGAGTTGTGGGTGTGGGTGTAGAGGGTTTGTGAGTGTGGGGTTTGTGAAGGAGGGGTGGGGGCGGGTTTCTGGGTGTGTGGGGTTTGTAGGTGGCTTCAGGCGGGCTATGGGTGTGGACTTTACGGGGCATGTGTGTAGATGTTTGGTGTTTGTGGGGCGAGCCACCACATGCCTACCTTCCCACCCACCCCACAATTCTCCCACAGCAGCAGCCAGCAGCAGGCCCTTGGGGCACTCATGGCCTGCTGCAGGCAGATGCCCCTGGAGGTACATGGTGCCACCTGAGTCTTGGGGGCTACATGTGGTGCATTCAGCCAGCCTGGCCCATTGACACCTGCCCTTGGACAAGGCCAGGCTGGCTCCTGCCTATACGTGGGGCTCCCGGCACTGCACGCTGGAGCCACATGCCATCAAGCCAGGTTGGCTCTTGCCTCCATGTGCGTGGTCCAACCAGATGGAGGTAGGAACCAGTCCAGTCCTGTTTGAAAATGCATGCCAGTGGGCCAGGCTGCCTCCGTGCACCATGTGTAGCCCCTGGGACTCAGGCAGCTCTGCACACCGCTGTGGGGGGGGCTCTGCCTGCAGTGAACTATGAGTGTCTCAAGGGCCTGTTGCTGGCTGCTGCTACTTGCAGTGTGGGCTTTGCACTGTGGTGAGATGGGAGGGGGCTCACTACACAATCCCCACTTCCCACACAGTCCCTCCCTGTCACACAGTCCCTACACCCACCAACACAGATGCCATTAGGCTGGGTGGGCTCCGTGGCTGCCCCAACTTAGTTTTCTACCTGTTTGCAAGAAGCTCTTGCAGGCTGGAACTCTATCAGCCTTCAGAGAACTGTTCGCAAGTGGGAAAAACCACAGTTTCCCCTTTAAATGAGAAAATCCATGTCTTTCCATGGGAAAAAGAAAACCCATGTCCCTGCTTACCGGGATCACCCATGGTCCCTTCCACAGCCTCTGGGTCCTCCTGACTCTGCTGTTCACCTGGAGCTGAAAACAGGGTGCCTCTGCCTTCAGGACAGGCAGATCCTGCTGCAGCTGGGTAGCTCCAGAGTCTGTCCTGGGTTGCTCCAGAGCCTTCATGGTCCTGCTGCTGTGCCTGGGCCCAGGGTGCTAGGCAGGCTCTGGAGCAATCTAGGACAGAGCCTGGGTCCCAACCACTAAGCCATTACTGCTAGCCATGCTCCACTTCTATTTCCTTCAGCACACTGAGGCAGCATGCTGGAGCAGCAGGGGTATGTGGTGTGCATAGACACCCTCTCGCCAGGTACTAGAGCATCACCTTGGAGGACTCAGCCTCCAGTTGCTTCTGGGTACGCTCCAGGAGCATGCACAATGCTGCTTTTTTCCAGCATGTTTTCTTCTGATACTGGGATTCCCTGGTATCAAACTTAAGAGTCTGGGTTACAAATATGCAGCATGGAGAACCATTTTTAGTTCATGGCATGCTTTCTGTAGCATCTCGAACTGCTTTGGGATGCCACAACACACATGTGCTAGCTCATGTAGACATGTCCAAAGAGTTAACTTGTAGGGCTTTTTTGATCAAGTATCCCAGTAGAATATCCCCGATTCAATTTTTTGGGCAAGCATGCTTAATCTTCCTACACCTCATTTTCCCATACTGGAGTTTCTTGGGCATTCTGTCTAAACCATATCTTCATCCCGCTGCACATGTGCCTCACTGGAGCTCAAAATATTCTAGCAAGCAAGATAAATTTGGTCCGGAAAAGTCTTTTATTAGATAGGTACATAACTGGTGGATAATATTGCTCAAAGTGTAGTCATCAATCAAACAGGTGTCAAACTGGGTTCCTCAGGCATCTGTTCTGAGTCCACTGCTGTTCAACTTCTTCATTATGGCCTGGAGGATGGAACTGAGTGTACACTTAGTAAATTTTCAGATGGTGTCAAGCTGGGTGGATTTGCAGACCCTTACACAGCATTAGGAATCAAAATTGGGAAAATGGTCTGAAAAAATTGGATGGAATTTGTTAATGACAATTATAGAGTGCTACACTTAGGAAGGGGAAATCAAATTTGCACGTGTAACA
>NW_017729022.1:44938766-44944054 GCF_001723915.1 Gavialis gangeticus
GAATCAAAATTGGGAAAATGGTCTGAAAAAATTGGATGGAATTTGTTAATGACAATTATAGAGTGCTACACTTAGGAAGGGGAAATCAAATTTGCACGTATAACATGGGGAACAATGAACTAAGTCGTAATATTGTCAAAAAGGATGCAGGGGTTATAGTAGATATGCTGAAAATATAGTAGGTAAGTATAGAATCTCTGCCATTGCAATATATAAGTGTAGGTTAGACATTCATTCATCTGGTATGATCTAGACTGGAATGATCCTATCTTGAGTGTAGAGGGAAGGGAAGCAAACTGTATAGCCCCCTGTGGTCCCTTCCAGCCTTACTTGTTTTTAGTTTATTGTTTATTTATGTATTCTATTATTTCTGCAGAACAGTTTTCATAACCCAAATTTACTTGAATAGCTGGTACCATTGTTCACTCAAGAGCTTGCAGTTTTTAAATTTCAGCAAGGTTCTTTCAAGGATGCCACTAGGGTATTGACCTCAGGCAGTTTGTCTTTTATCCAAGGTAATTTTAGGTTCCCATCCTCACTATACAAACACAATTATATACCTTTTATGTCAGTCAAATGCTATTGCCATGTTGAAATCAAGTAATATAAATGAAGTCTGTTCCATCCTGATGTGCAGGAAGAATAGTAAAGAATAGCCTGATTAGCAAAGAACTCTTCAGGGAGATTAAAAACAAAAAGGAAGTTTACAAGAAGCGGATGCTTGGGCAGATGACTAGGGAAGAGTATAAGAATATTGCTCAGGCATACAGGGATGAAATCAGAAAGGCCAAAGCACACTTGGAGTTGCAGTTAGCAAGGGACATGAAAGGTAACTAGAAGGTTTCTATAAGTATGTTAGTAACAAGAGGAAGGTCAGGGAATGTGTGGGTTCCTTACTGAATGGGGGAGGCAACCTAGTGACAGATGAGGAGGAAAAGGCTGAAGTATTCAATGCCTTTTTTACCTGTCTTCACAGGCAAGGTCAGCTCCCAGACTACTGCGCTGGGCAGCACAGTTTGTGGAGAATATAAGCAGCTGTCAATGGTGAAAGAATAGGTTAGGGACTATTTAGAAAAGCTTGATGTGTACGAGTCCATGAAGCTGGATGCAGTGCATCTGAGGGTGTTGAGGGAGTTTGCTGATGTGACTGCAGAGCCACTGGCTATTATTTTTGAAAATGTGTGGTGACTGGGAGAGATCCCAGATGACTGGAAAACGGCAAATATATTGCCCATTTTTAAGGAAAGGAAGAAAGAGAATCCAGGGAACTGCAGACCAGTCAGCCTCACCTCAGTTCCTGAAAAAGTCCTGGAGCAAGTCCTCTAGGAAGTCCTCCATTTCTAAGTACTTGGAGAAGAAAGTGATCAGAAACAGTCAGCATGGGCTCATCAAAGGTAAGTCATCCCTGACCAGCCTGATTGTTTTCTATGACTGGCTCTGTTGATGTAGGGAAAACAGTGCATGTGATATACCATGACTTTAGCAAGAGTTTTGATGCTCTCTCCCACAGCATTCTTGCAAGCAAGCTAGGGAAGTATGGGTTGGATGAAGGATCTGTAAGGTGGATAGAAAGCTGGCTGGATTGTTAGGCTCAACAGGTAATGATCAATGTCTCAAGCTCTAGTTGGCAGCTGATATCAAGTGGAGTGCCCCAGAGGTCAGTTCAAAATATTCATCAACGATCTGGAAGATGGGATAGGGTGTACCCTCAGCAAATTCACAGATGACACTAAAGTGGGGAGTAGAATACTGCTGGGTAGGGCTAGGATTAAGAGTGACCTAGACAAACTGGAGGATTGGGCTAAAAGAAATCTCATGAAGTTCAACAAATCCTGCACTTAGGATGGAAGATTCTCATATACTGCTACAGGCTTGGGACCAACTGGCTAAGCAGCATCTCTTCAGAAAAGAACCTAGGGATTACAGTGGACAATAAGTTGGATATGAGTCAACAGTGGGTGCATCTGTGCATTCATTAATGCACCTTCATGACTGTGCATTAAGTTTAGTACCTCTAATATGAGGTACTAGATAAAGGCACAGTAGCTGCGCTAATACACAGTAGCAAAGATGAACATTTTTTGTGATGCTTAACGTACAGTATACTAATTCTACTATGTATTAGCATGGTTTTTGCCATGATGCCCTAATGTGCAGTAGAACAGTCCACTACACATTAAGATGTCTCATGTAGACAAGCCCAGTGTGCTTGTATCAAGAAGTCTAACAGCATACTGGGCTTCATTAATAGGAGTGTTGCCAGCAGATCAAGGGAAGTGATTATTCCTGTCTATTCTGCATTGGTGAGGCCACGCCTTAGAGTACTGTATCCAGTTTTGGGACCCCCACTACAGAAAGGATGTGGACAAGTCGGAGAGAGTTCAGTGGATAGCAAGGAAAATGGTGAGGGGGTTAGGGAAAATAACTTATGAGGAGACTGAGGGAACTGAACTTGTCTGGAGAAGATAAGACTGAGGGGTAATCTGATAGTCACCTTTAACTGCCTGAAGGACGGTTCCAAAGAGGATGGAGCTGGACTGTCCTCAGTGGTGGCAGATGGCAGAACAAGGAGCAATGGTCTCAAGTTGCAGCAAGGGAAGTTTAAGTTGGATACTAGGAAAAAAATTCTCACTAGGAGAGCAGTGAATCACTGGAACAGATTACCTAGAGTGATGTTGGAATCTCCATCCTTGGAGGTTTTTAAGGCCTGGCTCTGCAACGCTGTAGTTGGAATGATCTAGGTGGGGCTGGTCCTGCTTTGAGCAGTGGGTTGGACTAGATGACCTCCTGAGCTCCCTTCCAACCCTCATTTTCTATGATCTTTTATTTTAAGGTTTCAAATGCTTATTTCTATGTATAATTTCTATAATTCATTCTGAGTTCCACACACTTTTAATAAGCAAAGATATAGTGAAATGCTTCACAGAAGAAAGAGAGAGAGATTGACATTTACTTTTGTTACAATATACCATTATATCCCAAAAACAGTACTATGTGGTACACGTGCTACCTATGCAGTGTCTTATTACAGAATACGTATCAGATCACCATTTTACAGTGGTTGAGAATCTGCCCCTCTAGGTGTAAGATGAATTTAGCACATAGGCAGGCTATTTGTGTAACTATTTAGATGATGAAAAAATACCAGTTATTTTGCTTAACTGAAACCCTTAGGGGGCAATACCAATAACACAGATTACAGAATTTTCTGTTCATGGGACTTGTATCTGAGGGCCACACATGGCCTCTATGCACCATATGAATAAACTAATAAATTACACTGTGGCAAGCTGGGAAAGTTAACTTCTCTATAGAGTTATACCTATTGCTTATTCTTCTCAAAATCTTTTCCCAAGGTCACAGTTCTAACACATCCATCAAACCTTAAGACAGAAGGTAATTTGCAGGTACAAGTTCGCACACATGTCACTGTAGAGTGAGGGATACAATTTGATTATCTACCTTACCTAAATGCTGAGAAAAGCTCAGATCTATGGGGATTACTCAGAATGGCTTACACTGATAAGAGTCACATTGAATATATCATTGAATCTTCTGCATGGGTGGATTTCCACCCTCCCCCTTGAAGTCTGGCAAAGTACTTATATCATCGAACAGCAGCAGAAAGCACTTCAGTGGCTCAGTGGCTTCAGGAGACAATTTACAGAATCCTAAGGAATTTACATTAGCGTCTCTGAGATTTGGCTAGGTCTTATGTTCTTAGCAGACTGCTCTGTGGATTGTATACACTTAGTGTCAGTATGTTGATGGATGATTTGTGATGCTGTATAAATATTTCCCTACTTTTTTGCATTATAATCAAAATTGCAGGTAGAGAATGGGTTTTCTGCATTTATCCTATAGTACCTGTGAAAGTCCTTATCAGTAAACCCATATCATATGGACTTTTTAAACTGCTTACACCGATCTAGCATATTTTAAAGAAAAATAATAACAAGCATGATTCATCTAATTATTCCCTTTGTATGTATAACACAGATTTATATTTTGAGTTGGGTTGCTTCCCCCATTCTTCTGTTATGGAAAGGTTTAACTGAACTTTGGATGCATTACTATCATGCTTCAGGACACTATGTTCAGCTGTACCATCTCCAGTTAAATAATTTTTAAGTTAAATTAAGTCACTACAGTTCATTTCTGTAGAGTCACAAGGGCAGGATTTTACAGAGATCTATTCCCTAGGGTAGATCCGTGGGAAAATTTATAATAAAATGTCTCCCACCATTGTACTGTGCACAGAACAAAAAGGGAAACAAACAAATATCTTCCTTTTTTAAACAAGTAGTAATCATTTATAATACCGTTGCTAAATCTCTATACATGGTGGTGCAAGATCTAAATTTGACCATAACTGTACATCCCCATCCCCCCCTCCCTGAGCTACAGCAATGATTTATAGTTTAATTTTGTCCAAAAATGACTTTTGAAGTAGCATAATACTGCCCCTGTTTGTTTAAAAAAGGAACAACACAGTTAACATGAGAACCAGCATGTGTAATTTCCATCCCTTTGAAATAGTTTTGGTTTCAACCTTCCAAAAAAGGAGATTACAAAGTTTATGTCTTAGTTATGTTATATTCAACACTAAAGACACTTTTCACCTTCTTGTACTTTTGAGGATCTTAAAGAATTTTATGTTAATCATCAACACTACAATGTACAGCTATAGGGAGGTGTAGAGTGGTAAAAGTTAAACAAGATGCTCCTACTCGTGTGCACCTAGGCTATTTCTTTCTATTACCTTATCTTACACCTGCACTGCTTTCCAGAAAAGTTCTTGACACATCCTTGAAGGACTAGCACTGGAAAGTTATCAAGACAGCAAACTAAAGGTATTAACTTTGATTACATTTTTTTCAGAAACACCTCTAGGGAGGTAGAGCAAGCATGAGTGGGGTCCAACTGGAGTATCCCAAATTAAACATGTGATACAGAAGAGAGCAACATCTGCAATTAGATAGCAGGGGTCCACAGCATTCACCATCTATATTCATGCAATATGACTCCATTCAAAGTATCTGTGAATACTTTGCTTATCTCATAGGGACAGAAATTACACATACACCTATATAAGTGATTGGGAACTGGTTCAAATCTGTAATACAACAGAAGCTCAGTCCACATAAATTGCTTTCAAAATGGCAAAAACCAGTTTAAGATAAACCTGGTCGGATATAGTATTAGACTTAACTGATTTAAGCTAAATCAGCTTATGGAACTTCTGTCTCAGATCCCCTCCAGATTCAAGTTAACTCTCAGTCTCCCAG
>NW_017729022.1:44944086-44946137 GCF_001723915.1 Gavialis gangeticus
CCACCACCCCCTCCTGCAGGCTAGCCTTGGCCCAAGTTGTCTGCTCCAACTCAGCAGGGAGGGATGCTCTAGTACCTCCAGCTTCCGACTTGGACCACAGCAGGCATGTGGCTGCATTTCCAGAATCAGAAGTGAATGTCTGTTTACTTGCTTATCGGTTTAATCTATACAATTTAGACTAACCTGCAAAGATTAAATGGATTCAGTCTCAGGATTTTTGACTATCTGTACTTAGCCACATAGGCAGGGTAAGCAAGAATTAACTCATGTCTGCTTTCAGTCCCCAGTAGGTCAGTGTCTCATTCCTGACCCCAGTTCTAATCTATGGTACCCAGTTTGTGGGAATTTTGTTGCTGAGACAGGGGATAGTATTATAATACCTTGTGGCAAAAATTAATGATGGTTTCAACCCTCTCAAGTATGGTTCTTATTTGGACATTAAGTTGAATTAGCTTCAGTGGCACAGGAGAGAATCTACTTTAAGAGCAGGTTTCTTCCATGTGTGGGAGGGATTACCTTACATAAATAAGGGATTTGCAGGAAGGAGTCTGCCTAACCTGAGACACGGACAAGTCTTGGATTCACAAGAAGTGTTGAAATCAGATTAGATGTACTTACCTCCCAGGATCTTTGCGTTTCAAAGATCTAAAACTCTTTTAGAGTGCTCAGGGCTTAGGTGGAGCATCCATAAGTAACTGAGTTTTAGAGGTTTCAGACATGATTTTAGGGTGTAGGGCGGCAATATCCTACAGGCCAATAAAGACATTAAATAAGAGATCTGAGCATAGTGACGTGCCAGGTATGGAAACTATTATGACTAGTCCTAGTTAGGCTGGAAATACCTGGGACTTAGTGATGGACTCTACTTGCAATAGACTGAAATTACTGGTAAATATGAATTCAGATTATAATAGATAGGTGGCAGCGGTTTTTCTGGCTCTCCCTTTATCTTTACTTTCCCTCTTTGGCTCCTTTTCACTTAAAATTTTGGCAAGTCTCTGCGTGCAAATCTACAGCATAGTTTACAAAACTAATCCCAGTTTATAAATTTTGTACAACTAAAATCTTCTGTAATGATTCAGTTACAGTTAGCTTTCCTACTCATGGGAAAGCAGGAAGCATTTAGGCAACCCTCACATGCTAGTCTGTTTTGAGAAGTTCTATTAACTTTTATGATAAAAAATGAGAGCCTTTATAAATAAAATTCTAAAGAAGAGATACAAGTAGCTATTGAATTCCATAGATTTTTGTGATCTTTGGGTTTTTAGGGTAATCTTTATTGAACCCTTTCACATTCATATTTATTTCTTGATAAGGGTATCATTATCACTGAGGCTCACACTGGAATAGAAGGAATTCAAATATTTATTAAATTAAATTAATTGAAACAGGTTATGATTATAGTGACCCATCTGTAAGCATTCGGGCAAAGTAAAAGGTAGCTTTTCAAGCTTTTCAGGATTTGTAGGCAAAAACCAATGCTTTAAACTCTATTCAGGAACAACGGGGTATCCAATGCATACCTTGGAGAACCAAAGTTGTGCATTTCCCTATCTAGTCTGATGCTGCTTTATGAACCATCTTCAATTTTTGGGATGATATAGGTTGTGATTCCATGTATAGTGTGCTGCAGTGATATAACCTCAAAGTGTCAAAGTGATGGAATATGGCAGTAATTTCTGCACCTGAAAGAATTAGTGCACTCGCGAGATGAATGCAGTTTCTTTCTCTCAGCTGCCAGGAACACTGAAGACAAGCCGAGAACTGGCCGAGGTCATTGCAGGTCCCCTGGCACGGCTTTACGAGCACTCGTGGTGCACTGGAGAGGTGCTGGAGGACTGGAAGAGAGCCAATGTGGTTCCAATCTTCAAAAAAGGGAGGAAGGAGGACCCGGGAAACTATAGGCCAGTTAGTCTTACCTCGATCCTAGGCAAGCTGTTTGAGAAAATAATTCTGGCACACATCCAGGAGGGGCCAGCAGGGGACTGCATGCTTAGGGGCAATCAGCACGGGTTCATCAGTGGCAGGTCCTGTCAGACCAACCTGGTGGC
>NW_017729022.1:44946416-44950043 GCF_001723915.1 Gavialis gangeticus
GTTAGATGAACACCTTGCTGGGGTCGTTTGACCCCAGTACTCTTTCCTGCCATGGCAGGGGGTCAGACTAGATGATCTTCTCAGGTCCCTTCCGACCCTAGAAACTATGAAACTATGAAACTATGAAGCAATAGCCCCAAACTGCAAATTTCAGAAATGAATCATGGACATGAATTCTTCACATATTTGTGGTTACTTTTTTCCCTGCCAACATCACCACAGTTCTCTCTGGATCAAGCTTCAGAAAACCTTCTTCCTCACCAAACAAAAGTTCATGGGCACAACATTTTACATCAGTGCCTGGGTCAGGTCACATGGAGTAAAGCTGAAAATTATCAAGACATTGAAAGCAGCAGAGCCCATGTTCCCTTTTGTCACAGGACCTGCTGAAGAAGATGGGGTCCACGTTGAAACTTCAAAACCTCACATGAGAGCCTTCAAAACTGAAAAGTAAATGCCTAAAACTCTTTCCTATGGGTAAGACTGATTCCTCTGTTGGGCAGCTACCTCTATTTATGGTCATCAGTACAGAAGGCAGCTGATAGATCTGACACGTTCAGCACAGACACCTGATCTTTGTCCAGGAGAGAGAAATGCACTAAAGATATCACTTCAGTCTCTGTGAAAAATGCTGATTTTATATCCTGAAATATGCTGCTTCTGTGCATTTTCATGCGAAGCTTCATTTAATTAGAAAGGATAAGAAACATCTTTCATTATGATGACACAACAGATTTTTTGCAACTGAAGTGTCTATTAGTATCTTAGTACAACCTCTAGTTTGGATGATCCAGTTTGTTTGAAGAAGACACAGTTGTCTAAAATCTTGTTTTTTTGGCCACTTGATGTTTATAATTGAAAAAATAGTTTATATATTGTGTAGAGTTACTCTGGCTTTTGGTTAGTCTTGTAGCAGTTCTTTAATAGTCCAGAGGATTGCTTCACTGTTTAGTTTAATATTTTTATATTTCCCTGGCATTTTTATCTTCTCATACCTTTGGCACACATTATATTTCTGATACAATTAATGTGTTAACCATGCCATAAATAGCAATATGTCACATGTTCAGCAAATGTATGATGCCATAAAAATGGCACACCAGCCACAAAGATATTACTCAAAACAATTTTGTAGTTGGTTTGTATGGTGCCATAAATAGCACATGTGTCATGTCCCATTAACTGGATGCTGACAAATAGTTGATTGGGTCTGTAATCTGGATCGTGGCTGCCTTGGTCTTGATACTGACAACCAGGACTCAGCACCTTAAAGAGATTTGCCCTGTAGCCCTCTATCTTTAAGGTGCTGGGTCCTGGTGAGCCTCAGGGCATGGGCAGCTCAGGGGGATGATACACATCCCTTGCCTGATTGACCCTGAGGATCAGACTGTGAACAGTTCTGTGTCTGAACCAGGAATGGCATTGCCCAGTGCCAAATCCTGGTGCACCCTACACACTCAGATGAGGGTCCAGCACTGAGCAGCCTTGGAGTCCAGGACAAAGCTTCCACTTGCACAAGTGATGGGATTTGGGCTGGGGGAGCTCCAGGTCCTGAAATCAGCCGTTGCCCCTTCCTATATCTGCAGAGGATACCAGGCATGCAGCTGGGGATGGGGGAGCTTCACCCATCTCTAGCTGTATGTGCTAATTTAAAGAGACACCTGACATATGTAGCTGGGGATGAGGGAGCTTTCCCATCCCCTGCTGTGCTTCTTTAAACTGGGGCTGTTCAGTGGGGAACTGGGGCACGCTCCCATAACCAACTGCACTGTGGGGCTTTGTAAGTTGAATAATGGAATGCCCCTCCTTGATGCTGGGCTTACAGTGCCCAGGGAACTTAAAAAAGCAGGTGGGTATTCATTCAAGACTCCTAGTTGTGTGCCTACTTTTTAAAGGTCTGGGGCACTGTGAGTTTGATATCAGAGAAGGGCTCCATGATACTGGGCTTATGGTACCCTGGACCTTTAAAAAGCGAGCATACAGCTGACAGCCCCATCTATGTACCTGCTTTTTTATGTTCCCAGGTGCCCCTGGAAGTGATATCTGGGGAGCCCCTGGCTCTCCAGCTGCTGTTTTAATGCTTGCAGTGGGGGTGCAGTTAGGAAACAGGGAGTTTCCCACTCCACAGCTGTAGATGCCCCCCTTCACAGGCAGTTGCCAGCTGTGCAGCTGGAATTTGAGGAATTTTATTTCCCATTCCCAAAATTGCATGACCTGCCATGTACATGTGGGAAATGGGACATAAGACTCCACAGACCCTACTCATGCAACTGCCGCAACATCTGCCAGCAGCTTCAGTTTATTACATTCCTATTAATAGAGATGCAACATTTATAAATTACTAGATAAGATAAACATGAGGGTTTTTTCATTAAACAATTAATCAAATTTATGACAATGGAAAAGTCTTAATGAAATAAAAAGGTTTACCATGCTTGGTTGCGGATTCTTCATGCTGAATCAGGTCTGGAAGTGTTAATCATATGAACTGCACCTAAGGACACTACAGTTGGCTCTTCCCCATATAGCTTTCAAGAAATTCTTAAAATAGAAGGAAGGATCAAGGGAGAATATATAATAATAAGAAAGAAGTAGCTGGAAAATCTTTCTGTTTCGATTGGAATTGCTGGAGCCCTTGGGTCTGGGAAATAAATGTTTCCTGGGAGAAAAGAGTTTTTCTCAAGAGGAAGGAAATTCATATTACAGATCTACTGTATTAAAAAACAAAAAAAAATCATGAGTCAGAATCACTAAAGTTGGAAAGTTGGTTTTAAATTAGTTTTTTTTTAAATATTTGAAATTGATTTTTGATTTTGAGTCTTTGTGGTTCACCATGATTTTAAGCTATGAAGAAAAGTTCTGAGTTCCAGACATTTAGAACTTATATACAACTTTATTCAAGGGCTACAGTTCAGTTTTGCTTGAATAACTCTATATGTGGACACTCTTGTTTATTGTAGAAATAGCTAACCTGGTTTTAATTCATACCTGCTCAACAAAATTAACTTCCAAGTGTAACAAGTCATTTTTTAAATGACAGCCAGTTGCCAATCTAGGGATAATCAATCAGTTCAGAGGTACAAACTGGAAACATGTAGCAAGAAAGGGAGTGCACAGTTGTTCCATCCCCATGGCTAGAGTGAGCAACAGTCACCATAATGCCAAAATCTCCAGCCAGGGTGTGATAGTGAGCTGATCCTTTGCTCCCCTGCCCTGATGGCAGACAAGGTGTTTCTATCTGATGCCATGTGGCATTAGCTGGAGGCAGTGTATGGGGCGAGGTAGCCCCTGGCTGCCTGGGGTCAGGGACATGCTCCCTACCTCTTTCCTGCTGTGGGTGAAACTGCAGCCCTGGCTGCTGCCCTCAGATTGAAGCTTTCCTGGCCCCATGGATAGGACACAGCTCCTTTGCCTCCTATATCCCCTGGCCTGGGCCTGTTGGTCAGCTGATGCAGATCCCCCCATGGCACTCCTACACAGTTCCCCAATCTATGACTGGGAAGGGGACAGCAGCTCTGAGGACAATGATACCTAGCCACCGAGTGGGTTACCAGGGAGCTAGCCACTTTCCTCCTTCCTCCCCTTGGGGTAAGGGAGGGAAAGATCCAGACTGGTGGTTGCAGGGCC
>NW_017729022.1:44955043-44955414 GCF_001723915.1 Gavialis gangeticus
GAGTGGGTTACCAGGGAGCTAGCCACTTTCCTCCTTCCTCCCCTTGGGGTAAGGGAGGGAAAGATCCAGACTGGTGGTTGCAGGGCCCTCTCTTTTGCCCTGTGCAAATATACAGGTATTCTGACTGGCTCTGGAAAATATCCTGGAGCAGAAAGGTACTCTTTGAATTCTAGCTAACTACTAGGCCTGTGTGAAGCAGCTAGTATTCACTTTGGATACGGATTCGTATTTGGCCAGTTTGGGGGACAGTGATTCGATTTGGTGATTTGGTGATTCTAATCACTGTTCCGAATCGATTTGGCTGAATCTCCAAATCAAACAGGTCCCATTCCTGCCCCCCCCCTCTTTCCCAGCCCCATCAGTGAATGCAC
>NW_017729022.1:44960414-44965186 GCF_001723915.1 Gavialis gangeticus
CAAATCAAACAGGTTCCATTCCTGCCCCCCCCCTCTTTCCCAGCCCCATCAGTGAATGCACCACCTGGCTCCAGCGTCCCAGCTCTTTAAAAAAAAGCCCTGCAGTCACTGGCTGCTGCCAGGCAGGGGGGGGCAGGGCTATCTCCACTGCCCCTCACTGCATGGGGGGCTCTGTCATAAGCTCCCATCCCCTGCCTGCTCTCTCAGCCCCCCCCCCCCCCCCCCCCCCCCCCCCCGGCTGGCCCAATTGGCCCAAGTGTCAGCTCTTAAAAAAAAAAAAAGCGCCACACTCACTGGCTCCTGCCAGGCCGGGGGAGGGGGCAACCCCTGCTGCCCCTCCATTGCCTCATGATGCCTGGAGGGGCTCTGCCATGAGTCCCCAGCAGCCCTGATGGCCGCTGCAACATCCAGTGAGTGTGGGGCTTTTTTTTTGCTTTTTGTTTTTTTAAAGAACTGGGAGCTGGGGCTGGGTGGGACAGACATTGACAGGGCTGGGAGAGTGGGTGGGGGTTGAGGAGCACTCAGGGGGGCTGGGGGAGCAGGCAGGGGATGGGGCCTGGCAGAGGTCCTCCGCATGGTCCCCTCCCCCCTGCTCCAGCCCCCCGCCTGCCCCCTACTTTCTGGTATGGTTCAGCTACCTTCGGTGGCAAGTGGGGATTGCCCGAATCTCTGAAGCTCTCTGAATCTTTTCTGACTTGATTTGGAGAGCCTCAAATTGATTTGGACCTTTTTATTCATCTCCTGAGTCAATTCAGATTTGGAGGTTCAGCTGCCGAATCGAGCCAAATCTCCTCTGAATCAAATCAGCATTCACAGCTTTGCACAGCCCTACTAACTACTTCTCTACTTGGCTTAAACTGTGTTTATTATTACACTTTTATTCTGAACAATTAGCAAAATGTGGGGCCTTGTTTCTAACATGATTGCCCACCAGATATATTCTTATTATATTCTTTTTTTCACAACCCCCCCCCCCAGTTCTTGTTTTCCTCAGCTCAGCAGCAGAACCATCTTTAGGGGTGGGTGACATGGGCAACTTCCCAGGCACTATGGTCAGGGGGGCACTACATTCATGAACACACATGTGTACACATGTGGGCAGCCCGTGCTTACAGCAGCACTCTCCCCCTGCCCTGCCCCACTCCAGGCAGGAGGAGCGGTGCCCAGCACACCCCCCATCTCCAGCCGCAGCTCAGGAGGAGCCAGGCTGGGCAGTGGGAGCTGCAGTAGTGGTGCCTGCCCACCTGCTTGCCTGGCATACCATGCCACTCTGCCTACCTGCTAGACAGCACCCTGTGCCCTTGCCTCTGCTTGAAGCAGTGCTGCTGACCTGATGGGGGCACTGAAGGGTGAATGGCAGGGGGGTGCACCAAAATCTAAGGTTCCCCAGGGCACCATTTTCCCTAAGACTGGCTCTACTTGGTAGAAACAAACAACAACAGGGAGCTTCCTGTGTGCCATTCCCAGGAACGCTGTACCCACAAAGCTTTACATTCTTTCTTCTTTTCAGGGTCATCTTCACAACTCCATTCACTGCCTTGCTGTTTCTAATACAGTCAATGTGCAGCTGACCTCAAAGTCTTTGTATGTACAAGCCTGGAAAACCATGTCTTAGCTCTTCAGTTTAGTGTTTGAGCTGTTGCTCTCCTTATCTAAAGCTAGTTTGTCTAAAGTTTGCCCTTATTGTCTAAAGCAGTTACATTGAACCTTCTGTTGAGCCTGAAAGAGTGCTTGGCACATTTCTTGACTTTAATGAGATCGATCTTAAAGACTCCCTGATGACAACCATTAGCCCCTTTCAGCATAACAGCATGTTGCAAATAAAATTGGATTAGAAACAACTAGTTTGGAGCCTATTGGCTTAATCTACACAGGGAAATTGACCAGAATAACTACCTGGGGTAGCAATAGCTATTCCAAAATAGCCACCTATGTGAACACACCATTTTAGAATAATACTCTCTTGATTCCAGGTTAATTAGTATGCTTTGGGAATGTCCACATGGGGCTCCATTTCAGAATAACTGTTAGGCAATCATTTTGATCAAAGACCCCCATGTAGAAAAGCTCTAAATTTTAACTTTTCCTTTCCAACAAGTACTTAATTGGCACAAGAAGCTGAAACCTGCCTTGTCACTTGGGTAGCATATCATTTCTCCACCTTGCTATTCCTTTTTCTTTCTCCTCCTTTTTCTGTCTTTTTGTTTATGTTACATTATGTACACACTTTCAGTTCAATAGCTCATTCATTGAAAGGTACAATGCCAGGCAAAACTGGCTTTAAATATTAATCCCACAGTACTTGAATAAGTTAGAAATTTGGCCAAATGTTTAAAGGGTGAAGCTTTACTTCAGCTTTCAGTTCTGTGATGGGCCACATGGGAGTATTCCTGCTTTGGGAAAGCAAATATGACATCTGGACAAATCTCCAGCCTCTGCTAGCTCTGATTCACAGTATGCCCACGCATTCTTCATGTGTTTTAGGTCACAGCCACATCAATGAGTTTTTAAAACTAATTTAATCCTCTTATATTTCTCAATTTCACCATGGAATCAAGGCAGGTTACTTTGTTTTCATTAATGGCTCAATCAGCCACAGTGGAATACTAGATAAAAAGAGGAGGGGGAAAGAAAAGGAGATCTCAATACAGATCATCTGAGCTGAGCTTTTCCCTAGAGAGTTAGTAGGTATGCACAGTACTTATGCAGCATTCCAAATCAAGTTGGATTTTCAAATGAATGTAAGGTTATTTAAAAATCTCATTATTTTAATGAGGGTACATGCTCCCAAAATGTGAGGCAAAGAGAGATATAGATTCCAAAGTGAGCATCATAGGTAGGCATGGTGTCCCTCTGTTCCTCTCCTCCCCCTTCTCTAGCCATAATTCTTTCCATCTTTGCTCTTGAATCTTCTCTTGCTGCCTAAAGCTATTGCATTATTGCCTCTTTCCTTTAGTTCTCATCCTTCTGAGAGTTTGTCTTCACAGTAGATTTAGCTATGTGTTGCACATAACACCACCCCCTCATACCCCCGCCCCCACCGTAAGTACAGAGAAACCTCTAACCTGGACTTCATGATGCTTAAAGCTGGGCTGGCAGGTTTGAGCGTGGGCTTCATGCTCAAGTACAGGTTGGCATTTAATTTACTGGCAAAACCCAAAGCTTGTATATGCAAGCTGTACTTTCTTGTTTGACTCCTCCCTTCTTCCAAACTGTATCTTAACCACATATTTGCTTAGTATATTTTGATGCACTTACACAACATTTAAACTAAGGCATCATCTGACAAATCATCTTCCCATGCCAGAACTTGACCTCAGTTTCTGGTGTGAGAACATTAGGACTCATAGTTAAGAAAATGGAACCCTAGATTACATTTTTCTGATTGGCAGACAAGAAAGAAAGGGAAAGGAGAGGAACTCAACCTGATGTGCTAATGAATCATTTTGTGGTTTGCAGACTGAATTCCTTAATGACATTTTCATTAAAAAGTTCTTGCTGCCAAATGCTGTTTCATTTACCTTCAGAAGTGTCAGCATTAATGAGTAACTCCACTTGGAAATTATTTACATAAAGTATTGTTCTCATGTCAGTTACAGAGAGCAGTTCTATATTATGTGGGTGTGCGCACCCAGCAAATGAATTCAGAGCAGCCCACTTTAATGTATTGGCAAGAAACATGGGGTATCTCACCAGAAATCCATCCCAGCATCCAGGTTAGTACAGTACTACGTGGACACAGGTCTAGCATACATCAGACTTTGCAACAGGATATGCCATTTGTATTAATCTAGATTAATTAGGGCCAGTCTTGCAATGCAAGTATACTCAGAGTCTGTCCAACTCCTGTATCTGCCAAACTTTTCATATAAGAATAAGGACTATGGGAGACGGACTAAACCCAGACTTTTGTAGTGTCAAATGAAGAAGATACAGGAAGGGGAAGTTGTGAGATTTCTCAGGATGCACCATATAATATAACAAGGTCACTGTACAGTAATTTACTTAAGATTTTAACTTGTAGAAAATTCACTCTGTAGTAAGGAGTGAACACATAACCAGCTGTCCTAATCCGACTACCTTCAGTAGGGTGCTCTTGAAGTCCCAGGCCATTAGCTGGTGGTGAAGTTAGTTTTCATAGAGCAAAACCTCTATTCAGAATGAAGCAGAGAGGACACATGGTGTGGTAACTTTACTAGTAGTGTGTAAGACTGATGTTATAGTCATGATTGTTCA
Source organism: Gavialis gangeticus (assembly GCF_001723915.1). Taxonomy (NCBI): domain Eukaryota; kingdom Metazoa; phylum Chordata; order Crocodylia; family Gavialidae; genus Gavialis; species Gavialis gangeticus. Next base: position 44,964,651 of record NW_017729022.1, read on the forward strand.
GCTATTATGCAAGAGGCAAGGACTTCTTAGGGTGATATCTTTTATTGGGCCAACTACTTACCCGGGATAGGGTTGGACAAGCTTTCAAATGAAAGACATTTTTCATCAGGTATGACCAGTACAAGCCAAGCCCAGGATAGTTAAAAAAAGTTGTAGGGTTGGGGAGTTGGGGGGGGGGGGGGGGGGGGGGGGGGGGGGGGGGGGAGTGGAGTTGATAGAAAAATTGCCATGAGTAGTAAGCACTTAATGGAAGAAGATAAGCTAATTACTGGGAGATCAAGCCCTATCAAAAAGGAGGAAATTCATTCTCACCATTCATGTGTGGAAAGAATTCAGGAGTCAGGTAGATTATAATGTGCCATAAACCCAACATCAGTGCTAAGTCCTTGGTTCTTAGGTTAGATACAGACAGTAGCAAATGTGGTCCCCATCTTCAAGAAGGGGAAGAGGGAGGACCCGGGTAACTATAGGCCCGTCAGTCTTACCTCAATCCTGGGGAAACTCTTTGAGAAGATCATCAAGGAGCACATTTGTGA
>NW_017729022.1:44965788-44970592 GCF_001723915.1 Gavialis gangeticus
ACAAGCTGATGGAGAGGAGGTATAGATTGGACATCCGCAAAAACTACTTCACGGTTAGGGCGGCTAGGAGCTGGAACCAACTTCCAAGGGAAGTGGTGCTGGCCCCTACCCTGGGGGTCTTTAAGAAGAGGCTGGATGCCTACCTGGCTGGACTCATTTGAGTCCCGTTTCTCTTTCTGGGGTTTTTTGTTGTTCTCCCGCCCTGGCGGGGGGTCGGGCTAGAAGATCTACTAGGTCCCTTCCGACCCTTAATCTATGAATCTAATCTATGAAATCGAGGCTGAATCAATTCAGTCTTTGCAGGATAGTCTAAACTGCACAGATTAAATTGAAACAGAAGTGAACAGACATTTACCTTTGATTGAGGAAATTCAGCCACATACTTGCAGTGGCACAGGCCAGAAGCCCTGGGGCACTAGAGCATGGCTCTCTAGCTGTGTGTTCATTTCCTCTTTTTGCTGCCCCCAAGGTCTCTGGGATTTGCTGTCCAAAATTACAGTAGCAGGACTTTGCAGAGTTGCTCATCACTTCTTCTTCCTGCTTCCAGGTGCATCTGGGATTTGTAATCCAGAGTTGCAGCCAGCAGTAAGTTTGAGTGCAGGAAAGGCTGTTTAACCCCTCTTCCTGGCCCCAGACCCCACCCAGAGTTTGCCTCCGGGAAGGCAGTTCCTTCTCCCCGCCACAGATTGGGCTGCATCCCCAGCTGGGTTTGTCCCCCACCCCCATCAGCTAGCCTTCACTGTTCCAGCTAGGGAGCAGAGGGGCAGGGCCAGCCCTGCTGTCTTGAGCAGACAGCACCACCCAGCCCAGTGCTGAAAAGCATGCTGGTGGACTGTGATTTAACTTGAACCAGGAAGGGGTCTGGGAAAGAAATTTCATAAACCAGTTGACCCAAATCAGTTAAATCTGATACTACAATCAACCAGGTTTATCTTAAACCAGTTTCAGCCATTTTGAAACTGGTTTATATGCACTGAGATTCTGTTGTTACAGGTTTAAACCAGTTTCTGATCACTTAAACCAGTTTATGTGTAACTTCTGTCCCTAGCCTTAGTGTCCAGCCATCTTCTAAATTTTTGTTCTGAATGTCTTAGGCAGATTTTTGCTGAGTATGAGGATAGAAAGATCAGAGAAGGAGCAGTTTTTCTGTGAGAAATGTGGTCCTAATGGTGTATGTATATCTCTGTCCTTGACTTTTTTTCTGTGAGAGCTTATTCTGAGGCATAGCTGCTGTTTAGTTTCACCCACGTAGGTGCCAAGAGGGCGCATGCTGCATTGGATGAGGTATATCACATTTTGGGCAAGGCATATGTAGGAACCAGACTTTATTACCAGACTACATTACACATTACAGTGATTTGCTATCTGGCAGGGCTTTGGATCATGTGCGTGCTCCCTTTTTACTACACAGTAAAGTCAATTTGATACATCCCTTACAGTCAAAGATGGTTGTCTTCCATGATTGCTTTATCTGTGGGTCAAAAGACGGCTGACAAGGCCAATCTGGGATTGACAGACTGGGCACATCTACACAAGATGTTGACTGCACAGTAGCCCAATAATACTGTTCAGTAGCAATTCATGGCAAAAATGGTGACATGACTCTACTGCGCAGTAGTATTAGCCTATTGCCCAGTAGCATCACAAAAAAGGGCATTTGCCAGGGCTGGGTTACTGCACATTTGTTTAGTACTTGTTTATACTAGTAGATGTGGCCACTCTTGCAACTCAGGCATATGTTTCTGTGTGGGGTGGCTGGCTTTGGATTCTTGCTTTAGTCTGCAATCACAGTTTCTACCCCTACTTCTTTTCCATCTCTAGTTGTTACATTAATGTTTCAAAGTACTGAGATCCTTGCAGCATACTCTTCCTGTATTTGGGGCAGTCCTGGATAGTAGTTACCCATGAGCTGATGCTGATGCTACAATTTTTCAAGTTGGCCTTGAGGACATCTTTGAAGTGCTTTCTCTACCCTCCCCTTGAGCATATGCCTTGATTGAGCTGGGAAAATAAAACGTGCTTTGGGAGTCTAGAACTGGATATTTGGATGACATGGCTGGCCCAGCAAAGTTGGTGTTGGATGATAATGACACTGATGCTCATGGTGTTTGTTTGTAAGAGGGTGCATCTACACATGCACATTTACTGCATAGCAACTGACATTACTGTACAGTATAAGCACGTGTCTACATCTGCACGCCTGTACTGCACAGTAAATATAATGATGTATTCTGAGTTGGGCATAAATTTGATACCTGCTTTAGCTGCTGCTTCTTCTTTCATATGGATAACTTGGAGAACCAGATATAAGTCCAGTGTAAGGTTAGGTAACCTGTTGAATGCTCTTGAGAAAAGGGAACGTATCTCTGCAATGTTACTGTCTAATTTGTATTGAGGATAGAGTGTTGGTGGGGTGGATGATGACAGCTTGCTCGTGGTCCACCCTGCTACATGGGAATCTAAAACAGGAAAACCTACAACTAATGTCATCACAATGGTGACCAAATGCCCAATGGCCTCCCAGTTGATGGAGCAACAACCACAGAAATCTAGTTAAGCTGCTGGAGCTAAAAAGCACTCTTGGAATGTGTGAAAATATATTGTGCTATTTTATGGGGGAGGCAGATCCAACTTTATACTGTATCTTCCAAGTTGACTTTAAATGTCAAAATAGCTTAAATTTATTGGAAAGAGAGTACTCTTATCCCAGAATAAGTGAGTCCACACAGGGACTTATTCCATATTAGGAATAAGTCCCAGAGTAGACAGGCCCATCAAGGGCATGGAAAGAGTGTTGTTTTTTTCTCCCTTCTTTAATGTGCTATAAAAAGAGAAAAGTCTTAAAATAAGAATGGAAGTTTCTATCTACTGTTAACTTGTTTGAACAGTGGCTGATGAAAAGGAAAAAAGACATGTCATCAAATTACAACGTATCTTAAATAAGAGATCAGAAACCAGCTCAAATCTGTAACACAACAGAAGTTTGATGCGCATAAACTGCTTTCAAAATGGCCCAAACTGGTTTAAGATAAACTTCGATGGATCAAGATATCAGAGTTAACTAATTTAGGTTAAATTGGTTTATTGAACTTCAGTCCCAGATCTATAAGTCTGCAGAATTCTAGAGGCTATGGAAAAAATCTGAACATCCTGAGTTGAACTAATTTAATTACTATGAATTATAGATGAGGGGGGCCTGTATGCATGTGGGGAGGCCACTCCAATGTGCTTTAATTACAGAGCATTGGAGCAGACTCAATTAATTGAGTCTGCTGGAGTATGCTAATTAGTGCATTTCAGTAAGCCTCCGCATCTCGTGTATCAGCATCCCCTTGTTTCAAAATGGTGGTGGGAGGCTCTTTAAATAAAGCTTACTTGATGATCTTGTTCCTGTTTCCATGTAGGCTGAGGGGTGCACAGCCCCCGAGTGTGTTGCCATGACCCCAGATGACAGCAGGAATGGCTCGGTTCTGCCTGAGGACTCATGTGAGTGGGCCAGGCCAGTGCAATGCCATGTGACACAGGTGGCTCTGGGTCCCAGGGGGCCAGGACTGTGCTGTGCTGCTGTGAGGGGAGGGGGGGCTCTGCCAGTCAGTAGCGGGTTATGAGCACCAGGAAAGCTGCTGCTGCTGCTGCTGCGGGAGATGGGGGGTGGGCTTCCCAGGAATGGTATGCGGATCACTGGGGCCTGGGCACAGGCATAGGGAGCAGAACAACAAGGGCTGGCACTGCTCAGAGCCACAAAGCAGTGGATGGAAGAGCTGCAGCTGGACTCATGTCCTGGTGTTGGGACAGAGCTGAGGCCGGAAGGTAGCTAGTGGGGGCAGGCAGGGGCTGCGGGGCACTCAGGGATGGGGCGGGGGCTGTGGGTTAGAAGTGAGGGGCAGGGGCAGTGTACCAGCAGGTCAGTGCTGCTCAGTGCCCTACATCCTGGTGAGCAAAGGGGGCAGGGGCAGCTCTGATTTTTCTATGATAAAAATACCAAAAACAAATGCTGAAGTGTATCAGTATTTAGAATTCATTTTATTATGATGATAGAGGCACTGGTAGATTTCCAAATTGCTTTAAAATTGTAAATCTATCAATAAAATATTACCCAACTCATCTCTCTCTGTATAGTGGTGTTTCATTTTAATCATGGAAGAACAGATTTTGGGTATTTCAATGAGAGAATTTGGGTTTCTTATCAGGGAATTCACAATTTTTAAACAAGGAACACCAGGATCTCTGTTGGTGAGGCAAGTGGTGAGACCCAGGCAAAGAAGCTTGTCCAGGAGCAACACTGGAGGGCGGAAGAGGTGGCTGACCTCCTGGCCATTTGAGGCCAAGAGGACATGCTTTTACTAGCTGCCCAGATGACAGATGACATGACAGCAGTGCTGCTCAAAGGCCAACTGTTCAGCCATGGCCCTACTGGCAGCTGGCCCAGTGGTCATACTACAGCCTAGGTGGTCATGCAGTCCCTGTCCAGGTCTGGCAGTCATGGGGCCACAAAACCAAGAGGGTGGATGCTATCACAAGTAGCAGCAGATCACAACCAGGCAGCATCCCCCATTGCCAGACTGCTACAATGAATATAGGGTGCAGGGCCCACTCTAAGTTAGGGCTGCTTCAGCAGTCCAGCTGGCACAAAGGGCTAGTGTTCCCAGATACTAAGTTGCCGGGCCTCAGAAGCTCCTGAGGGCAAGGTGCTCCCAGGCTCTAGCTCCTCCTGGCTGAAGATCCAGGGGGAGCTGGGCAGTGACTTTGTCCCAAGCGGTGCAATTTGTCCCACACCAAAGTGCATGTTCAGGCACGTGTGCTG
>NW_017729022.1:44975592-44985427 GCF_001723915.1 Gavialis gangeticus
TCTCAGGCTCTAGCTCCTCCTGGCTGAAGATCCAGGGGGAGCTGGGCAGTGACTTTGTCCCGAGCGGTGCAATTTGTCCCACACCAAAGTGCATGTTCAGGCACGTGTGCTGAGGCATAAATGTCCAGCACAAATTTGTGATGCTATATGAGCTGGTGCAAGTGCATGTACCTGCATGTGTAGACGCCCAGGGTGTGGATCCTGGCTGAATGTATAGTTCAGTCTGTGTAAACAATGCAGTGTCCATCTCGTTTTTATACTCTTTCTTTAAATACATCGCTGTAGAGTGAGCTTCCTCTGAGTTTTATACTGATTATATTCTGAAATTGTCAGTTGCAGCCTGAGTACTACTAATAAACTGCAACAAAATAGCTGACAATATAGACACTTCTCATTTCCAATTGACATTAATAGATCTCAACGTCTTATTGCAAAGAGGACTTTGGAGGCTGTTATAATCTAGCAGCTCAAGACAGGATGAGTACATTTTGTTGCCTCCACTAAGAGTTGCTGTTATGTTGGAGAGGGTACTAGTACTGCTAAAATAGGCCTGAGCTCCCTGGTACTAGTGGCCACATCAACGTGTATAGATTAACAGGTAAAAAAGGCCCAAAGTGTAGTGGGGAAAGAAAGAACTATGTAGCAGAAAAGCATTTGAAAATAGGTGGGGTGTGGAGATGGGAAGAAGTATTAAGACAGATGCTGTCATTGTCAAAAATCCCCAGATAAACCAAAATATTTTGCTCTAGACAGCTGCATTTACACTAGTACTTTTCTAATATCTTCTAAGTAATTGCTATAGTTGCTCTAGAAATAAAAGTGAGATGGGATGGCCCATGCAATAGTTAATGGAAAGTCAGTTGACAAAAATCATCTAGTTCAGAAAATGATGCTATGGTATGGAACTTTAGGCAGAAACTCTACCACAGAGGTTCTTAAAGGGATTTGCTCTAGGTCCAGGGTATCTTTCTTTTCATCTTGCTAAACCAAAATGCAGTCTCCTTTCTCTCTTTTTTTACTAGCTACATTAGTATCTTGGCTTTATGTATTGGTAGATAGCAGTGACCTTTTTAAAAAGTTTAACAATTTAACAAAGACTACTTATGCTGTTAATTTGTACAATCACTTGTCCAATGCTTAAATTACAATATTCCTAACTAAATCTAGAAAACAAATTTTAACACACCAGGCATTGACCTCTTGTGGGGCTATAAGAAACAACAGTAATCTAACTTCACATGTTTCCAGTATGAATATTTTCCTGAGATACTCTTTAGCCAAGCTTTAGTATAGTGACTTATTTAAGAAAGTTTACTGCAATGTTTATCAGGATTGATTCAAGACATTTAGATGCTGCTTCTCTCTCTTAGCTGAGGTGCTTAATTGGCTTAGGAAAACCTATTTTGTCATCTTCAAAGGTAAAGGCCGTTATCTGTCTTCCTAATGATGCCAGCATTGTCTAATGAAAGGAAGGTCTGAAATATTTAACTTTAAGGACATGGCAGAATAAACAACAAGTCCCAATAACAGCGAGTTCCAATAATCATCAATCACACTGTAAAAGATGATAGGGTGAAATGTCTGACATGACACTGCCATTTATGGCACTTATGAAAATGGACAAAAGCTACACATTTGGCTTTGCAGTTGCTTTATTCTAATTGGGCAGATTTTGCTTTTATTCTGCATAGCAGAAGGGTGACAAACAAAGAGGCTTTTGTGATCTCCATGGCACATTTTTCTGTAAGCTCAAGAAAATGTCTAATTTTCCAAAAAAGAAAGAAAATTGTCCTTGTATTTATGTTTGGCCTGAAGCCCAAGTTGCATGTCCATCTGGAAAAAGTCAAATCCATATTTTTAGTTCCTGCTCACTTATCGTGGGATTTTGCAGAAAGGGCCACAAGTCAGGGGAACAGTAATTGCTTACAAGGTCATTCTTGCATTGTGCTGAAATTATTTGTCAAGGGCCTGGTGGGTGGAATAGAGGACTGAAATTCTTCCATGACCGGGCTCTTCAAATTTCTGACATCTGTCTTACATTAGCTTTGTTTTCTACTAACAACATATAGATTCTTTTATGCATGTAACAGTCTGAAACTTGATTGTGTTAGCACATAACTCAATGTAGTTATAGAAAAAATTTCATCTCTTCAAAAGGAGTTTTGAAATTTGGAACAATGTCTAATGCTAATAGTTACATGGTAGAGGTAAGAAATTATATCTGCAAGTTTTAACGTAAAGTGAAATCCTGAACTGCCCATATCCTTATAAATAAAAATTCTAATGTTTTTCCACTCAGGAAATTTCTGTAAAAATATAAATTTAATAATGCATATGGAAAATGCTTCTATAGGAGTTATTCCGATTACATTTTCAGCTGATTTTTGTCAGTGTAATTTCATTGAAGTTAATAGAGATAAACTGTTAATATATACTGTTAATCTATACTAAGTATTATTTTTCTTCTAGACTGGTTGCTATCCCAATAGTATTTGTATCTGCAGAGGATTTTTTTTCCTGGGGGAGATTGGGAGAAGCTAGCAATTTTGTTCTCATTTATTTTTAACATAACACGACTTTACATTTCTTTGGAGACCTACAATTTATGTAAAATATACGTTTTCAATTCTTCAAGACATTTCAAACCTAAGAGGATAGATGACCTGTTTCTGAAATAGATTTAAACAGTATTACCAACTTTAAAAGAACCAAGGTCATGAGTTAGGTCCTGAAATACCGTAGGGGGGTTTCTATTGTGTAGAATTAACATTCACAAAACGGAGTTTCTTGCATCATCACAAAATTGGCTGTAAGCGCAGCCAAAATCCTGTTACTTGTAAGTAATTGCTGAGAGCTGGCAATGCTATCTATTCAATGATTATTTTGATTATTTTAGCAGCAACAGAAACCAAAATCCCAGGTTGACTCAATTTGTCACTATGTGGGACCAGAAAATATAAAATATATTAGTACTGGAAGTACTGCATATTAATATGTATGACATACCTTGACTTCTTAGAATTGCAGCTCTTAAACATCTGCAATACTTTAAAGAGTATCAATCCCAAGACATCTAGAATACCCACACATCCCCTTTAAGAAGGTGCAATTATTATGAAAGATCATGACCATGACTGAGTCAAAAACAACATGCTCATTACATGGCAGTGCATAAAATCTTTATTTAGAACAATAAAGTATATGTATTTAATGTAATTCCAAATTCAAACCAGTATAAAAAAGGATCAAAGCATACATTTATTTTTAAGAGGACATATATATACAAACACATCACATTTTATAAACTTTGTTGATTAACCTTCAGTCAGAATGTAACTATGCAAGATTGTGCTGACATTTACACTGAAATATACAAACTCACCCATGATGCACCAGCAAATGTTTGTGCTTCTGTCTCTAAAGAGTCTGAAGATCCTGCGTTCTATAAGTTTGATAACATAATAGCAACATGCCGCCATAGCATATACCTGTTCTTAATATATATCTGAATCAAAATTCTGATTTGGAAAAACTGTTGAATAATTCTTAAATACAAATATAACTCAAAACAGCTAAAGTTATCAACTGTTAGCTTTTCAATTCAACAGTGGTGTAATGTGTTCTGAACAGTTTCACCATATTACCAAGAGATAGCAACAGAAAAGACATAGCTGGTAAGTGTCAGAATCTAGAAAACGCGCAAGTATAAGACTTTCTACTTATGTTCCATAGTACTGCACATTAATTTTTATAAGCTTGCTTATAAAATTACCTTGTGAGGAAATAAGTACCATTAATTTATTCAAGTAAACACACGTCTAAAATAGCACATTAAATGTTGCTGCATACTGTTAGCTGCTTTTTTATTCTCACAAGCCTGCTATTAATAGCATGCAAAGTTCAACCACTCCAAAGGAAGCTTAAAAATGTTAGTTCCTCACAAAATCCACAGAGATCTGATAACTAAGTTGGGTTGACCTTAATATAACAGAACATTTTCTTCTTTCTCCCCCATTTTAATAAAAAGACATTCATTTTCTAATCATGTTAATGCATGGGTTGCCCCTACCTGAAATGGAAGATTTAAAAAATGATTTTTATTCAGGAATTGTACAACAGCTTACAAACCTGGAAAGAAAAAGTAGTTATGGGAGTAGAAACAGTTGACCCTTTACTCCTATAGAATAGTGATAGCACATTTAGACTCCATTACTGATAGCAAATTTAGACTCCATTATTATTAGCATTGATTTCAGCTGTCTCTCAAATCAGCAGATGCATGACATTCTGTCTGAGGTTTTACTCACCAACTAGCAAGTTCAGGCAGGTTGTAGAAGCAAGTTGCAGAAATCTTAATTGTTAGTTTTCCAAACACTAAAAAAAACTACTGTATTTTGAGCTACCTAAAGGTGTATTTCAACTTTGTGACCCTCGCTTCAAAAGGCGCAAACACTTAGTTCAAATCTCTGAAGTGACAGGAGAGGGTGAAAGGGAGTGTAGAAGAACCAGGAGCTGTCAAAATGATTATACAGCTCAGAGTATATGTGATACTATTTCACTTTCTGCTAATGGATGCTATTTACATTCAAAATGAGAACAGTGGTGGTTATGTAATGTTTGTGAGTTCAAAAGGGTTGTATGTGGGGGTTCTTCCATTATTCAGCCTTAAATTTGCCTTGTTCTGTGGCAAAGATGAATGTATGTGGCATAAGTATAAACACTGTAATATAATTAAGCTTATGGACTGTTGCTTTTGGAACATTTTTGCAGTAACGTGTTTCTGGATTAACTGTGTTTTGGTTTACACCGTTGTTATCCAGAGTGCAAGATATATTTTAAACTTTAAACAAAACTGTAATTAGGACATCGAAGCCTAATTTGAGAAACATCACCACGTATTGCTCTAAAAGATTAGTGTTATATTATTATTCATTTAATTGTCTTGAAAGATAATTACTTAGGAAAATTAGCATCCCTACGAGCAGAAAATAAATATTGAAGTATTATTAAATGGTGGGAGCTTAGGAAATTGCTATAAGATTTGAAGTGCATAGTTTCCTTGAAAATATAGTAGATTTTGGCGATGTGAAATATTTAACATTTTAGTAAAGTGCTCAGGAATAATTCTAGTAATTTCTTTATTGTTGGTTTTTCCCTCTTTGTCAGAACCTGCATTCAGGAACTCTCAATAAATAAGGTGCAAGTCCAAAACATGAGGTCATGCTGAACTTCTAAAAGTAATTCTAAAAGTAGGTTTGCAATGCAGAGTCTGGGGGACTAATTAATATAGGCATGTTTAATAATCATATTATACTAAACTGCTGTTGGAAAAATTCTGCTATTTGGTTTAATAGTTCTAAAGTTTGCCTAATACCTGATTTTTTATTTCAAGTGAACTGGTGGGTACATTGCACCTTTTAATACCCAGGATGTCAGTGTCTTATTCTGACTCATATTAAAGCCATTTTGAATTAATCTAAGGGTAGATCTGCAGTTGGTGTCACCTGTCATGGCTCCATTGATCCAAACAGAGCTGGGACAATTTTCACTAGCTAGGATTAGACTCTTAAGCCTTATTTTGTTGCCAAAACTGGAAATGGGAAAGTTTGGTCCATGAGATCAAATCTAGGCCCCACTTAAGTCAACTGTGGTTTTGCTATGCCATCTTAAAATGTCTGTAAACATGAAAAACCTTTATAGAGGCTGTCCAGTTGGCAGCCTATTGGCTGCATCTAGTCCTCAAGGGGTTAATGTGAAGTCTGCAGGCTCCTGCCGGACCACTGCTTTTCCCATTGCTCTTGCTGCTATGGTGGCTGGAAGCTCTGGACTTCCCCTCTTTCAGCTTCTGCTTCCTGGCAGTAGGGTGGCACAGTGTGAGGGGTGCCAGGGGAAAGGGAAAGGTCTTTGCTGCCTGGAGCCAGGCTGCAAACAGCTGGGAGAGGAACCAGGCTGCATGCAGTGAGGGTTGGGAGTAGTAGGTGGACCCTAGGAGGGCTGCCCCCTACGGTGTGTGACCCATGTACTGTATGGCTCAGGGCTCTGGGCCTGCCCCCCCCCCAGAATTTGGACAGCCCTGAGCTTCATAATTAGCCACAATACTTTCTGTAATGTAGCACTCAGATCAGTATATAAGGCATATTCCTTTGACATATCATTGATAGCAAATTTAGATAATAATGAAAGCATCTCAATTGCTCTTTGAAGATTTAAATAAAAGTATTTAGAAAAGTTAGCTAACTTTGTACAAAAATTAAAATAATGTTTGCTTTGCTAAAGCAAGAGCTTTTCTTTTAGTCAGTTTTAATTAAACTGTTACTGGTTTAGTAGTCAGCTTTTAAGCAGTTTGTCATTTGGGTTGACCCACATCTATTTTCTGCAGTAGAAATTCTTAATACAGATAAATATTTACTGTCCACTATCCAGAAGCAGCCTGTACGAAAAGGATGCACAAAGCATACTTTGCAAGTGCTAGTATAATATTTTTAGTGCCAACTTGAAAATGCATGCCTGACAAGTGTTAGTTTATTATCAGTCTTGTACCTGTAATACATATATTCAACAACAGCAATAGAAACCAAAGACAATTGGAAATAAAGCCTTCATCTTTTTGTTTAAATATAATTAACCTTAAAAGAATGGAGAATGCCAGATTATAAAAGCTTATTATTCAGTTAAAATACAATGCAAATACGCATTACAGCTGACGTACAGTAAAAGCTAAGCTCACCCTCAGTATCTTCCAGACTTCTGAAATTTTATATAAAAAGTCAACATATTGGTGGCATGGATCATCAACGTTCAGAATAGGTTTCAATAGTTTGTTTTTATGCCAGACACTGAACGCAATTCAGACTCTTTGCTTTTTGTCCTCTTTGCATGACTGAAAGCCTAACTGGAGTTGTCACATATCCAGTATTTATGCCAAATGTCAAAACTCCATCCTGTTGCCCTCACCTGCTCTTGATCCAGTATTTGCTTCTCTGAACAGAGACCACCAGCCCTGCTAAAAACTGTGGAGGCTTTTTGTAGTGGGCTTGCATTCACATAGCGCCAGAGAAACCACATCTCATTTTAGACATGATACAAACCCAGGCCCGTTATAGATGAAAAATGGTCCTTTGCACCATCTTACTTGCAAGTCTTATAAGCAGTATTGAAGATATGTTGTTTGTATCCATTTCTGCATTCCTTGTCAGTTTCAGGAACTCCATGTGAAGACACCAGGGTAAAATAAGAGGACAGACTGTGAATTAGGAATACCTTCTTCCCCCTGACATTCATTGATTACATGTATCTGGAGGCATTTCAAAGAACATTTTTCAGAGTATTTGTTTGCCAGACTCAGCCGAAACTAGTACAATTAAAGTCCAAAAATGCCACACAAGGTAGTTGTTTGCATAAAATAAAGTCCTGCTCAGTGCACACTCTCTTCTCAACGTTGTTTAATTCAGTTTTGGCTTCACAGTAACAATCACACACACTGTCCTTATTTCTGTATCATGAGTGTGGAGTTATGGGCAGCAACAACAGATGCAGACTCAGTCTGTCACTCCAGAAGGAATATGAATGTGCTTAAAGCTGCTTCATTTATGAAGCGAACATGGAACTGTTATCTGCCTGGAAAAAAGGAAATTGTGATTTTTGAAGGTTTTATTTCTCTCATTACTACTTGCTAGCAAGTGAATCATATAAAAATAGAGTACACATCTCCTTTTGAGAATACACTATTAAAAAAGCACTCTGCAAAATATTTTAAGAGACCTGGTTTCAGTTTCATGTGCAATGCATTAGGCCTTGCAATATCAGGAATGGCAAACCCCATTCTTGCAAGCACACCTATAAAGTGCCCTGTTGTAATCAGCAGAACTACTCACCCACATGTGTTTTCAGGATTGCTACACTCTTGTCTTTGGGTTCAGAGTAGTTGAGCAAAAATCTTTCAAAAAGTTACAAACAGTACCCATAAATGTTTGCTGTCTTAATGTTTGGCACACAGTTGCCTTCTTGGTTAAAAGATAAGGAACATGTGGAAAGAATTGATCTCTGAATCCTGGACTGATTATGGCTAAATGAATCAGAATCTACACTTCGACCTGCATCTGGAAGTGAACACAAAAGTATGAACTATAAAACATGGATCACCTGTTTACATTCTCAAAATGGCCCGTCTCATTAAGAGGTAAAGAATATTCAGCACCAGTTGAATTTTCCAGACACATTTCAAGTTAATGATAGCACTGTAAAAAGTTCTATGTCAGAGAGGACCACCCTTCTCTGCCAGCCTCACGTGAAATGAAGAATGACAATAGACTACAGAATCATTTAAATGTCTAGGGACAAGAGAGGTGAATGCACCAAGAAAGTTGCAGACCATGCTGGCTAATGCTGCATACATAAATCTAACAGAAGGTTTACCCACGTCTCTTTTCTCTTGGATTTAGCATCACTTTTATCTTACTGAGGTTTACTAAACACACTTTACTTCCTACTATCTTGAAAGATCATCTGCAGACTGGTGCCATTAAACCGTGTAACCTATGTTTTCCCCCAGAGGCTGTATATACACAATGAATAAAAGGTGTGAAAAGAAAAATGTCAGTTTGTGATCTATAAGGTCTCTGTGAGGGTAAAAGTCTACAATTTTCGTTCCTGATAAAAATCAGAAGTACAATTTAATATTTTAATAGTGGTTCTCCTATATCTTGAATCAGAATTATTTTTTCCTCTCCATGGAAAATTTTCCCTTACTCATTGCCTTTTGACCATTAATCTGTTATGTTCAGGCTGTAACATTTAAGCTGTATGTCACTTGACTAACTCAAGGTTAACTATATAGTCAGTAATAACACCTTATATGTAAGCTAAGAATGGGATATATGAAATAATTTTGCTGCTTTTAAAAGCAGGTGAGACATATTGTTCATGAGTGCATTCACTATTGGAACTGTTTTGTGTGTCTGCTCCTATCCTGAAGTAAGTAAAGCTTATACCAGAATGAAACACCCATTAAATTACCACAGTTTAGTTTCAATTTACTGAGGAACAGAGCAGACTGATGGAACATTTAAAGTGAAAAAGCTTGATCAGTTAGGCTAGGGACAGGCATTACACATAAACCAGTTTAAGTGATCAGAAACTGGTTTAAACCTGTAACAGAACAGACATCCAGTTTGAAAATGGCTGAAACCAGTTTGAGATAAATCTGGTTGAATGTAGTATCAGACTTAACTGATTTGGCTCAAACTGGTTTTGGCAACATCTGTCCCAGATCTTTTGCTGGTTTAAGCTAAACCAGACACCCCCAGCATCCTGGAATGCTCTCTGGGCTGGACAGGGCTCTCTGTTCCACAGCAGGGCTGGCCCCCCCCCTTTGCTCCCTGGCTGGAGCTCTGGCAGAGACTTGCAGGCACAACAGGTACTGCTGGCTTCCCTGTGCCCCCCTCTCACCCCCCTCTCACCACTCGCTGCTTAAGAAGAGATCCCTTCCTGCTCTCTCCCACAGCACAGACTGTAGCCAGCATGTGGTATGCTAGCTACTGCTGTGTAAGGCACACAGAACAGTGTCTGCTTAGGGCTTTTTGGAGACAATCAACAGCTCAGATGGTAATGTCCCTGCATTACTTCCTTTGGAAAAAGCTGTTTAAGAAGAGCTTGTAATGAGTGAGGCTTTGTTTTCTGATGGGGTGTTAAATGCTGATAAAAGAGCTGATAAATGCTCTGTTATCAAGGGGGTGGGGGAGTTCCCTAATCACAGTATCCTGCCAGGCCCTGGCAATGCCTCCCTCAGCTCAGTCTGTGCAAGGGAAGGGAGGGCTGCTCTAGCACCCCCCCCCCC
>NW_017729022.1:44985437-45014967 GCF_001723915.1 Gavialis gangeticus
CCCCCCCCCCCGGCTTCTAGCCTGAACCACTGCAGGCATGTGCCTGCATTTCTGGGATGTCTGGTGGTTACAAAGTGATTTAGCTGAGCCAGGTTAGACTAACCTGAAAAGATTGAATTAATTCAGGCTCAGGCTTTTTGAATGTCTGTCCCTAGCCCCAGTGTATACCTGTTAAGTTTATCCCTACTCCACCTTTATAGTCACTATCAATTCCATTAGCCAAAAATTATGAAGGCTACAATTGGAATCTTAATCATCCTATAAAAGAACTTACCAATACATGAAACAGTAACAGTGTTGGAGAAAAAAAGCAATGGCTACACTTGTAAAAGCTCCTTTTCTTTTTGCTGCAACATACTGGAAGACAAAAAAAACCCCATTTCCATAATGATAACATTTCCAGGGCATGGTAGCAGTGAAAGAAAGGCCTCATGTATCAGTCACCCCTCTCCTACCCCCACCTTCATATTTACAAGCCTCACTGGCATGTTTGACAGTAATAGTGGTACACCCCTAAGACATATTTGCTGTTAACTTATGCTTAGTTATAGTACAATATTACACTTTCTTAGTGGGAGAAGGGAAAGAAGAGGTAATATTTTACATTTTTAATAATACTTTTGATAGGGAAAACAACCTATTTTACCTCCTCAAACGGTAGCCTCTTGCATTTAACTAAATGGTATCAAATCTTTTGTTCCCTGAAACAAGATTTTAAACTGCCTCCGTTATAGAAGCTGTTTCAAGAGTCACAGTACAGATGCTGGGAAAGTTATTTGTAGTAACAGTTATATTTTATGAATATATAGTCTTTCTTCTTTCAATGAATGCTGCATGAATAGGCTGACATTTACAACGTTATTAGCTATTTGAAACTGGTTAAATATACTAAAAACTTCAGTATAAGTGTTCACAAGTTATTAAAATTAGGAATTTAGGAATTGGATGTTGGATCACTATCTAGTCCCAAAGATTTTAGAACAATGGCCAGCATCAGATGTTTCAGAGAAAGGTGTAAAAAGCCTATAATGGGCATATTTTGGAAATTCTGACTCCCAGAATAGTTTTTATCCTAATCTCTTACAGTTAAGGAAAGAAGTAAGACCACAAGTACAAAGTATAATATACCTTCCAAAACTTTTAAAAATGAGTTATTATAACACTGGATATTCCTGTTACTTAAATGTTTTTTTGAATTTCCCTTAAAGTTTTGCTTATGCAATTTCCAAAGGCTACTCTGAATGTCTTAAACTATTTATTATTAGTGATATGTAAGTACTTGAAGCACACAGATTTTTTCTTCTTGCCAAATGGATTAAACTTTAAAAAAAAAAAACCTTGGAGGAAGCAAAAAGATTCAAGATGGCATTTCGAACATACTTATCTGAAGATTCATAATACTAACTGTGGTTGTTACTGCTAGTCAAGCAAATTCTAGGTACTTATATGGTCCCCATCCTACAGTGAGGGTGACAAAAAATTCTCATTTATAGAAAAGTTTATTAAACATATTTAAAAAAACCCATATTAAACATATTACAAGTACTGTTATAGAGAGTTGGTTCCTGCTCAATATTAATCCAGGTCTATGCAGGACAGTAAATGAAAAAAATGCCCTTCTATTTGCTGATCCCCATATAGGTCTAATCATATTTGGGATTGGCTCCAAACCATGCACTGCCTTCAGTGCAGAGTGCTTCAGTACTGTTACGTTTTACCTCTGGCCATTTCTCCTGATTTAGCAAATTTCACCTTGAAGCAGTGAGTATAGAAAGAAGGAAGTCAGCTGCATCTAGCATTTAGCCTTCCCTTACAGCTAGCATTGATATCAAAACCCCCAAAGGGAGACAGGTCTCCACTATCTGCCTTTCTCGTTCCTCATGCTGCAGTACCTGGTTAGTTCTTTTATAGCTGCAGTTGGACAAGAATCTGGGAGTCCTACAAGGGACCTATTATGAGGGATAGGGTGGAAATGGTATACTTTCTCTATCAGCCACTGTCACATGAGAAAATTACTGATGGAAGAAAAGGAAGTTAGTTCTCTACTCCAGTACTGAAAAACAGAAGCGATGATAGACAGTTCTGATAACCTGAAGGAATGTGATCCCAGCCAGTCTTCCTCAGTCTTCATTTCTAATTTGTTGAGGAAGAAGTAGTCTGTAGCTCCTTCCCATGCTCTCAACAGTAATTTCAGTGAAAGCTGGGAAAAAAAGGTGGTGGACTTTGCCATTCAATGTACTCTGAATTCTGTAGCAGAATTTCCTCCCTTAATATTACACGCAGGCACAGAACTTTCTGGCTTCTGAGTGCTTAACTCTGCAACAGTAATGTCCCTTTAATGGAATTTTTGTATATAGAAAAAACATAACATTTAAAATTAAAATAGAAGCACGCTTTAAGGAACATGCTTTGGGCACAAATTCTTCCTACTGACAAAGAATCTTGACATTACTTTTTCTTTTTTTCTTTCTTTTCTTTTGGCTCTAAGCACATCTATCTGAGACTGCCAGTTCTTAACATTTCTTTCAAAATTATATTTGATTATTTAAAGATAAGTTATATGTGAGGATTGAAGTGGAGCAAAATACCTTATCTCATTTTCTTCTTGACAGCCACTACCCCGTTCAGTTTCTTCACTTTCTGGTTTAGATTTGGGATGTGTTTTCTAGGAGCAAAGTACATTAAATACAGATGTTACTTTATAGTTGTATTAACAATTATAAATATTCAGTTATGTTTTTCAATACCAAATGAGACTTTTTACCAAATTTTGTCAGCAGTAAGATTCTTATGCACTTCTTATGTCAAATGACTGCTTGAATGCATGTTAAAATGCATGTGTGATAGAGCTTAGCTATTATAGGTATGTACATTTTAGTATGGGTGTATATACATACACAAAATATATACACATATAACATTTTTATATATTAGTGTGTGTGCATGTGTGTATATAGACTGCTACTTATTATAATGGCGTGTGTGTGTGTGTGTGTGTGTGTGTGTGTGTGTGTGTGTGTGTGTGTGTGAGATAATATTCCATGATAAATGGAAGTAAAAGGACTGGCGCACAAGGTCATAATGGGACACCTTGGCTCATGGTTCCTTAATTTTTGGTCCAATGGTATTTTGTTAGTTTACTACCACATAAGATATTTTAAAATTGGTGGGGGGAGGGACTAGGATAAAATTGGTGGGTTGGGGAGATTAGAAGAACAAAGAAAGTTTGCACAAAGAAATACAAATTTGAATGGTACGTATTTCACATCATGATGAGATGATTCTAGTTATGAAAATCAGGAATTCCTACAGGAGTAATTTAAATAATGCCTCTATACGAATGCTGGTATTTCTCACCTTCCAGCATACTGCTCCCAAAGCAAGGCCAATAAGAAGAGAAAACAATGATGGCAATGCTATGCTTATCCCTTGCAGGCTAGAGCTGCTAGTGTAGCCAAGTGTATCCTCTGTAATTAAAAACAATTTGGTTAGTGAACACAGATTTATGAAAAAAAATATCTTCAGGGTATCATTATCAACAAAACTACATTCATGTACCACTTATATAACATGGCAGCTCTCAGTATCCCTGCTAGCAACGAAAAACCCTGCAAGATACACCTTCAAAGTGTTGTTTGTTGGATGTACTCTTCATGCGAGTATTTTACAGGGAAATTTGTTACCATTGCATAAAGGTACTTTTCAGAGCTTTGAAATCTATGCCTATTAATTCTATCATTAATGTGGGGGTTTTTTGGTCATCGGTAAAGTATACTTCAACAAAAGTTTCTACTCTCTCCATCCCCCATTTATTGGATATTCAGTCCATAATATCTTGCAAGGTTTTATTTTATAAACTGAAAGTAACTCATTAGAGAAACAGACGTATATTACTTTTATAGATTTATATTATTATTTAATTTCTGCAGGACCTAATGCTGTAGTAGGTTGGCACTCTGCCCAGAGATCCAGGCTGGCAGATGGCTGGTTAAGGATACTGGGGCTGCTCAAGAGAAGTTAGTTTAACAAAACCGTCACAATAGGTCAGACTTCCCTCCCTTCAAATTTCTGTGGGAAACTTACTGACCTCATTGTGACCAGGCCTTTTTTAAGTCTGGCTGTATGCTACTTTGTAGTTACCATTTCTTGTAGCAATGTTTGTTTTTAAGGTTTATGCAGGAGGTCCCAACTCCTGTCCTTTGAAATGCACAAGCATTTTGACCTCAGCAGGAGTTGTGTTCATGCTGAAGCCAAAATCTAACCTCCCAGTTGCTTAATCAAGGGAAGGATGTGAAAACTCCTATGGAGTATAGACCTAGCTTCCACCTTATAAAATGCAAACTAAGACACAGGAAATTTTTTATATAGCTGCCTAGTGCCTACCTAGTTTTAGTTCATATCTAGAGCTGGAGGCTGCAATTAAAGTGATACATAATCAAAATAAAAGGGAAAGCTCTAAAAGCAGTGGAAAAAAATCACTGAGGTTAGATAACCAATTTAGAACTCAGTGTTGACAGCATGTGAAACTACTGAGCAAGTGATGCATGCAAAGAGCAAATTATGGTAGTAAGTAGCTAAGACATACTGCCTTAATCAAGGGTATACATGATATATTGTTAAGCAGCCTTTAAAATACATAACTTAAATTTAGAAAGGAGCCTTCTCACTTTTGATTGGTGATCAGCTTTAAGGCCTTTCTGACCTACTGGTTTTTACTTTACAATTGCCACAAAGATCCTTTCTAGCCTATTCCATCTTTCATGTCCCAGTGTAAATACACTTTAACTATAATGTATGGTTTTACAAAGTTTGGGTCCTAAGATGGGTTGAAATTTACAAAGATTCTGAAGGTCCACCAACACTAAAGGGAAATGCTGGTTAAGCAGAATAAATAACTGATCATTGGAAACATTGAAAGGATACATTTTTCTGTGTGGAAGGTGATTAAGACTGCTAAACACATTAGGAAAGCTGAATAGAGGAAAAGACTCTAAAGAGAAGTCCATTCACATCCCCTCAGGAAGAAGGCTGTATGTATGAAAGCTCATGAATGAGCTCGTCTATAAGGTCCCACCCAACCCTGCCTCCTAGAGGCACTTGTTAATCTGGTCTCTTTTGCCTTTGGCTGTATTGCTTCCAAAGCATTTACAGGAAACAAAGAACTAACAGGCAGTCTATAAAACTCATCTTTTATTACACCTTCATGCTATTCAAATGGATTATATATATTTACTGTGACCTATTTGAATAGTGGGAAGGTGTCTCTCTCTCTCTATATATATATATAGACATAGGAGGATTTGCTGACCTGTATTTCAGAAATTTAGGGTCATGGTTCCTTTGGTATCTGAGCATCATGAAGCTATGACCCAAATGAGGCATCATAAATAATCGAGAAATAAATTTGTATTATAATTTTATTTGAATGCAGCCAGATCATATTCTTAGAAGCATTTGACTTACAGTTCTTGTGGAAGAAAGAATTCTGAATTCCTTTTACCCAGTCATATTTCCACATACAACATCTACCAGTCACACAACTAAAATATGTAACTACCTCAAGCTATAGGTACTCCCATTTTTAAAGCTTTACTTAGTATATACTGGGGAAAAAAAGTGAACAAGATTCCAAAGAAAGGCATGTATTTCTGAAGGTGACATGGAGCAGAAAAGCTATTTGATAGTGTGTTATCTGAGGTAATGTCTATAACTTACCAAAATCTCTCCACCTACTCTATATTGCCAAGGTCACGAGGCAATGACAAGTATGTAGACATTTACATACACTTTTAGCAAATATCATTCAACACAGTGAGTTATAAAGGTATTCAGGCAATTGCTATATTTTCAAATTTGTTAATATATACTTCAAAAAGTCATTAGACCATATACAAATTTGATTTAAAATCACATATCAACAATTCAGAAAATCTTCCTTTTGGCAAGAATTTGTCCATTTAATTTTCTCTTTCCTTTCAGATTTACACAAATCTTAAAAGGACTATTTGGTTTGCTTTATATAGGATGTAAAACATATAAACATAAACTAATACACATGACTAATCAGGTCCTGAAAAAGTCTTATCTATTTGATAATGCTTTCCAAGATTACTTGAGGTTTATACAGTAATGAACTGCCAAGAGTTGGGAGACTGAAATTAACCATGAATTGTATTATCATGTGCCATTTATTTCCGATAACATTTAAAATGGCCCAAGTAATCTGAAAACGAAGAAGTTTGGCCCCCAAGGAGATCTAAAGATAGATCAGAAAACAAGAATGAGGAACTGGTACAATATAGAATAATAGAAAATGAGAGTTGGAAGGGACCTCAGGAGGTCATCTAGTCTAACCCTCTGCTCAAAGCAGGACCAGCCCCAACTGGATCATCTCAGCCAAGGCTTTGTCTAGTCAGGTCTTAAAAACCTCCAAGGATGGAGAGTTCACAACCTTTTTGGGTAACCTGCTCCAGCGCTTCATGACTCTCCTAGTGAGAAAGTTTTTCCTAATATCCAATCTAAACTTCTCTTGCTGAAACTTGAAACCATTGTTCCTTGTTCTGTCATCTGCCACCACTGAGAACATATAATAATACATTCATATACTTATATGTTAAGTATGTTAAGTAGGTTATATGTAAACTCTTCTCATATGAATCATAGCACAGATAGGTCTTTAAAAGCAGGAATCTTTTTCAGAGTAGAAAGCAGCCATGCACATATGCTCAGTATGGGTATTTAGTGCTTGTGGGATGGTGTGAAGGCAGAGTGCTTTGCATGACTGGCTGATCTGAGCAGTTAAATTTCACGCTGGGAGAGCAGAAGGTGCCATGGCATGAGAGAAATGAGACAGAGGTTGATTACAGTCATTCTGATTTTTATTTGAAATTTGTATTTTATTACAAAAGAAGTTTCAACCCCCAAATGTGGAAAGAACCACTGAATTAAGGCTTTGGTTTCAGCAGATTTAGGGCTTACTTGTTTCTACATTTACCTTCCCTTTATGTAATCGCTAATAGGCTTACATTCCCATAACCTTTAGATATTTCAAATGGTGGAAATAACTAGTGTGTAGTTGCTTTTAGGCTAGGAACAGATATTCAAAAGCCTAAGCCTGAATTGATTCAACCTTTGCAGGTTAGTCTCACCTGGCTAGGCTGAACCGGTATGTAACCAGACAGACATTCTCTGGACTGAGGAAATTCAGGCACATGCCCGCAGTGGCTCAGGTTAGAAACTGGGGGGCACTAGAGTAGCCTGCCCTTCCCTTCCACAGTAGTGAGCTGAGGGGGGCATGGCCAGGCCCTGGCAGGATATTCTGTTTAGGGAGGTCTGCCTGCAGCATCCCAGGCTTTTCCCCACTGGCTGCTCAAGTGGCCGGACTGTTGCAAGATTCCAGCTCCCTGCTAGCACTCTGAGGCAAGGCGGGGAGGGAAGGGAGGGTGTGCAGTACGTACATCTGATGATGATATGGAGCTTTTCAATTTCCCTCCCTGCTTCTTTATACCGTCTGCAGCAAACTGACAGGCAAGCAAGCCCGCAGGAGGTTGATAAGAGTGGTTATCACCCCACTAGCAAAACAACAGCTTCTCTCCATTGCTTCAAACTCTTCTTAAACAGCTTACCAGCTGATCTGTTGATTAGCTCCAAAAAGCCTTAAGTGGTCACTGATCTGTTAGTATGTCCCAGTAAACTGGAGTCAAACACAGACATATTCTCATTAGCTAGCATACCACATGCCTACGGTCCATGGGGCTGGGGTCTGTGCTGTGGGAGATGGGAGGGAGGGCACAATTCCTGCTTGAGCAGCAAGCAGCGAGGGGGGAGTAGGGCAGGGGGAAGCCAGGCAGACCCTACTGTACATGCAATCTCTTCTGGAGCTCCAGCGAGGGAGCAGAGGGGAGGGGCAAGCTCTGCTGTGGAGCAGAGAGCCCCACCCAGCCCAGCCCAAAGAGCATGCTGGGATGCTGTGGGACTCTGGTTTATCTTAAACCAGCAAGGGGCCTGGGACAGACATTGCATAAACCTATTTGAGCCAAATCAGTTAAGTCTGACACTACATTCAATCAGGTTAATCTCAAACTGATTTCAGCTATTTTTAAACTGGTTCGTGTGCACTGAACATTTGTTCTGTTACAGGTTTAAACCAGTTTCTGATCACTTAAACTGGTTTATGTGTAATGTCTGTCCCTAGCCTTAATGTCCATCAAAGTCTTTAGTTGTCATTTGGTTACCAAGCCATGGACTGAGAGAAAGAGAATCTGAGAGAATAAATCCTCCCTTGTGGAACCAGGTTTACCTTCCTATAACTACAAGCAGTTCTGGGAGCTGTTCTGTACTGGAGCACTGCAGTCAGTAATAGCAAAAGTTACATGCCTTGAACATGATATATGTTAGAATTTGCATGAACTTGAAGGTTATAATATAGTTTATTTCTGGAACTTGACTGATAGAGTACAGAATTGAGGGGTTTTTGTAAATTGTCACTGGTAGCAGCGGCAATCCCTCACGGTAGAGAAGGATCACTTTCATGGGTCAAGTGAAAAGTTGTAAATTAGTCTACTGATAAACTAATAGCTGATCCTAGAGCTGCAGACTCTCTGGCAAACACCACAGGTGGTACTTACTGGGAGGGTTGGACCATGGATTTCTCAGTGTTGTTTCCTTTCCTTCTATTTCTGTCATTTTTCTGCCTCCAGGGTAGGATGGTTTTCCTCAAAGTTAGATGTACCTTCTCTCACAAGATGTAGCCAGGTAGCCCTGTCATGGTCTAGTTTTTTCCAGTTTGTGGTGTCAATACTGCACTTCTTAATGTTCACCTTGAGGGTGTCCTTAAAGCATTTCCTTTGGCCCCCACATGTCCTTGTCCTTGGTTGAGTTGTGAGTACAGCAGTTGTCTCAGGGGCACAGGCCCAAAAAAGGGGGAAGCCTTGCTCAGAGGCAAACCCCAAGCAGAAAGAAGAAAAAATAACAACTTACCTGTTGCAGGGACTGGGAAGAGTGGGAAAACGTGTGGCGGGGAACCGCCCATGCGATTCATCACCCGTGCCTACATTCAGTTCCCTGTCTAGTCTTTTTTTCTGTTGTTAAGTTCCCTTGGCAGTTGTGGTCGCAGCGTCTTGATTTTGGTTTTATGCCAGATCACCATAGGGTGAGGGGCTTGTGGTGAAGGTGCTACTCATATTCCCCTTTAGGGTCGGTCCATTTTCCGCCCCTAGTGAGAGTGGGTTAGCATAGCCCTTAGCGCTAGGCCAAGACAGACGGGACTTCATCTAATAATGAGGACACAATGGTGAGGGGCCTTCGTGAAGGCTAACGGCCTCAGATGTGGGCAGCACAAGGCAAAGAGGAAGGCAGGCTCAAGGGCCGACAGTGACCAGACCTTCCAGATCCAGCCAGGGTCCAGGGGTCCTTGCCAGCAGGAGGAGTGGCAGAGGCCCAGGGAAGATATCAGCAGGGGGTGGCTGCAAGAAAGGATTAGGAGGCCCATCTCCAAGGTTGGCACATGGTCAGGGTGTAGGGAAGGTTGGAGCCCTGTGAACGCCAGAGACGCGGGACCGCACTGGAGGCATCATCCGAGGTGACCCCCTCCACTGAAGTAACACTCAAAGTCATGGCAGGCAAGTTTGGGGGTCGCTCTGAAGACAACCGAGGTACCCTCCGGGGCCTACATGAAGGCTCCCGGTTGGCCGGAGCAGCGGACCAGGCAAAGGCAGCGCGAGAACATACCATCGAAAGGAGATGGGCACACAGTTGTTTCAGTAAACATACATCAGGTATGTACACACCAGTGAGGACACTGGCACTGTGTGATGATCCTCCGACTTTATGCCAAGGATCTTCTGGAGGTAGTGCTGCTGATGTTGTTCCAAACTTTTCAGGTGGTCCCTGGAGGTCACCCAAGCTTCACAGCTGTAGAGAAAAGTTGGGATTACCATAGCCTTATATAGTAGGAGCTTTGTTTGAATCTTGATATCCTGACCACTGAACACATGATGATTCAGTGTTCCAAAGGCAGAGCTGGCACATTGGACCCTATGCTGGATCTCCTCATCGATGTTGGCCTTCTCTGAGAGATGGCTGCCAAGGTATGTAAGCATTCAACGTTCAGCAGCTCCTGTCCATCAATGAGGATCTTTGCCCAGGAGAAGATTGGTCTGGAATGGGCTGGTGAAGCACTCTTGTTTGTCTGATGTTAAGAGTCAGTCACAGTCATTGGTATACTTAAGAGAGCAGTTAAGGGCCATTTGTAGGTCTTCTTCTGTATCAGCATTGGCAGCACAATCATTAGCATACTTAAGAATCACAATCAAGGTTGAAGTAACTTTGGTTTTGTCACGGAGATGGGAAAGATTGAAAAGGTTCCTGTCCCTCCTGTACTCGGTGCCAATGCCATGTGGCAGACAGTCAAGGATGAGTATCTTGATGACTGCAAGAAAGATTGAAAACAAAACTGGTGCAATCACAGAGCCCTGCTTGACACCAGTTCAAATGGCAAAGAGCTCCATAGAGGAGCCATTGCATAGGATGGAAGCAGTCAGCTGGTCATGAAAGAATCTTAGGATGGTGATACATTTCCCTGGCATCCCAGCTTTGATAAGATCTCCCATAGAGCCTCACGGTTAACAATTAAAGGCTTTGGTCAAATCAATAAAAGGCCATATATAGCTCCCGGTGTTGTTCTTAGCATTTTTCCTGGATCTGCCAGGCTGCAAGATGACATCCATGATGCCTCTTAATGGTCTGAAGCCATATTGAGACTTGAAAAGTATTTCTTTAGCAAGAGGAAAACAGACAATTCAGCAGAATTTGAATAAGGATCTTCCCAGTGATGGAGAGGAAGACGATACCTTGATAGTTTCCACAGTCAGATTCATCTCCCTTTTTAAATATGGTGACAATACTGGCATTCCTTAGGTCAGTGGGAATTTCCTACATGTTCCAGATTTTGAGAAACAGTGGGCACATTTACAGGTGAAATTAAAGTGATGCAATAAACTCCACAGCAGTTGGAGCTGGAGTAAAGTGCTCCCGGGTGCAGCGTTACATGTGCACCTGGGGCTGCACAGCACTTTGAGCCAGGGCAAAGCAGCCCTGGGCTAGTAGGTGTCTGGGGGGTCAGCCCCAGGTGGTGGCATCAGGGCTGGCTGGGTCACGAGGGTACAAAAAATGTAGAGCCATGTGGCTAAGTGGTAGGCTCCCACATTTTAGCACCCTTGTCACCATCAGCCCCTGTCACCATCTACATGTACATACATTTTACATGTGTAGATAGTGACATTTTACTGTAGAGCTAGTTAGTCAACTCCACAGTAAAACACATATGTAAATGCACCCAGTGTATGGATCGCATTGGTCATAGTTTTCCTGCCAATTTTGAAGATCTCAGCTAGTATGCCATCAGGGCCAGACCCTTGGCTGTTCTTCATCTGTCTTATTGCCTAGTGGACTTCTTCAGAGGTTAGTGAATGGGCAAGTGCTTCCTTTACTGGATGCTGCAGGATGGATTCGACAGTTTCATCAGTCACTCTTGATTCTCAGTTCAGGAGCTTTTGGTAGTGCTCCTTCCAGTGGTTTTTTATGAACTTGTTGTCTTTGAGGAGTGTACTGCCATCTTCAGATCTAAGTGGGGTGAATCTGCAAGAGCCTGGTCTGTACACAGCCTTAATTGCTCTGAAGACACTCCACATTCCATGATTTTCAACATATTGTTGGATTTCTTTCGCCTTCTCTTCCCACCATGTGTTTTTGATTTCTTGACTCTTCCTCTGGGCTTCAGGTTTAAGTCGTTAAAAATTCCCTGCTTCTGGATGTAGGATGGTTTTGCCGGTCAAAGAAAGATTTTCTCTTCTGATCCAGAAGGGCTTTGATTTCAGTGTTGTTTTCATCTTGCTGAGATATTTGGAGGGCTTCGCAGTTTCTAGGGGTCTGAAGGCATCTGATGTTGTACTGTCTTCAGACTTATTTGGGTTGCTTTGGACATTTCAAAACAACCCTAAATGGACATGATTGATCTCACTAAGTGATGATCAGGCCAGCAGTCATTGGCTCTTCTCATAACATACATGATATGAACATCTTTTACATCATGCACTCTTACAATGGCACCTCCTTGACTATGTCATTGTTTCAAATGAAGGTGTTGCCATGTTGTCTGAAGATAGTGTCACATAGTCTGAAGATAGTTTTAGTAATGACAAAGGTAATGCTCCGCAAATGTACTGAGTAAGAGGATGCTGTTGGAATTGGCCTTGCCCACTCCTTCCTTCCCAACAGTGCCTTTCCACATGTTAAAGTCCCAGCCAACTTCTGGATTGCAATCTCCAAGGAGGAGGATTTTATCCTCTTTCAGGATGATAGGATTTCATTAAGGTGAGTATAAAACTTTCTATTTTTCCTGGGCATTGAGTGTTGGGGTATATGCATTGATGACAGTAGCAAATAAATTGTTGGTCCATTGGAGGTGGAGAGTAATGAGGCGTTTGTTAATGCCAACAGGAAATTCAGTCATTTGGCTGACAATCCAGTTCTTAATGGCGACACCAACTCTGTGCATTTGCCTGGCATTTGCAGGTTTCCTGTCTGGAAGAACACATAGCAACCCCTTCCTCTGTCAAATGGCCTATGTCTGCACATCTGGTCTTGCTGAAAGCAATGATATCAGTGTTGTATCATGAGAGTTCTCAGGTGACAATACCTG
The DNA here is from genome assembly GCF_001723915.1 of Gavialis gangeticus. Classification (NCBI taxonomy): domain Eukaryota; kingdom Metazoa; phylum Chordata; order Crocodylia; family Gavialidae; genus Gavialis; species Gavialis gangeticus. Next base: position 44,998,138 of record NW_017729022.1, read on the forward strand.
TTCTACATTTGGGTTTGTCACTGCTCAGGTCATCTATTAGGGTTCGTACATTCCAGGATTCAAAGGATTTTTTTGTGTTTTGACTGCAATTTGAGTGATCCCCTGGAACTGGCTATCTAGTGGGGTAAGATAAGGTGGGACAGCCTATGTTTGGGGCACCTTTTCAAGCCCCCTCCCAATACAGGGTGAGTAGAGGGAATCCTAAAAAGGATTGCTCAGTTGGATTTGCAGCTGCCAAATCACCCTCCTGTCCCATTCCAAGAGTAAAGCAACCAACACAAGATTGCTGCCTGCATGTGGATCCATGAGTAGGGACTCCTGGTGATCATTTTGTACTTGTCACCACTCGTCCATTGCCAGAAGACTTTATAGAGGCTATGGGTACTGGTGGTTGCTGACTGTGATAGATGTTGGATCCAGTGGGAGAAGCCTGTGCCTGACCTGTTTTATGTGATGAGGCTGTTGCACATTGGCAAGCACGTGGATCTTGGTGGAGGAGAAAACTGTGTCCAATGACAAGGAGATCCAAGATGACAGGGGTTACTCTTCCACTGCAGTCTTCATCCATTTTTGCAGCCACTGAGAAGTATGCCTTCTTCATCTGCCTGCTCCACCATTAAAATCTTTATGTTATGTTGGACTCCTTTTCACCCGATACCTCACCTTTGACCTTACTGCAATGGGAGACCCTATCAGTGCAGAAGACTCCCAGTAGTATTCCTCTTAGGGTCATCAGTATAAAGTTGTAAGCATTCCATGAAGGTAAATTCTGACAACCAGTTATATTGATTTTAGAGAATGTACAAACTGTGCTGGTATTGTGAGTGGGGCTCACAGTTACCACAAGTTATTACTGCTGGGCATTGTCTACACTACACTAGTGATGCTAGAAGAACTCTGAGTCTGCTGATAGAACTTTCAGTGCATCTACATCAAAATCTTCTTTGTGATGGCAGAGTTATGTTCCCTCTACCAAGTGGAGTAATGCCTCTGCTGCCACCTGGGAACAGGCAGGAGTAGACACTTTCATATCAACTGACTTCTGGGTCCCTTCAGCCACCAGTGCCTTCTAATGGTTTCGCGGTCATGGTGGCTGCATTCTGAAGTCAGAATTTGTTATGACAGAGCATAGTAAATATAGACATAGTTTTGACTCCCTCTCAGAATGTAAAGTTCTCCTCTGAATATGTCTATAAATTCTTTAAGATCTATATGTATGCATCAGTACAAAGCTTGATGCCTCAAGACTCGAACAGAAGCAGCTGATACATGACAAGGGTACTTGCTTCTTTCCGAGACTTACACAAATAAAATGAATACTTGGAAATGAATTCCTCAGAGATTAGAAAGTCTGTCATCTTACTGGAGTGAACTTGAGAACTCTATCAAACTGAAATGAATTTAAGATTTATTATAATTAACACTAGGAATAGGATCCAGAGGAGGTAATCTGCAAGCACAAATGAGTTTAAGACTGAGAGCCTCATGAGGAGGTCAGTGTGGTCTGAATGGAACATGTAGTTTGCAGTCTTCGTAAAATCCCTACACAGCACATTAGGAACTTGAAAGCTCTGTAACAGTAAGTTACTAAGGGGCATATGCTGACAGGTTTTGGCACTGTTAACCCACATTAAAGTGAGTGAGAGTTGAAGCTTCCTTATACTGCTCAGAAGTACTGGGTCTGACTTAGCACTTTGCAGTATTGGGTCCTTAGTAGGGGTGTGCAAAGCAAGCTGTATTCTATTTGGATTCAGATTTGACCCAATTCAGGGGACAGTGATTCCATTAGTTGATTTGGATCACTGTTTGGATTCAATTCAGCGGAATCCAAATCTGAAGATTTGATTCCAGTTTGGGGAATCAGTGATTCGGCCACAGACACACCTTTACATGTTTTTTCTACATACCTTGAGGTACCAGGCATGACTGGTGGGGTGGATGGACTGTCCCAAAGGAGCGCTAGGGGTGGGGGGGCGCCCACATACTCACAGCGGACCCCCCCACACTCCCCTGGCTCAGCGATCGGCCATGGGGGGACCCCGGATGCCCCCCAAGACCCAGGAGGTACCAGTTGCTGAGCCACAGGCGGTCCCCTGCATGCTCCATGGTGGACATGGTAGTGGACTGGACATGCTTCTGGTCCACTTCTGGGTCCGTCGCTGAGTGAGCTGGGGACCCCCTCCCTCCCATGCTCCCATTCAATGCTCCATCTGCCCTACCATCTGAGCATTCATGAGCCACCTGGTACCTTGTGTTATGTAGAAAAAACATATAAAAGCTGTGTCTATGTATGAATCATTGACTCTCTCCAAATCGATTCGGAGGGTTCCGACTCAATTTTTTCAAGTTGACCTTGAAGACATCCTTGAAGCACTTTCTCTGCTCTCCTTTTGTACACAGCAATTGAACAATTGGCAGTACTGCAAGTTAAATATTTATTTAAAAAATTCAATAAGATAGATGGTGAAATACAAAAGTAAAGCACCATTCTGAACAAGCTGAGTTTATCTTTTTTCAGTAAACAAATAATTTTATTTAGGGGTAGGCGGAAGGAGAAATATACTGGAACATATAATAGCCCCACATCCTATACAACCTTATTAATATAGCACAACTACCATCCAGACAAAATGAGGATGGGATCAATTGCCTGGATTCCCATTTATTCTTTGGTTAGTTTGAGTAGAATATATTTAGCGTAAATCTTGTCAGAAAAGAGAGGAGGAAAGGAGCTTAAGATGACTGATGGAATTTTTTCCTTTTTGCATTCTGAAAGCAGACTGATTTACTTACATTTTAATTTTATTAAGCTGCAAAAAAGTTCTCAAACACAGCTGTTGAAATAAACATTGATTCAAAATGTAAAAAAACCTTAAAGCTAATTTCCTCATACTATCCACAGAGTTCCATTTTAAATTATTCTTTTGCATTTCACATTTTTACCAAGTGCAGTTTAGAATTCAAAACAGTTTCCAAGTCATTTTTTCCTGTAAGCAGATTTATTAATAGATGCAATATGCATAATTTGTCATTCTCCTGGAAGAGTACGATTGTAAACACAAAGAATTTCTATAAAAATAGTCCAGAATTATTGAAACTGTTTTTTCTTCTTAAAAATATCGTATTGTAGAGAGAAATGGTCATAAGCTCTGGCAATGTTTTTCATGCAAATTTTCAAGTAATTTATCCATTGTCTTAATGTGGTTTCGGTAGAGGGATTTATTTTCCTGATTCCCCCCTTTGCATCCTTCTTCAAATGTTTTCAATGTTTTCCTCTCAAGCTTTTTGTCTGTGTGCACATTTTAAAATTATTTTAATGAAAACTGTTAGTTGCTATTACTGCCCTCTCTGTGATGGGTACCTGTATGTAAATAGGGAGGCAGGGAGAGACTGCTCCAAGTCATGTATCACCCAATCATCCCTTCTAAAGACTTGGAAGCAGGCAGGGCAATGAGAGCCAAGGCTGAGAAAGTGAAGGGCTGGTGTGCTTGAGCCACAAGGAGACAGAGCCAAGAGCAGAATGGTAGGCAATAAAGCGCTGTGTTAACTAATCCCCGCTGGCACAATATTGGGGGGAAGTACCTTGTTCTTAGTAACTTCTCCTGTCTCACTGCCAGGAGCTGCACATTTTCCCTTCATCACAGCAGACTATAACATGTTGCCTTCTTCAGCACAAGCAGCAACAGGCTTTCTACTGTACTAACACATAATTCAACCAGATACACATGAAGCACGTAGAGTAAGTTAGAAAGAAATGTATAGTGTGCCATGGCTGATTCTGGGAAAAAGGAACAAGGGAAACTATTATACCCTAAGACGAGATGCTGGCAGGGAAAGAAATTGCTTTTGGCATAGTATCAAGAACAACTAAGCAGAATCATAGAAAATTAGGGTTGAAAGGGACCTCAGGAGGTCCTCTAGTCCAACCCCTGCTCAAAGCAGGACCATCCCAAACTAGATCATTCCAACAAGGGCTTTTTTGAACAGGGCCTTAAAAAAACCACAAGGATGGAGGCTCTACTACCTCTGTAGGTGCTTCATCACACTCCTAGTAAGAAAGTTTTTCCTAATATCCAACCTAAACTTCCCTTGCTCCTTGTTCTGTCTAAGATCCTTTTCTTGCTAAGAATTGTCTGCTTCCTATTTCCCTCATTGCACACCATGTTCCTTCAAGCTTCTGATGTCTTCTTTGTCCACTCCAACTCAGAGGCAGCATCTACACAGGATGCTTACTGTACAGTAGCACGTTAGTACTGCGCAGTATCAGCGTGGGGCATGAACTGAGACGCAAAGGTACTGCGCAGTAGTAATGGGCTGCTGTAGAGTCAGCATCACCAGGAAGCCATGTGGAGATGCTACTGTGCCAGTTACTGCACAATGCAAATACTAAATGACTGCACAGTAACAACTGCACAGTTGGCATCTCATGTAGACATGGCCAGAATCGGGCAAATTAGGTGATGTTCTCAGTGCCTCCCCCATAGAGAGAGAATACAAGATGTCAGAACATCCGTTCCTCCTCTGTGCCTGGAAATGGTCCGCTCAGGACCTGTTCAGACATCTCCCACAAATATCAGCAACACCTCAGACATGGACAGGGCTCTGACTCTGAAAGGAATTGGTGATTTTATATCTGGTCTAATTGTTGGGTCTGAGGGTTTACTAGATCTAAAGTATATTTTAAAGTTGAGATAAGTAAAATTGTTTTAGATTTAAAACAAGTTAAAAATCAACCCAAAGGCCTAAACATACTCCCGTTCTACCTTAAAAAATTAATGTGATATGTTTCTAAGGAGCCCTCATTTTAACCTTAATCTTAAGTCATAAGTAGCAATGAGGAAAGAATCTACCTCTTTATTTTTTTTAGGGATTCTTTTAAATTTTTTTTTTAGGGATTTGAGTAGGGGAATAAGACTGCACTGAAGTATCTTAGATGTGAAATAGGATTTGGGCCAAAAGTTTATATTTAAATACTTTTATGTTTCACCCCTCAAAAATGCACATATTAGATATCTTGCATTTTTAAGCTTGTCTAATTCTATTCCAGCTATGCAGTTGGTTCAATAGAAGATATCACCCTAAAAAGGCCTTGCTTCTTGCAAGTTAAACAGGGCATTATAGTCATGTCAAGCTAATTTCCATCTCTTTCTATTTGAACATAGCCAAATATGCTATGTGAAAACACTCACTGGTTTAGGTTGAAAGGAGCCTGACATAGTAAAGCAACTATTTTAATTTCCTAAGGCTGACTCAGGAAAGCTAAGCTAACAATATGAAACATTTTTATCCTGTATCTATTAAAACATTTGGAGCAGCTTAATTTGTTGAGGGCCTGTGGTTAGTCAATCCTAACATTAGTGAATGACTGTGAAAAAATTTGTACATGTGACCCTCTCCATTTGCAGGGGACATGTTCTTGTATCCCCTGTGAATGGTGAAATCTGTGAATAAGGCACTGCATTCATGAATGCAGTGCCCCGGCAGCTGGCAGGGGAGGCATGGCTGCGGTGGCAATGGTAGGAGTGTGGCAGAGGTGGCGGGAACCTGGCAGCAGCAAGCATGGAGCTCCAGAGGAGCTCCTGTAAGTGTATAAAGTGTATTTAAAATGCGAGTTTGGGATTCACAAATATCTGAAACCGCAAATGCCAAAACCACAAATAGTGAGGGTTTCCTGTATTCTCTCATTTCTCCAACCCACTGCAAAGCACAGCTGGAGTCTGACAATCAGATCATTCTATTTTGGTGTAATACATTGTACACAGTTTACCACTGGATATTAATCTGATCCATCTGAGTTGCACAATTAAGACTGTTTTGTTCTTAAATGTTCATTAAAAAAATTAAGTATTTGTGTTAAATGCAGATACGTATTAATTTAGTTCAGTCATAGTACTTACGGACACTGCTATCATTGTTATTCTTAAGGGAGCTGGCAGCAACAGGAGGTAATGAAAATGGCTTTGTTTCAGTGACCTTAGAATCTAAATAGAAAATGAATGTGTCAGTATTATACAACTTTAAACAAAATATAGCTTCCTTTATAAAAAAGGCTAAAGGTGGCTACTTTGCTCTGATTATGCAGAAAGTAGAAAGTGAAGCTGGAGCAAAAGACACGTATACTGCAATAAGTAGGCGTGTTTATATCACCTAATATGGAACAGCACCAAAGAAATAAACCCTACCAACTCACTCCTACTCTGTATATGTGTAAGCATGACAATTAGTTATAGTAGATGGCAGTCAGAAGCCCTCAGAAACCCAAGGTGTACAGCCCAGTATCATTCTCTTTAGGCAGAGAGCCTGAGACTGGTGCTTGGGTGTATCCTTGAAGCCACTCAAACTTGCTCTAAGCATGAACGCCTCATGCCTCCTGAGGCTGGGGGTGCATGGCGACCGCTCACAGACACTGCCAGCAGTGTCGGCAGCACACCCACATGCATCCCCTACACGTTGTGAGTGGCTCTAAGGTCATTTGCCTTATCTAATTGTTAGGTTTGGCTGTCTGCAGAGTGAAAGTGAATGGGCAATGGTCACTTCTTTGGCAGTAGCCCTAGATAGCCAAATAGGCTTGACTGACAATCCCAGTGTGCCCATATATGGAACTATTCCAGAATATCTCTTATTATGGATGTTCCAGAATAACTACATGTTTAGACAAACCCTTAAATCCTTAGATTATGGCAATAACTTACTTCAAGTTTTATTAATGTAACTGTGCATTTGCATATGTTGCCCTAGGCCTTAGTTCAAGATCAAGAATGAGTTCTTCAGTGATGAAGAATCATCATGAGAGCCAAAAAAATTAAGCAGCTAGGCATCCATTAATTTGAAGAATGACAATGAGGATACATGTATGAAACCATAGTAATTTAAGACAAGCTTCTTAAATTTTCAGTACCATATATTCATGATTTTGCCCACCCCCTCTTCAGGGAGAGTAGTAAAAATTAAGAGATGATTTTAATAGGGTACAAAATTACACTTTATTCTGGTCCAGTAGGATCATTTGGACTTACTTTCTACCTTATGACTATTCAGAAAACTCAGAATTGAATATAAGTCATTTTCAAAAAGATCAATTAATTCTTCAAGTTAAGCACAAGATAAATACAGCTGTTATAGCATTGTAAAGACAAAACCCAGGATATTTTGTTGAAGTGATCACAATCTTAAGACAGTACACTTAAATAATTTAAATTGTATTACTATAGTAGCAGCACTATGCATTATAGTTTTTTGGGTACCATAATTAATTCCTTAGTATTCATAGCAGATGTAAAAGTCTTAGAGCTGGTAGTCACTGATATTATGATATCTGAAGATAACAAATGGGATCCTCTAATATTTTAGTAAAAGACAATATGCTTATTTAGAGCAGCTGAAAATGTGGCCCAACTAAAATGGGATCCATTTTACTATCTTACCATTAAGTGGTGTTTCTGTTGTTGAAGGCAGAACACAGTCATCATAATCTGATATTTCTGAAAATGTCTTAAAGGCTTCAATGATGTTGTTAAAATGCCTAAAGAATTCCTCAGGAATGAACTTGTCTTCTTTATAGAGGTGGTCGCTTTCTTCTTTAAAATTCTAGAGGAAAATATAGAGTTCTGTATTAAAAGGTCCAAGTACTTATTTCAAGCATTGTGGTTTAGTATATAGACAATAGGTTTTTTATAAAAAGAATATTAACAGGTGACAAAAATGCAGTTAAAATTTTCGGTTGTGGAGTTCCATTTTAACTGCAGAAATCTCAAACTTAACACTGAAAACTTAAACTCAAAACTCAAGAGTTACTTTTAAAAGCTAATGTTTTCAATCCAGCCTTTGCATATATGTCACAAAAATGTACATTTACTTCTCCCACCGTAACAGATAATGCAAGATTATGTTTTAATTCCCTGTTAGAAACTGTCTTAAGCACCTGAAATTTTGCAAGGTGTACTTGACCCTTTTAATGTGAACATGATACTCAACTATAATGAGGAACTATAATTATGACAATACTGGACAATGAAATACAATCAGCTGGACTTTTAAAGGGCTTTTAAAATGGGAGTATCCAAAAGTTAAGGCAGGAAAAGACAAGCTAAGTGAGATCTGAGCATCTCACTTTGTTTCTCTTTAGATGAGGTTTCTCTCTAGCTCATCTTAGGTAGCTCATGTTGCAGTAACATTAGACTGCAACATGGGGCCAATATAGGTTGGAAGCCATAATTCAGAATCCCAGGATGCATTGCTCCAAGTCCCCTCCAAGATGGACAATCTATCCTCCGGAGTTCTACTGCTCTAATGTGGCAGCCAGAGAAAGCTGGCACCTGAGGGAGTCCTATAGCAGGTAGAATTCTTCCCCTCCTCCCCTTCTCACTCAGAGGCACATCTCCTACCATGTTCTTTCTTCCCCTTCCACCTTCATTTTGAGCTCACCTCCCACCTCCTTTTCAGGGCATTTCCCCAGCTCCTGGCTCCCCACTCACATTACTGCACATGCTGTCCCAGAGGCAAAAGAAGTTCCTGTCCCACTCCAGGTGCTGTGCAGGGGCTCAGCTCAGCCCTAAGAGGAGCAGCAGTGGTGGGAAAGAAGGTTTCCCCTCCCTGCCCCTGGTACTTCCAAGGCTGTCAGGAAACATGCAGGGGCTGGGCTCAGCTTGGGAGAGCAGCAGCAGTGAACAGGCTTTCCCTCCGTGCCTGCTTCCCCTGGGTGTCCCCCCTCTGCCTGGGAGAAGGCAAGGAGGGGGAGCCCACTCACCATCTGATGCTGCTGCTCTCTGGGCTGAGCTGAGCCCCACATGCAGCACTGGAACAAGACAGGAGCACCCTTCATCCCTGAGATGGAGCCAGCAGCACAGGTGAGTGAAGAACTTTGAGAGCAGTGGGGTGGCAGGTAAATTAGAGAGGTGAGTGAGTGAGGACATGCAATAAACCTAACCTGAGCAGGAAGGGGCCACACAGGCTCCAATGAGTGGGGGTGGCATAGACCTGATCCTGGAACCTGCATTGCTTATACAGTGGAAGCTATACTGCTGCTAGACAGCTGGCCAGGTGGGTGGCTACAGTGCAGAACTGGCAGCTCCCAGCCATGCCCCAGCTCACCAGCAGCAGGTCAGAGCTCCGCACATTAATGGGCATAAACTCATAACATACAGCTGCTTACAGCACATGCTAATTTTCATACTGCCTAACATTTCTTAGAGTTAACATGTGCAAACTGTAGTATGTAACTACACCCTAAGATCTACCAGTCTGCCTCTCTGGGGTGTGTCTGCAAATAAGAGCAGGGCCCTTAATTGAGGAAACCCAGTTACTGCAATGTTTATTGAAAAAATGTGTTCAATAAAAACATTGGACTCTTTACTGATAATACTGAGCATGTTAGTTTTTCCTTTCTTTTTTTCTTTATTTTTATTTTATTTTTACAACAACTTTGTCTGTCATGACAGCAGTCGCTTATAACAGCAGTTCAAATTCAGCCTGGGCTAGTTTTTATTCCAAATAAGGATTGGGAAGTTAGGAACACAGGTAAAACAAATCAACCTTGTAGGTATCTAACAATGACTTAGGTGGAATTTCAGTATCTAAATCACAAAAGTGATTTCATTCAACACTAATCAAGCAGCTGCAAAGCCATAAGGTTACTTAAACTCATTAGGTATTTTCATTTTGGCCTGAAAAGATACCAGGGTGTCTTGTCTTAGGCTAGTGATCTATATCAGCCACTTAAGCATATAACTCTGGTCTAACATCTGAATTAATCCAGATCAGTATAATATTTTAAGTTCCAAATTCCTATGGTGACCAGAGTATACCTAATGATTCTTTGATGGTGACAGTGTACATGTAATTTATACAAAATGTTGCTGAAAGAGGATGAAATGGAGCTCATTTTTTTGCCCAGTAGCCTAGTAGTTAGAACATTTACCCAGAAAATGGGAGGCCTGGGTTATAGGTCCTCCTTATTCTGAGAGGACTCAAACTCAACTCTCTCACTTTCTAGTCAAGTGCTCTAACTGAAAAGCCATTGGCTAACATAAATGGGGACCCCTTCATCCCCTCCTATTGAAGATGGCCCACTAGAAAGGTGGGAGTGTAGGATTTCTAGGACCAGAGGAAAAGCAAACAAGAGGAAGCCTAATGCGGTAGGGGAAAGTGGCCTCCTAGGAGCCCTGGGTTTTAGTCCAGCTATCAGAATAACTTCTACTTTTAGCAAAAGTCTGTAAAATATATAAACTATTCAGTTTGTAGCTAGCTGGATTTGAGACCCAGAACTCCCCCCTTCCAGGAAGTGTCTTTGTTACTGGGTTACAGATTAAGGCTTCTTTTTACTTCCTCTTCCTTTTACAAATTGAAGTCTTAGGCTCCATGAGCAGAACACGCTTGGCTTCCTAGTGGTCATCCCTGCTTCAACAGACAAAGTAGGGGAAAAATCCTAACTCAGGGTAGCTGTATTAGTGTTCAGGGTACCCTCCTGGAAAATATAAGATGTGGGTTTGAGTCCCCCAAACCATGAAACTCCTACTCCTTGAGTGAGACCCATTTGCTATGGTAAAAAAGGCAAGCACTACAACCAGAAGCTATGCTCAAAAGTGGTTGTGAGGTGGCTGTGTTTTATACTGAAGTCAAAGCTGCTGGTAGTTAGGTGTCCTCGTTCAAGCAGATGCCTCTACTCTTGTGCTTGGGAGCTAAAAAAGATAGATGCATCTAAGGTGCTGTCTTGAGACACATGCCTATACCTTGAGGAGGAGTTCAAACACACCTCTGTGCATAGTGATTCCTATTTGTAGCTAGCTGTAGATGCCTCCCTAGGTACTTAACACTTGGAAACATACTTGGGAGGGCCCCAGCTCTCCTATGCACAGCACAGGGATCCTAAGCACTCAACCTTGATCTAGTTTACTCTCCTGGGGGCATGGAATTTAAGCACTATGGGCACATCCAGACATCTGTAAATGTTCGTTTCCCCAGGGACAAGTAGCAGCAGTGCACCTTGCATCACAACTACTTGTCGTGGAGGAACACTCATGCCACACTCACTTTGGTGTGCAGCAAGTTACCCTGGATGGAGTAGGGGAGGTTGGTGCCAGCACTGTGCTAGCCCCAGCAGCCTTATGTGCCTGCTGGGGGGCCTCCCACGGCTGCAGCTGTGGCAATCCTGCAGGGCGGAGCCTGGCTGGCAGCCAGAGTGCGGTTCTAGGTGGCCAGGCACTGCTTCTGAGCAGTGCATGCTGCCCAAGTGTGTGCTGCTCTGGGGTTTTTTTCCCCCCTAGATATCCAGGGGTCAAAAAACCCACAGAAAAAAGGAAAAAAATGGAGCAGCAGACACTTGGGCAACATAGCCTGTGTGGTATGTGCAGCTGCAAATGTGTTTACAGTGCCACATACCTCACGACCACAATTATCTGGATGCACCTTATGATTCCAAGAATGTGTTTCTAATGGTTGGGTCCTTGGTTTACTTTCTTTTTTCCTCGCTGCACCTAGAGATGTAGGCTTATTCTTTTGCCAGGAAAAAAAGAATAGTTCCTTCAAATTAGACATGCTATTTCCTTTTTGTTAATCCATTGTTCTTAAAAGAACTTCTTTAAATCGCAACATTTTAAACCCCCTCCCTCCCCCCCCAAAAAGACTTGTATTAGCAACCTGCAAATATGAACATTTTAGATAGATGAATTGGAGACCTGATAAGAGTGGCAAACAAAATTAAGATTGAAATGAAAACAAAAGTTTGACCACAGAATGATTATCAGAGCAAACTAATTAGCTTATTAGTATCAAAGTAGTGGGATAATGCAATCTACTGCAAGTCAGTAGATTTGAGTTTGCCATAGTCTCATGTTGTGACATTGGGCAAATAACTTCACTTTTCTGTCCACAGTTTCACTCTGAAATGGGAACGGTTACAGGTGGGGGACCTTTGTAAATGATTTAAGACCTACTCAAAGATAGGTATTACAAAGAGTGAAGTCCTGGCCCTATTGAAGTCAATAGAAGCTTTGTCACTGTTGCAGATTAAACCTAATGTTAATACAAACCACTTTCTCAAAGTACCCAGGGCTATGTAATGAACATGATTAGTTACAGTAACATTGGATTTTAAAATTATTAACAAGCTAATTGTTTTTATTTGTTTCATATGGAACAGAGCTAGACTCACACCCTTACTGTGAAAATCCTGGAGTCCTTCCAGCAGCTATTGGCATCAGGAGGGCAGTCATTTGAAGCTGAGATGATGTTCACTAAACTAAATAGTGTGTCCTTGTGTGAAGGTCCATAAACCCATCATGAAGGTTTCTGATGTTCATTGATTGTGATATACAAGAAAGGTCAATATAGTCTTTTTTACCATACCATTTTTTAAACTTATATTGAGATACTCAGCAAAATTATTCATTCAGTTAGATGTATAGTGAGAGTCAATGCTTATATAATACTTGGTGTAGAATTAATACTAAGCAAAGACCAGAATAAATTATTTTGAGGTTGAGAGTTGCATTTCTGGACTATTTTACTGAGAAACTATTGAGAATATCTGACTATTTGGCTATCCTGTACGGTCATCCCTTTGAAGTCATGTAAGTGGTTTTTCAGGTTTTTTTCTATTGCTTTATCTCTAGGTTGGCCACAGAGGTTCATTTAGTACAACATGATGGTGTTAGCTAAACAGGAATCAAAAATTAACTAGCACAAACTACTTAAAACACAACTGTGAACTTTGGTACAAATAATCCAAACACAATATCCAGCATAAAAGGGGAAATTCTGTATTAGAAGTTTACCTTATTTTTATCTGATGCTAGACATTCTATAAGATCATTAATTATCCTTGTGAGATTATTGATGATTGAGTGGTTGCTTAAAGCTTCAGATATTTGTGAAAATTTGTGGAGCAAATTATTCAGACTCTTTGAAAATTCAGGCACCATCAAATGCAACCAACAGTGATTAGGCTGTCAAGGAGGATAAAAAAAAAAAAAAAAAGAGGTAGGTTAAACACCACACTTGCACAAAAAACAGGTTAAGTAACAGGGTGCAAAAGGTAGATAAAATTATTTCTTCCAATCTGTATTATCTTACATTTGTCTAAATTGAAATGTAGTTGCTGTTGTACTGTCTGATTCTCTCTTCAGTCCTTCTGTAGAACTTTATGTTCCTCTCTAATATTGGCTGACTTAGTTATATTATCAGCAATGTCTGCCAGTTCAACCTTATCCCTTCTTGTGAGTTGCTAATAAAATTAGGCACCAGTTTGACTATTTGAACTCTGGTATGCTTCATTGTTAATCTCTTTCCATACTCGAATTGGCCATTTACCTAGTTTTTTTTTAATGACAGCTTCCTAACAATTGTTTTCCAGACTTTCTTAAAAATCTCCCTAATCTTCATTTTACAACTAGCAGTGTTTTATATTAATCTGGCATCCTTAATCCAGAAGGCTCTTTCTTTAAGGTAAAAATTATGTTCTAGAAAGTAAATTTGTAAAACTGATATTTTAGGATTTCATTAGTGTTGTATCCATTCTTGAACAAATTTGATCCATTTACCAGAAAGGAATTTCTTCCTTTCCCATATTCTCACTAAATGCCAGCCCTGCAAACTCACTTTAGATTTGAAAACTGATCTGAAACTTTTCCTTCTTATGTATCCTTACTAATAAAATCTTTTGATGGACAGATTATGAACTCTGTTACATCAGTACAATGATAAAGTTTTTAATTTATGCCCTCAATGACACCCATGCAACCACAATGAAGTCACTGAGTTTGTATAGCTACAGCTGACTGATTCCCAGCTATAGCTTATTGCTGACTGTAACCCAGCAGATCATTTTATTCACATATGCAAAGTAATAAAATCTAGCACACTTCTACTTAGAAATTTTGGATCTGATTAACAAAGTAAAAAGCAGTGAAAATCTAAATCCCTATAAGTCAGTATATCTGAATATACATACATAGCATACCTATCCAGGGGGAAGGGGGAGACTTTCCACACCAATTTAACTTGTATATAGAAGTTTCTTCATAACATTAATAGATTTTTAAAGTGTATAACAGTGTATATAACAGTTTATAACAACAGCATGGTAGATAAGATTAAAAAGAAAGTGAAGAGCAATATAGGTTCCTATATACAGGTATATAGTACTTAAAATATTGGAATTGGCTCAGTATCCCAAATCTTGATAAATACCATGGGATCTTTAATATTTACAACTGTCCAAACTTTGGTTTGGCATCCCTTGTGAAAGATGTGCTTTTAGTAGCAGTGTCTGTCTTCCCTGGAACTGGCGGAGGCTGGGGGGAGGGCAGGAAAGTCAGCTTCTATTCAAACCTTCAGCACCACCGCCCCTAGTACATTGGGTGATCTTTGGAATTCTGCCCTATTGCCTTCATCTTGTGAAATGAATAACAGTACAAAAGTGCTATATCTATAATTTCCTATTCCAAACTTCCAAAATTTCTTATTTGGGTCTAATCTGCATCACCACTTGAGCAAGGGGGTTTTCTTATTCACTGCCATTTTAAGATTTTTCATTATTGTTCTGCCTCTGTGTGGTTGAGGTAGAGGGAGGTATACATACTTTCTGAAATGAAACAAACTAGCAGTCTTCGTGTTTAGTGAACTGATTTATGTTTATAACTTAGTTTTACATAGCCTTTACAGTTTAGCTTTATCTTAATCTTCCCTAACATACTGATTTCAGGGTTTTTTTTGTTTTGTTTTTTGTTTTTAATTAAAATTACTTCAAATTAAGTGTCATAGTATTATCTCTTGCTACAATTCCCCTTGCATTGATATAAACACATTAACATTGTGAGCACTTGAATTGACAAAGCTGAGCCTTGACCCTTGTCTTCTCCTCCTCTCCTTCAAGGGGTACTAACAGGAAAGGTTAAGCAACACCAGAGACAGTTGACATTTATTTTTGAAATAGGAGAATGCAAGACACTGTGCCCCTCCAACCCTCCCAACATGGCTCAGAAATTACCTTTTACTATCAGTCTACTCATCACTGTATGGCAACATTGCTATGGTGCCTTCCTTTTGAGATGTACTAGCATGGAGCAGTATGGGCAGTTACTGCGCTGTGTGCATGGTGCATGATTAGCTTTCACCACTATGCCATCGCAGCACCATGCATTCCTGGGGAGCACAACACTATGGTGACATAGCTATAGACACGTGGTGCTATGTCAGTGTAGCATGCTGTATGGTGACATAGCACATTGCTATGACGCAGTAGAGTGATGTATAGATGCACCTGAAGTGTGTAAGATTAATGCTCTGAGTTTTGCTTCAGTTGGGTTTTGCTTTGTTGTCCTTTCTGTTCAATGGGCAAGGTCTTTTAAGAACACCTGAGGTGTTTGGATTTACAGAGATGTTACCATGCTGATGTCAGTCAACTCTTAAGTTTTACAGAGATATGAACACATGACAACCCTCCAACAGTCCCAAGAAAAAAAAAATGCAGCTACATGACAAAATTCCTTGAACTATAGTAGATCTGCACTAATCTAGGAAATTTTACCCTGGTTCCAATCCAGGGTAATTCCTTACTGGGCCAAGGTAGTTTCTGCCTAGGACAGCAGTTACCTCTAGCTTTTGCCTCAAAGTTCCCAGTTTCAAGGCAACTCCAATCACACAGCTGTGTCCAGAACCTTTCTTGCTTTCCCAGTACCTAACAATGAAAGGGAGATGAATGAGGTGGCAAAAATGTAGATGTGATGAGGGTTAGCAGGAAGAAACAGCTAAAGAACTTAGGGAACTTACTACTGTTCCATCGGTACAAACATTCCAACTTTTGGACAGGTTTATATCTACTGGTACTTATTACCTGACTGTCCTAATACTGCCAGCTCACCTTTTTTCTCTGTGCACTTAGCTAAGAGACTGCAGCCTTTTTTCCTCACTAAGTCAGACCTTGTTGTAATCATCCATGCCTTTTAGCCTCCATGTTAGACTACTGCAGAGCACTCTATTTGAATCTACTGTTAAAGCTACTCAGAAGCTTCATCTAGTGCATAATGCATCAACTCTTCTGCTTAATGGCATGGGTCAGTCTCATCATGTTACATGCACTACGTTAGCTTTCCTTCTGCTTCAGATGCAATTTACCTTGCTACTTTTAATCATCTATAAAGTATGGGACCTGTTATCCTAGCTACCATTTCCCAGTTTAGACAAGTATGAAGACTGGAATCAAGTGAGACACTGTTCTCAGTTGCTCGATGTGGGCTTTTGAACTGAAGTCAGGGAATTTGCTGGAGTCTTCCTTGTTCTTCCTTGCCTGTGTAGGGATCTGTCAGAACCCAGTGCAAAGCCCATTTATTCAGTTGCCCCTTTGCCACATGATCCTAAACTGTGGCACTTTCTCTTCCCACTTCTTTCTTGCTGCTCGATGGGATGTTAGTCTTTACAAAGTGAGGCAACAAGGTATGATGACAATAAAGACGTTACACTTTACTGAAAGACATTAATGCATTGGACATGAAAGTTTCATGTTTTACCAATTGTGCATACTGCTGCCAGGAAACTTATTGGGCCAGTCCCCCTCCCAACTGTATATTTTAGTTATGTATTCAAAGGAAATTGAACTAATTAACAAACAAGCAAACAAACTTCTATATACAATATATGATCTTACTACATACACAGCTGTGATGATTACAAACGTAAAGTTCCTGATCAGTTTAGCAAACATGGAATTAATGAGAAATTTCTGGTTTGGGTTAGTTTAAAGTTATATTACCATGTGTTTTAAAATACAGTTCTTAAACAAGATACTTTAGACTCTTAGGCTGCTTGCAGATGGTTTAAAAAAAAAAAAAAAAAAAA
>NW_017729022.1:45015043-45017535 GCF_001723915.1 Gavialis gangeticus
AAAAAAAAAAAAAAAAAAAAACGCTTTACTTTAAACTTGGTACACTCCCACATCCCCACACATGCCCAGAAGAGGTAGCGCCTTCGTTGGACCTGGTTCACCTGACATCTGTATATGTTTCTACCCAGCTCTTCAGCATCTGTAAAAGTCAGGTGCTTTAGTGGAGCTTTTTTGGTGCTTTTATCTAAGAGCCAATTGAATTGGTGCCAAAAAGGCCTGCTGAAGCACCTGATCTATATAGATGCTGCAAAGCCAGGTCAAAGTAACATACTGCGTCTTCTGGTAAATCACTTTTTTTGTTTGTTTGTTTTAAATGTATGCAAGCAGCCTATGTTAACTTATTTCATAAGGTACTACACAGACAGAAATTAAGGCTAATAAAGGGAAAGCAGCACAGACAGGCAGCTTCCCTCGGTGCCTCAGTGTGCCTTATTGATCTGGAAGGATGAGAAAAGTTAAACTTTTTGTTTCAAATATGGCATCCTCTGAGGCTTCCATCTGGAGAAAGGAAGACATGAAGGAAGATGCAATGTCTTAAAAGTGAAAGAGCACTGCAGACGTATGGCTATAGCAAATTGTTACCATCTATGGTTGCTGGACAGTTACTCCTTTGGAAAAATGTAATTTACTGAATAGTATTGTATCAGATATGATTCAGAGTTCTGCTGAATCCTTTTAGCTTAAAACAACAAATTTAAATGGCTTTTTCTGGGGTCCATATCAGGGTTTTGCTACTAATATCCAAGTTTCCTCCTATTAGCAAAAGCTACCACCCCTCTCATCTCAATCAGCTTCTTTCATTGAAGGTCACCTGTTTTTAGAAAATATTATTTCCTATGAGTTTCCCCAATATCAAATGTGAATATTTCTAAAACAGCTCATAGTTTTAAGACTACAATACATTAAGACAAAAATACATTATTAGTCATGTATTATGCATACAGTATACATGATTTTGATTTCTATAATATGAATTTTGCACAACAATGGCTATGAGCAACTTACTGTTACTATTTCCATTACTTAGATAATTCTGTTAGTGATAGTATATAATGTAAAGAATGATTTGACTTACATAGATCATTGAGCTATCATCACCAGGAGTTAGGAGGGTGGCAGACTTGAACTTTTACTGATAATCCTGCCCCTTCACCTGCCTTCACTCCAAGTAATTTCTACTTAGGCATTTCTTCCACTCAAAATGTTTCTACCAAACAACATGAAGGCTTTCAAAGAAAATAATTCTTTTTTTAATGTTGAATTTTGGTCCTCTTCCTAAAGTACTCTGAAAGAAAGCTAAATGCTCTAAAACCAGAACTAGTATTAGGTCATTTTATGGAACTTAAAAACAGTATTTTTCATAATTTTGCAGACTCTTTAAGTTATAAACTACAGCATTATCCAGGCAAAATAAGTCATGTACCATATTATGTAAGTGAAATAAAATATAGTCCTTACTCCCCATTAGCTTTATTAAGGAAATAATTATTGAAACAATCAGTTGCTCTATATAGCGGTTTCTCTTAGCAGGCTATCAGGTTAGAGGATGACCCTCTCAGCAGCACTGTAGCAGAAAGGGATCTCAGAGTCAAAATGAACATGACTCAATGTGATAAAGTGATCAGTAAAGCTAACTGCATTAGCAGATGAATCACAAACAGGTCCAGGGAGGTGATACTTTTCCTCTATGCGGCACTAGTGAAGCTGTGGCTGGTGTACTGCATCCAGTTTTGGGTGCCATACTTCGAGGGATGTGGATTACCTTGAGAGGGTCCAGAGGAGGGCCACTCATATGGTTAAGCCCTACAAGGAGAGATTGAGGGACCTCAATCTCTTCAGCCTCTACAAGAGAAGGTTGAGAGGTGATCTCTGGCTGTCTATAAATTTATCAGGGGGGTAGGGGACAGCAAGGAATGGGAGATGCTTTGTTTATCAGGGCACCCCTCTGAGTAACTAGAAATAACAGCCACAAACTGATGGAGAGCAGATTCAAGTTAGATATCAGGAAGAACTTCTTCACAGTAAGGGTTGCCAGAATCTGGAATGGGCTTCCAAGAGAAGTGGTGCTCTCCCCTACCTTGGGGGTTGTCATGGGGCAGGGCACAGGAGTGGCCATAATCTCTTCTGGCACCCCTACCATGCCAAGTTGCCCTTCTAGCACCCTCGTCTTGCCGGCCACGTCTTTGCTGTTTATACAATATTAGTGGGAGGCTGCCTTTCTTGGGCTTCTCAGACCCGGTGCTCTTGCCCTATACAGATATCTCTTGGTGCACCCACCCTAGAGCGTCGCGTGGCTCCTTCCGCCCCCCAATACCACCCCCAAGCCTCACCGGTGTTCCGGACGTTCTCGTGTCTCTATGTACGCTCCCCCTCTGATTTCTGTTACGCACGCCCTCTCCGGGCCTTTACCCGCATGCCCTGCCCTCTCTGGGCTCCTGCTCATGCGCTCTGCCCTTCCGGGCTCTTTAGACTTGCCCTCGCCCCTTTCAGGG
>NW_017729022.1:45022535-45023641 GCF_001723915.1 Gavialis gangeticus
ACGCGCCCCCTCTGGGGCCCCTCTGATTTCTGTTACGCACGCCCTCTCCAGGCCTTTACCCGCATGCCCTGCCCTCTCTGGGCTCCTGCTCATACGCTCTGCCCTTCCGGGCTCTTTAGACTTGCCCTCGCCCCTTTCAGGGGCTTCCCAATCGACTCGCCATTGTCTAGGGCTTCTCCCACATCCTCGTCCTCACCAGATGCTCTAATCTTATATGTGCCCTCTCTGGACTTCTAACCGCGCGCCCGCCCTTCTCCAGGCTTCTAACTGCGCGCCCGCCCTTACTGGGGCCTATGCCTCGCGCTTCTCGTGCTCGCCCTCACTGAGGCCTGTCCCGCGCTCGGGCTCAGGTGGCCCGTAGCCATGCCTGGCCCCTTGACCCTTCTCAGGGTCCTTCACCCTACTAGGCAAGATACCACCCCCACGGGCTGGGGCTTAATACCCCACACACAGCGCCACACCGGCGCCAAACAGCCGTGCCTCCCAGGCACTGCTTGCTGTGCCCAAACAGGGCACCCAGGAACCCCCAGACTCCTGGGGAGCTCCCGTGAGGCCTCCTCACACCCCTACAGCCTCACCTGGTCCTCTGGTATAACATCAAACCCAACGATAAACATAAAGCCCTGAGCCCACCGGCTGCAACACAAAAATCAGCCTACCGGCTATAACACACACGCCGCACCGCCCTGGCTATTCTCCATCTCCCTGTCAGGGTTCCCACCACCCCATATTCTGCAGAGGTTCAGTGGTCAGGCAATCAGATTGCTCTGCTCTGCAGCAGAGCTATTGCTCCTCCAGCTGCCAGAGGGAAACTGCCAGCTAAGCTTCAGCCTGGGCTGTTTATAAAGGCCCGGCCCTGCCCCCTTCTGGTCACCTGACCAGCACGGTTGCCCCAGCAACCGTCACCTGAGCTGCCCTAGTGATTGGCAGGCAAGCCCTATTACCAATACCAGTAGCAGGCACCCTAGTGCCCTGCTACACATCTCCCCCTCCTGGGGTGGACCCTCCTTAGAAGCGGGGCGCAGGAGTGCCCTGTGACAGGGGTCTTTAAGAGGAGACTGGACATGCACCTGCCTGGAGTCATCTGACCCCAGTGTTCTTTCCTG
>NW_017729022.1:45028641-45075730 GCF_001723915.1 Gavialis gangeticus
GGACATGCACCTGCCTGGAGTCATCTGACCCCAGTGTTCTTTCCTGCCCAGGGCAGTGGGTCAGACTCAACGATCAGCTGAGGCCTCTTCTGACCCTAATATCTATGAATCTATATTCCTGTTGTGAAAATACCAGTAAAATTCAAGATCTTGTCACAAAGACATTGTATGATATATATGGATATGATACATTTCATAAACCTAAATAGCAAGAAGTTCTTTGTTCAAATAAGCAACAGTGTTGTTCCTATTCAGTTGAGGTATAGGGCAACCTGGTCAGTATATGCAGTTGAGGTGCAGGGCAACCTGGTCCGGCTCCTCCTTGTGGAGGGCAGGGCCACACTAATCATATGCTGAGAGAGGGGATGACAGAGATAGTCTGGGTAATGTTTGTTTGGCCTTTCAGTCTGGTGAAGAAACGAGAATGATTACAAATGAGAAAGAAAAGGCACAGCTCAGCTGTGAAGTGAAGAGGAAGTTGAAATGTATTCAGTGTATTGGCTCACCGTGACTAGAAAAACAGTTGGCACTAATGGGGGGGCTGTGCACAATGAACAGTAACATCATATTCAGATGAACTGTATTAATCTATTCTTGTGGTTGGCCAGTATGAGCCAAGTGGCATTTAAGCAGCTCCATAGTTGGGTTCCTTTACTGAACACGTGCTGCTTTTGCCAGCAGTTTAATGATAGACAGTGTATTTTATGGTGTTACTTGGTATATGAATGTAAGATGAGGGGTTCCCCCTATGCTTATGGGGGGGTGGGAAACCTCATCTTCTATTCAAGTAAATACAGTACTTTCATAATAAAATACTTAAATTGGATGTAATGTTTTTTCAAGAACCCTCTAATTAATAGGATTTTAAGTGACTGCAGCTTTCATATAAGAGGTATAAAAAGATATGACCATCATTATATCCAGTGACAATTTTACTAAGATTGATTTCAAGTGCTTGTACATACCAGACTTTCCATCTTCTCGACATATTTAAGGGTTATCCTATAATCATTTGGAAGATTTCCAACCTAAACCAACAAACAAATAGTAATAAAATATTAATGTTATTAAGAAAATTGAGGCTCAGTTTAATCACATACATAAAATTTATAAAACAGCTGACAATTTCTAGAATTTACTTATTAGTTGCAAGTAACACCTGAAAACTCAGGGTTTAGGGAGCCCATATTTGGCTCTTATTTGCTTAAAAGGCAAATATCTTTCTCCATTTTTCCCAACTCTTTGTAGAACTGAACTGATCTTATTCACAATTATCATCTCTCAGCAGTATCCAAGAAGCTGATGCTGTGAAGGAGCAGAGTTAGAGAGGCAGGTTCAATTAGTTATTGCAGGAATGTCCGTACATTTTTCTATTCTCCTATCTGGAAATATCTGGAGCATATATGGGAAGCATTCTTTAATTAACTCCTAATGGTTCAAACAGGGTACACCCAAGCATAAGTCAGATCCACATTACAAATTTAAAATGATAAAAATAACCCCCATGGAAGAAAGTTAGGAGCTAAAAATAAAACATTTCAGAGGTGTTCTAAATTACTGTGAAGAAAAAAACCTAAAACGATAAAATCAGCTGATAATGTGGATACACAGATGTGATTTAGTTAGCTTAATTGTCCACATGATAATTTTTGTCATGTGGACACAGGAAAAGTGTAACATGGTAACAGGAGAGGTGTAATGTGGACAAGCGTTCAAACAGGGTACACCCAAATAGACCTTGAACGATTTGTCCCCTACAAATAACAAATATCCGTTTAAAAAAAAAATCCAACTGTAAATCTAAGAAAGCAAGCTGTTGCCTGACTTCTGCTCACTAATGCTCCCAGTCAGCAAAACACTTATGCATATATTCAACTTTGAGAATGTGCTTTGGATGCACTAAGTTAATGAGATTTAAGAGTATATTTAAGAGTTTTTCTGAACTAGTATCTACACTTTGTTCAGAACACCATCTCCAATTTTTGTGACCAAGCTATTCTATTGTGGACACTTGGGATTCAAAAGAAAAATCTGTTTCACTTGCTGCTATATCCCATAGAGCTGGATTTTTTTTTTTTTGTTTGGTAGCCTAACCAATAAATAAAATTAAGTATCAGATTGAACTGAATGATTCCTCCCTCCCCTGTCTTTTTTTTCTTTTGGCAAATAAGTATTTATTTAAAGTGTGTATGTACTCCAAATATTTCATTTGACATAAATGTAAGAGCTCTATTTGGTTTTGGAACAAAGGAAAAATTTGGGTTAACCCTTCAAAGTTTTGTTTTGCAGTTATTTCTTTTTTTTTTTTTAATATATATACATTTTTAAACAAAAATGCTACTGCAAAATAAAAAGCTGTAAGATTTAATTTAAAAAGAACTGAAATGGTCAAGGACAATATTTACCCCTAAATAAGTGGCTATATGGTTCCAACATTACATTGAGACTGGCTGCATCTGCATGTACAACTAATGCAACTGAATAAACTCCAGTGCAATTTCCTCAGAGTAAACTAATCCACACATCACAGTCTACATGTGCATTTAAGTGCAGTAATTTACTGCACTTGTGTCCAACAGGACTATCCGAAGGTGCACTAAACTGGTCTATAACAGCTTAATTGCCACACACATGCAGAAGGTGACACTTTACTGAGTAGCAAATTAGTCTACTGTGTAGTAAAGTGCACACGTGGATGCACTCACTGTATGCTGAGCTATAGAGCCTTCAAAATTGATTCTGTAATTCCTTAGATTCACAGATGTTGGGTTGGAAGGGACCTAAGTAGATCTTCAAGTCTGACCCCCTGCCCTGGGCAGGTGAGACTACTGGGCTCATATGACCCCAGCTAGGTAATTATTAAGCCTCTTCTTAAAGACCCCCAAGGTAGAAGCCAGCACCACTTCCCTTAGAAGTTGGTTCCAGATCCTAGCCACCCTGACTGTGAAGTAGTGCCTACTAATGTCCAGCCTGAACCTACTCTCAAACAGTTTTTGGCTGTTATTCCTTATTACTTTGGGAGGTGCTCGGGGGAACAGGGTCTCTCCCATTCCCCACTGGTCCCTATTGGTAAATTCATAGATGGCCACCAGGTCCTCTCTCAGCCTTCTCTTGTTGAGGCTGAACAGGTTCAGATCCCGTAGCCTCTCCTCATAGGGTCTGCACTGCTGTCCCCAGATCATACTAGTGGCCTGCCTCTGGACCCTCTCAATGCTGGCCACATCCCTCCTAAAGTGTGGCACCCAGAACTGGATGCAGTACTCCAACTGTGGGCTGACCACTGTCGCATAGAGGGGAAGGATCACCTCCTTGGCCCTGCTTGTGATGCATCTGTGGATGCATGACAAGATGCAGTTAGCCTTACTGACCACGTCCCCACATTGGTGGCCCATGTTCATTTTGGAATTGATAATGACTCCAAGATCTCTTTTTGCCACGGTGCTTTCAAGAAGGGAGTTCCCCAACCTATAGGCATGCTGCTGGTTCTTACTGCCCAAGTGCAGTACCCTGCACTTGTCAGTATTGAATTCCATCCTATTCTCATGTTGCCCACCCCTGTAACCTGTCCAGGTCCAGCTGTATCCTGTCCCTCCCTTCTAGCGTGCCCACCTCACCCCAGATCTTGGTGTTGACAGCAAATTTGAACAGGATGCTTTTCACCCCTTTGTCCAAGTCGCTAATAAATAAATTGAACAGTGCAGGCCTGAGGACTGAGCCCTAGGGGACTCCGCTGCCCACATCCCTCCAGGTCAAATATGACCTGTACACCACCACTCTCTGGGTGCAGCCCCTCAGCCAATTTGGGACCCATCTGACTGTGTAGGCTTCAGTGCCACAGTTGCCTAGCTTTTTAATGAAAATAGGGTGGGAGGCAGTGTCAAAGGCCTTCCTGAAGTCCAGAAAGACTACATCCACCGCGACACCTGCATCCAATTATTTTGTGACCTGATTGTAGAAGGCAAAGGTTGATCTGACAGGACCTGCCCCTAATGAACCCAAGCTGGTTGCCCCTGAGCATCATCTCCCCTTCTGGTCCTTCCTAGATGTGCCCCTAGATAATCTTCTCAAAGAGCTTCTCCAGGATCGAACAAGTAAAAAACAGATAATACAGCAAAAGCTTTGCTATCCGGCACCCATGGGGCCTGGGGGTGTGCCGGATAACAAAATATGCCAGTTAATTGAGAGGCCCAAACAGGCATCTTTACTGCCGTTTCTCCCTCCATGTCCAGTGTGTCACTGCACCTCCTGCCACATTGCCTCCCCTCCCATTGGCCCTGTGCAGCCTGCTATACCCCGGGCTGTGGGGGGCTTGGCAGTGCAGGCTGCTTTGCCTCAGGTGGTGGGGGGCTTGGTGAAACCAGAAGTGGGCTCTTTCACTTTCACTTTCACCTTACAAGCGGGCATGCTGGTTAATAGAGCACGCCAGCTTGTAAGGTGGCAGTTAAGGCAGCTTTTACTGTATATTTTAAGGTGCCATGGTACATGCCTCTATACATATCCTCTGACTACTTTTACTGTTTTGGACTAAACACTATGTGGATATTTCCATGTCAGTTGCCACATGTGCCATTTGATCCTAGAGTACTGACTCTTAGACCAGAATAGAAAAATACTGCTATAGTATATCTATCTTAATAATTTTTTCAAACTAAAAAACTTGGAACTTTTCTTTTCTCTTTAAACTGGTTAATTTATTCTGTATACTTGTCCACTTATTTTTTTACATCTTTTTCTTCTTTCCTATAGCAGAGCCATGTACCTCAACACATTAAAAGATAATTTAGTTTCTTTTCTGGTTTATTTGCTATGTTCATGGATTATCACTGCCCTAGCAGACTTTAAGCAGCAATGATACTGAAGATGCTGCTGGAGGTGCAATTTTTTCCATATTTAATCCACAGGGATTCAATACTTAGCAGTGTCAGCACCAGTATATTTCTTTAAGAAAGGTCACTGGAAGATTAAATATGTTCCAGATCAATGAACACTACAAGAATTGACATACATTATGTATACAATCTACTTTACTGGCATCAAAGCCTGTCAAGCACTTTTCATGCACAGTTAGGAAAATACAAGTGGGCAAGATTAGAGTCTCTGGGAACTCTAACAACTTCAAAATGAAAAGCTGGAGGTGAGAGTTCAATATTGGACATTTTTTCCCCTTTGATTGAAAAAAAAAAAAAAAACACATTAGAGAATTTGCTACTAGAAGTAGAATAGTGCTTCAAAAAGCACCTATTTTTTCCATTGACAAGAAACAGCTTTTACTAAGACTTGTTGATTTAATACCATAGACAGCATCATTTGTTGGTGTAAGTTAGCATAACTTAGGTCTCTGCTGTGACAGAAAGGGATATATGTCTGTATAAGAGGTGGTGAACACATGGCTGCACTTGCCCAAGGAAAGTCTGCAGAACTGCATCACAAGTTCCTACCCTGCCCAGGAAAGGCATATGAAACCTCCATGAAGGCCTATAATTCAGAAGCCATCAAGATGGTCTGGTATCATTGATGCCCTTACCTCTTTTTTTTCTTCACTTGGACTTCTAGGCAGGGTAAGAATGAATAAGGAGGGAAGAAAGATTCCTGTTGAGCAGGTGGCAAGGACATAGATACTACTTGAAAAAACACAGTAGAAAAAATAATGGATCTGACAAGTAGGCTGTTGCCTAAGAAAGTTTATGCTTTTCTGGACAAGTTAGTCTCCAGGGGTGTTTATAGACTTGCTCTGGGGGTGGTGGTGGTGGTTGGAGGGGACACTTTACTTAGAGCAGCTCTGAGAGCTGCTTTAAATTAAAGCACCTGGAGTGACATGTGTATCAACATCCCCACACTGCAAAATGGAGGCAGGGGTGCTTTAACTAAAGCTTGATTGATGAGCTTTAGTTAAAGCACTTCCACTGCCATTTTCAGCATGGGGATGCTGATACACGTGTCACTGGAGTCTGCTGGAGCACAGTAATTACTAAGTTCCAGCAGAATTAAGTCTGTTTTGATGCATTGTAATTGTAGCACATCAGAGCAACCTCTCTGCACATGTGTAAGTACTCTAAAAGCTGTGACCCTGTCCTACCTGCTGCTTGACTTCAGACTAACAGCTCTTTCCACAAGTAAAAAGGACTTACAGGAAAGGGGCAAACCTTGTACTCAAATGTTACAACCTTTAAAAAAGTGTCAGTCCCCTGTAACACCACACATTGGTCTATTTATAGATCAAGATATATAAAATAAAAACCTGTGATGTCTTGCTAAGTACCAGGCTGGCTGGGCAGGAGACTACAAAGACCTAAAAAATCCCTCCAAACTTGCTTTTTGTCATTGTAACAAACATACAGCTTTATTCAATTTACAAGGATTCTGTGTGTTGTGACTGGACTTCTTAACACTTCTCTCATTTACACATGTCTGCACCAGCCCTTCAAAATCAAAGGAAAACAAGCTGCCCATCTGTCTCAGAAACTGCCTGTTGTCTAGCAGGGAATTACTTGGGCCAATTTAGTTCTAGTAGTTGGATTCAACATAATTTGTAGAAAAAGAGAGATTTAACCCTATTATTAAACTAGTACATTAATAACTTTGTGTTCAGTAGTAGCATTGCTTTAGGCAAGGAGGTCAAGGTTTAAATTAATCCAAGAATATGAATGTTTTCCATCTTCAAAATCATACTGGAAAGCTAGAGTGATATGTATGACATATTACTATATATGTTTTTAATTTATAATATAGAGTTTCTTGGCTAATTTTTAAAAATAACTTATTTTGAACTTTTCTTTGCAAGCAACTGACCCATAAATTTATGAAATGTATACTTAAATGTAACAAAACAGACTAGCTCTCATACTGGTATGATTAACCATGAAAAATTGAAAGGAAATTCCAGAAGTATTCAAACAATTTTAAAGCTGTAACACAGGAAATTGAAGATGTAGGCTGACTAATAATCCTGGTCCATGTAAAAATCACTTTTGCAATTAAAAGTTATTATAGTTCCCTATGAGTTTGGGCAAAACAGACACATCATGAAATAAGAAGTTGGTGTTACAAAAAATTCAGCATTGAACTCTGTAACAAGGTGAGTTGCTTCAAGGCCTCTGAGCCCAGGACTTCCTGTTTGTTCAAGATCATCTTGCTGTCTGGATCCTCTGCAGAGTGCCTTA
Organism: Gavialis gangeticus; assembly: GCF_001723915.1. Taxonomy (NCBI): domain Eukaryota; kingdom Metazoa; phylum Chordata; order Crocodylia; family Gavialidae; genus Gavialis; species Gavialis gangeticus. The sequence continues at coordinate 45,035,802 of NW_017729022.1, forward strand.
GAGTTGCTTCTTTTTCCGACTTGGGATTCAAAGCATAGATCATTTTGCAAAAGATCCAACAAGAGTCAAGAATCTTTAGTGACATTCAGGCCCCAGTGAAGTCAGTCAAAGTTTTACCATAGACTTTTAGGACTGGAAGTGGTCTTAAAGGTCATCTAGCCCAACCCCTGCAGAATTCACTGTTCCAAATTATTCCAGATAGATGCCTCTTTTGAAAACTTCCAAATATAGAACATGCCATAGCTTTGCTAGGCTGTTTATTCTATTGTCCTATGGTCCTTACAATTAGGAATTTTTCCTGAAATTAAATTTCAAATTTACTCTGTTGTAGTTTAAGATCATTGTCTTGTGTCTACTTTCCAATGCCGAAGGAAACTATTTTTTTCCTCGATCTTCTGTACATCAACTTTCAAATGTTTAAAAAGCAGTTATGTCCCTGTTCACTCTCCCTTGCTTCAAACAAAACATATACACTTCCCTCAATCTTTTTTCCTCTGGCTTTTATTTCAATTCTTTTGTCATCTATCTTTGTTGCTCACCTGATCCATTTCCCCTACATCATTCTTAAATGTGATTCACAGCCAGGGTGCCATGGCATGCAGTTTACATATGCATCCAGACTGCAGCAAATTGAGTCAGGTCACAGCAGCCCCGACAGGCAGGGAAACCGGGGTGGGGAGGAGGGGCAGCTTGCCAGTCCAGGGCTGCTTCATCCTGGCTCAATGTGCTGTGGAAGGGCTGGCTGAAGCATGAAGATCCTTCGGCATGGGGCTAGCTGGCAGGCAGCCTCCACACTTAGGAACTCTTGTGCCCTAGCCAGCTGGCTCAGCATCTACACTTGCACTGCTGTGCACAAAAAAACTCCACAGCAGGGTAGGATTTGTACATATTTACAAATCCTAACCTGCTGCAAAGTCTATTAGTTTCATGCACCTTAGCAGTGGGGCATGTGTAGACACTGGACACATCTGCGCATGCATTAATGCACTGTGATTATGGCATATTAAGTTTAGTACCTGATTACACATTGTGCTGTAATCAGTGCTACTGTGCAATAGCACTGGTGAATGTCTTTTAGATGGTGCTAACATGCAGTGGACTAATTCTACTGAGCACTAGCACATTAGCATGGCTTTTGCCATGACTTTCTAATGCTCAGTAAAAGTTAATCTACTGTGCTTTTAGCATCTAGTGTAGTCAACTGTGCAGTAAACCTCTCGTGTAGATGTGCCCACTGTGATCAGAAGCTCACACAAGTAAAATTTTACTTAATTTTGATCCATATCTTATTTGGGATTTGAGGCAAACTTCTGTGACAAATAACTATGCTTCTCTTGCATGTCATTCTCCATAAAAGCCAGAACTTTTTTTCCAACACAAGTTTTGTTGATTTATGAAAAGCTGCTAGATAATAGTGACCAATATTGTGTTGTTGTGTTCTAAATGATTAAATATGCAGTTCAGTTCAACAAACAAGCAAAAATGTAGTAGTTTCAACAGTCCAAATACCACTATTATTCTTTGATTAAAATAATAAACATTTATACCTAGTTTCCCTGTAGCCTTTGGGCATTTTTATACATGCAAGCACTGGCAGTTGTATAAGCTGTGAAATGCGTATCAGTGCTGAGAAAATGGCAACAGTGCGCTTTTGGACCAAAACACATTGAAAATGCTTTAGTTCAAAAGTGTACCACCGCCATTTTCTGTGTGCAGATGCACATTTCGCTGCTTATAGAATTGCAAGCATTGCAGCACCAAGCGCTTTTCAGTTTGCCTCAGCTCGCATGTGGTAAATTGAGTCTGCTCCAAAGCAGCAGATCTCCAGTGTTGCGGGACAAAAAAAGTATGCATTTAAATGGCCTTTGTGTCTGTCAATCTCAAGATGATTTACAGCAAAGAGCAACCCTATCCAAAATTTAAACTTGACAAAGTGGGCATGTCTACACATAATTAATGTGAAGCAATAAACTCTGGAGTCCATTGCTCCAGGGCACATATTCAGACAGTATGCCAGGGAGCAATAGACTCCAGAACAATAAACCACAGTGAATAAAAATAAATAGTTTAAAAATAAAAAACTATCAAATTTAAATTGTATTGTTTTGTTAAAATGCTTTAAAAAAAAAAAAAAAACCCCAACCCAAACAACCCATATAAAGATCGTTTTAAATTTAAGATATGTTAAAACTCAAAGATATTATCATGGGATAGGGATTATTATTTTCTAATTATGTACTATTTGAGGTGATATATTCATGTAACCGTTTTACAAAAGTTTTATAAATAGGTCACAACAGACCATGGACTATATTAGGGGCCCAATATTATGGGTTTCCCAGGGGCTTCTCTATAGATTAGTATAGATTAAAGAAAACCACTCTACCCTATGGAACTCAGTGCTCAGTCTAGAAGAGTGCATTAAGCATCTTTATGATGCTTAGTTTCAGTTCTCAAACTTTTAAACATTTGCAAGAATGGCTCCATGAATGCTGAGCACCCGCTAATTTTTTTTCAGTAGATGCTTTAGACCTGGAGCACCCACAGAGTCAGCACTTATGTGTGGAACATTTCCACTCAAAGCTATGTGTTTCCCTTAAGTCAGCTTATTAAAGAAAAAAACAGAAGAAAAGAAAGCCAAGTGATCTGCTGTACAGAATGTACATTTTCCAAAAGTTGAAAAAATTGTTTCTGTAGCCATGGAATTACTCTCTTATGAGTATGGACTGGATTTAATGAATGGATTTAAAATTCCCCTGTCTTTTCCCACTAATTTAACAAGAAAAAAACCCATAAAAATAGTCCAAAAGAAAACTTTATTTAAATAAAATAAAGCTCAATGTATGTTTTCTCTAAAAAAGAAAAAGCACTCTTGCTCATTTAGTTTTTGGTTCTACAAGCCTTTTTTAAATATATTTTTATGTTGTGATACTAGACTTTGACTCCAAAAATATATCTATACCACAACGAAGAAAAACTTACTTAGACAAAATGACTCTTGATAAATTTCAAAATCTATTTTGCCTGACCCTGCTTTCCAGAGAGGCTGATGACTAAAGATCCGCTGATCAGTGTTACTGGATCTGTCTCTTCCAAATCCTAAACTCTGGTAAGTGTTCTCCAGACAAGTGTTTAATTCTGCTCTGGTCTGCTGATGTAAACACAAACTAACACCACTGAAATTAAAATCACGCCATAAAATGTGGTCATGAGTCTATTGCTGAATCTAAACTTGCTTGATCCAATATCCCATATCCTCAGACATAACAAGGGTGTTAAACTCATTTGGCCCTGTAGGTCAAATGAGTGGCACGAGACCAGTTCACAGGCTGGGCCAGATGCTGCATGCAGTGTGGGTCCTGGACTGGCCAAGAATATTTAGCAATACCATTTTGAATAACCTTGAGAAGAGTGAAGTTTCAGTAATTGAAGCCAGAAAAGAATAATACCCAAGCTATGCTATCAAGAGGCCTCACCTGAAAATGTAGGTTACTGGATGGATAACAACTGGATTTTAGAGGTGTTAGTCATAAAAAGAGATTTACAAATATTCTGAAAATAAAGTTTCAATGAAAGGACACATGGTCAGATCCAAAAGGGACTCGGATACCTTAAATAGGCTTTATGTGGACTTTAGCCACAAGTTCAAAAACCATGATCCAAGAAATCCTCACTCAGAACTGCCTAAGCCTGGAGGCACCTTCTTCTTTGGCTTGAAGGTCCCTTATGTGCCTGCATTTGCAGCTGTGTGTGTGTTTCTGCTTCCACCACTGTTTATGCACTTACATTAAGTGGATGTTGAATAAAAAAGAAGCAAAACCAAAACCAGAAGTAGTCCTGGACCACTGGCCAGAACTCAGTATATACCTCTCCTAGCAGAGGGTCCTCATGACTGGGCTACAGAATCAGGTTCCCTCCTGTGCTCTTTCTTCCAAGTCCTGTGAATCATGTGGGGTTTTTTTCCTGCAGCGATACAAGCTTCAGCCAGAAAGGTAGAGAGTGCCAGGCCTAGCCTATAGTCTGGTGATTACAGCATGCTTGTGTGACATATGGGTTTGAATCCCCTCAGGAAGATGAAGGAATTGTACCTAGATCTTGCTATCAGAAAAGAAAGAGCTGTGACCACCTCTCCTGTTTTAAGGACACCAAGCTCTGGATTCTGAGTGGATAGTAGTACCTGGCCAAAGTTCCACAGAAGAAGCAGGAGTTTACATACTGCTCTGGTATCAACGTTTTCTGTTGACCAACTCTAGGTGACTCACTCCACAGCAGGTAGACTTTTTGGATTACCTTCTAAAGCACCAAACAGTATAGGAATCCTAGGTGCCTAATTCTGGGTTCTAGAATCTACTTTGGCAGGGTGGGGACATGGCAATACCCAAGTGCACCATAGGTGCCTAAATCCGTTCTTGGTTCTAGCCAGGAATCAAAGATGACATAATGATTATGAGCCTATAGAACTGGGAGAATGGAGTTGTTCTCCAAAATGATGGAGGGTAGAGTCTGAAAGACTGATCAAGAGCTCAGTTTTGGCCTTACTGAACTGTTGTCTGGGCTTTCAGAATGAAATGTGAAAAATACAGGCCAACACAGTAGATTAGATGATGAGAGAGAAATCACATATCTACTGGAGAGTTATCAACATAAAGGGAAACTGAGTCAAAGTTGTGATTGTGGATATAAAAACTTGGCACCAAAACAGAGATGGATGCTATGAGGAGCCCAAGGACAGATTCTTGGGGTGCAAAATTAAATGAAACTCCTAGTCAAGTGGAATGAAGGATAGTATTTAGCCATTGTACACTAACAGTAGATGCACTATGAGCAAAATGGATACACTTATTATACATTTAGTATTATCTTCTGTGCCATCCTAGATAGTACAATTTGTTTTTGAGGGAAAGGAAAAAAGTTCCAATGGATAACCTAGCATTTTCTAACAGGTTCCTTTGGACCAGAAGAGAATCCAAATCATCATATTTGATCATTTAGGCTAGTTTTCTACCCAAATATAATTCTTGTAATTCTGTTTCCTCTTGCAAATAATGAAGGGGATTTCTCATTTCAATTAATATAATTTTGCTTCAAACTACAGAAACACTGCCAAATATTTATAGTAAGTACAAGATGAATAGGTTGCAATTGTGCCTGAACTGAAAGCCAATCAATAATTCTTTGAAGTACTTACATTTGTATGCTTTAATGATACACTCTGTCTTGATCATAAAATGTTAATAACTATAAAAGAAATTCAACAAATCATTAAAATGCTCCGGTTTCCAAAAGAACTGCTATCACTCCACCTCTGAGCCACTTTCAAAATGGAAGCACTGACTCTCCTGAAATCAAGTCTTTTAGACTTTTCTGGAGGGAAGGTAAACAACATTTAAAATTCTTAACCCACTGAATTCAGTGGCAGACCCCCAATTTTTAACTTTAAAGGAGCTAAGATGCCATCCATAATGCACTAAACAAGTTACTTTACAACTGAATGGAATCAGTAGAGTTTTCAAGTATTTTCCATTAAATACTGTACTTTATTAATACAGTAGCTTGAACAATCAGTGCACAAATTTGAATAACTTTGCCCTCATGTCTGATTATTCTAACACAACACTATACTACTACTGTAAGGCTAGTGGTACGTGGGCTCTAAACTATTGTTATGCAAACACATAGCCTCAATATACCAACAGTGCGCAGCTCTCAGTGGTGCAATATCTTCAGAAGTGGACAACCACTGTGTAATCTAAGGAGGAAGGGCTACACCAATTTTTATGTCCTGCTACCAATTTTTGTAACTTTTAGACCTGTGTAGCTAATTACAGACATCTAAATGTCCAGATGGCATGATGAAACTGAAAATTTTGAAGACTATGTACAGTTAAGCAAATTAGAGAAATTGAGAATAGGGGGAAGAAATGTTTCTCTATAATAATAGAGGTTAAATTCCATCTGTTGGTTAGACACAGGCACCTACCCATTTCTTAGACACAGGCACCCTATCCATATATCTCCAGGATATAGCCTTAAGGCATTATTTGTAATGGATTTACATTTTAAAAAAGCAGGGTGATTTTTTTTATCTTAAGATTTCCTTTTAAGATGAGTACTAGCAGGAAAAGCAGAATGTATGTTCCCCTGCACACACATTTATTCACATAATCATGTACACTTTTATCAATTTTAAGCCACATATTATACTGCAAGACGAAAAACATTTGCTCCATCTGAAAATACATGACAATTCATAAAAACTGGTGTTGGCTGTCATCCAAAAAATCTCTTATTGTGCCTAGCCCCCATAATCAGTTCTGCTGTTTAAAGTCACTCTTACAAAATTGTGAAAACAAAGCAAAATGTTCTTTGAACAGATGAACTATTATCCTGAATCAACACGTCAATAATTTGGAATTAGGTTGAAGGGGACAGTTATAAAGGATTACAGGAAAGTAAATAAAGGAATACACTTTGTGCCTGATTAATATAAAAATGTCCAAAGAAAAAAAAATTAGGTCATCTGTGATGTGCTGACACCAAGTGAAATCAATGCGACACTGGAGTCTAATCTGATGTTTCTGACACTGCCTTTGGGTGTGAACAGAAGTAACAACTAAATTATTTTAAATACCTTTAAAATGTTTCCAAGAGCCACTATACAAACATACACACCCTTTGAAATATTCCAAAAAGCAGCTGAAAGCTTCAAAATAGTACTGCTTGAAATGAGGTACTATTTTGAATCATTTCAGTTCTTGTTATATGTGCACAGGGACAGAAGATCCATAGATCCTGCAGAATCCCATAGACTCTGCCTTTCTTCCTCAACTCCACAGGCAAAAAAGGAAGGGCAGTGTTGACAGTCTGGCAGTAGGACTGACAGAGGACTGGACTGGGAAGTCAGAGATGCAGGTTCAATCTCCTCAGACAGGGGGATAGAACCCATGTCTCCCACTTTCTGGGCAAGTGGCATAACCCCTTAGCTGTTGGAGCTAAAAAGAAAGGAGGGCTGCCTTCCTCTTATTCTAGTATCTAACACCTGTAAAATCATGGGTTTCAGCCTGGCTACATTTTCATAATGTACATGTCCAGAATGGGCCTGTGGACATAACTCTGGACCTGCACCAGCAAGTACATAGCAAACTGTGCATCCTGGGTCTATACATTGAAAACTGTCCTGTAGATACACTGTAGCAAAACCCCCAGTTTTTCTTTTTTTCTTTTATTTTAAAATGCATTCCCTCCCCTTCCCCAACCATTTGTGACTTTTTCTCTCCCACTCTATTCCCTATAGATAAGTGTAAGTGAGCTGAGACTTAGGATAAGCTTTAAACATTTTTATTTTGGTAGCAAGTTTTTGGTTTTGGATATCGACTGTTTTATATTGTATTATTATTAGGTTTGTATCGATTCTTACTGTTGTATATTGTATTATTATCATTTTTGTATTTATTTTATTATTTCATATGGATATAGTATGGTTTAGGCCTGTGTTTGTAAGTGAACCAAAGTCATGTCAAGTATCCATTTTATATGTCAAGCCTCCATCTTGTGTCCTCTGCCTGAGTATTCCATGTTGCAACATTATGATTCATTGTACCCCTCCCATGTAAATTGGTTCCCCAATGAATGAGAATGATTGGGAATGCTTGAAATACAATGGTAGCAGGCTTCTACTGAATGGCCTGTAATGACTGGGCCATCACCTCGCATTGATTCACCCAGGAACCATGGACCTCACCCAGGAACAGAGACAAAAACCCAGCATTTGAAAGACAAAAGACCCTGCAGAATCAGCAACTCTCACCATTACAGATACCCAAAACTGCACATCCCTGCATGGAGCACATGTGCTCAGTACGCCAGGGGCTGACCCTTGCCTGGGCATGCCTCCTGTCACTAGGGTCACACAAGGACTGCCCCTATAAAAAGGGGCAGTGAAGACAGACCCAGTGGGACGTTCTCTCCATCTGGACCAGCACCATGCCATACCACCTATCCACCCAGAGGCCCTGCCAGTGACCCCCCTCTGGACAACTTCTACCGGACAAGGACCCCTTTCCAGCCTGGACAGGTAGATATTACCTGCACACTTCCTCCTACAATTTGGACTCTCTCTCTCCTCCTGGACTTCAGCTCCTGCACCAAACCTCTCTAACTCCTGCTGCCATTGTGTGGGTGTGTGTGTGTGTGCAAGGGAACCAATTTGGCATTGTGTCACCATCTCCCCTGTTCAATAAAACCACTGTCATTTGCAACCGCGAGTTGGGTCATGTTTTACTGAATCCCAGTCTCTTCCCAATCTTAAATTCCAGCCTTGTTCTCTCTCTCTCTCTCTCTCAGCTCCAGCCCCCCTCCTGCTAGTTTCCCAATCTCCTCCAAATTCCATCTCCCCTTTTCTGCCACCTTTTAGCCTCCCCTTGCTTTCATGCTGTTCCTGCTGCCTTTCAGCCTCCCATGCCATCTACTGCCTTTCCCCTGTGACTTTCTGCTGCCTTTTTCTGCTTGCCCACTGCCCTGCCAGCTTTCAGTCTCTCCTGCCACTTTTCCTGTGATTTTCTGCTGTTTGCCTGTCTCTGTTTTCAGGCATCCCAGCACGTTCTGTAGTCATCCCCGCCTCCCCCCCACCCCTCAGCCCCTGCAGCTTCCCAGCTCCTTGTGGCTGTCCTGAAGTTTTCCCCAGCAGCTGGAGCCTTTCTCCAGCTCCCAGCACCTGCAACTTCTCTTGCTGCCCTGGAGCCATCCTCTGGCTCCCCACACCCAGAGCCCCTCTTTAACACCCACATTTTCCCTTAGTCCCATTTTACCTCTCCCCACCTACCTTTTCAGCTCCCATGTAGCTCTGGCTCCAGTCCCAGCCTCTGTGCTCCCCTGTTCTGTAGGCTTTGGGCGTTGTCTTTTAATCAATTAAGATCAGTTAACCAAAAGTTACCCCACAGCCTCAGTTCTTCAGCCCAGGCTCCTCTAGTCTATCAGTTCTAATCCCGGTCCTGGTGACTTTGACACCCAGCAACTTTCACTTCCTATACTTCTACTTTCTTACCTTAACCTTTCCCCAGGTATCCCAAGTACACCAAGCACATACATACATACATACATACATGTCACAACGCCCAACTTAGGAACTCATTGTGTGTACACATAGGTGGGTGGTATGTGTGTGAATTAGTGAATACACATATATAGATATCATTGTGTGTGTGGTATATGAAATAGTAATCCACGTATGTGTATTGGATGTGCAGGTGTTGGTAACTGATTCTGTCTAAATTTGGTGTGTGTAGCGTGTATGGGCTTAAACTGGTGATAGGTGTTGATGAACCTAGACTGGTTATTTTGAACATATGTATATCTGAGTTGCTAGTGTGTGTGTGTGTGTGTATGTGTGTATGTGTGTGTATATATGGCACTGTGTGCATGACATATGAATTAGTGATCTGTGTCTAACTTTTGGGGTGCATAGTGTATGTGCTTGAATTGGTGATAGGTATGCATGTGTCTAGGCTGGTTTGGATGTGTATGTGCCTGAGCTCATAGTGTGTATGTATATGCACCTAATTGATTTGTGTGTTTGTATATGTCCAATTGTACACCACACCCTCCTGCCTAACAGCGCAATATTGAGATCCTGAGTGTTGGCCTGACCCCTCAGGGCAACAACACAAAGGAAAACAGAATTCTGCCCTCTATATATCCTTAGCTAAATATTGAATTTGTGAATAATAATTAAATATAGATTATTTTTATGTTTAATGTAATTAATTTCTAATAAAATGGCAGCCTTTGAGAATGAAGTCCTGCTTAACCAGAAGATAGATTCAGAAAGGTAGTAAACATTATTCTTCATGGCTGCTACTTTTTAGTTATACCTCCCTTGTGACCAGGATCATATCTGGGAGTGAAAAAGGTCTATTCAATCATTAGTAACTGTCTGCTAAGACACAAAAGCGTCTTATGTAAAGTGACTTTTATGGACAAGTTTTCTTCAGAAATTGTGAATAATTTATTCCAGCAAAGTCTAGTAACTTTCAATGACCAATCTAATTCCCATTTAAACCAAAGACCCGTGGGGAAATGGGAAAGGGAGAGGAGTGAATGATACACTCAGCCTGGCGTCGGGATCACCACAGAATTGCCTCCTGGACACTGGACCGAGCCTAGGTGGGTGCAAGTGCAGGGAGGGAAGCTTAGCATGAAGCTCCTGGTGAGGGGCAGGGACTATGGAGGCCTGTTTACTTGTGAACATGGGCCTCTGGCTGTAATTTATTAGGCAAGGGGGTAGATTGGTATTTGGCTCCCCCTGCTGGAATTTTTAGGGCATTGCACACAGTCCTTCATTCAAAAGCTCATGGCACGCAAACAAACGTAATGCACCAAAATAACCAAATGTAAAATTTTTAAAGCTTGTTAAATTAATAAGGATTAAATGCCGTGGCATGTACAAGCACCCAAAAAGTATAAAACTTAAAGCTGGATGGGAAACCACTTTTTCATCCCACAAAAGCTGTTGATGTGTCAAGAAGAGGTTTTTTGACATTTTAAATTAAAACAAAGGAATACACTTCTTGTTCTGGCAGAGACTTGAATTTGGTTTCTAATCTGTGCAAACCACCAGCTTTTTGGAATTGCTCCCCTGTTCACCACAAAAAGTAGTTTTGGTTTCAATATATCAAAATGTTTTGTCAAAAAATTCCCAATTAGCTCTAATCAAAATGTTTACTTAATTTCATTTTCTTAATATCATGGTTTCTTTAGATACTTACCATTGCTTAATATTTAAAGAAGAAATTTAAAAAAAAGCCACTTACCAATTTTGGAATGTCATTCACATCATCTGTCACTGGATTCTCACAGCGACGCTGAGCTCTGACAAGTGGATTAAGTAGGAGCAGCTGAAGATAAAAGCAAGTGATAATCCAAGTCTGCATTAAAAAAAAGAGAAAAAGAATATTTACCTGACAAGCACTGTCTTCAAAACAATTCTAATTAAAGCTAGCAATAGTAGCTTTCACATATGAAGTTTAGAAGCAATGGTATTTTTATTTGTGTATTAGCAGGCTAATGTAACCCACAGATTCTAAATGCACTAGAGTGTGAATCAGTCAGTTAACTTTATTATATAACCTCCTTGTACTGTTGTGCCCCATAATATTAATGACTAGGGTCCATGCATTTAATTGATTTGAATCTCTCCTGAAAGAGTGCACCTCGTGAGCAGTAATGGGAAGTTATTTCTCAGACATCTCCTTTGCAAAGTTTCACTGGGCTTAATGTAAATATATTCACTAGTTACCTGCTGCTAATAGGTGAAATCGCCAAACTTCATGGATTTTCATGTCAGTATACATATGACAATTTTCTTCACATAATAATAATAATGCCACTGACATTCAAGTTATCCAGTGCCTAGGATTTGTACATGTATAAGATGGAGTCAATGGATGTTAAAGTACAGCAAGACAACTGAAAAAAATAAATGTTCACAAAAACTGACAGCTCTGATATAGTCTTCACTAGACAGAGAAGCATAATCACACCCATGAAGTTTAGGGGTGCTTCTGGACTTCTTGCAAGTGCTGACATGGTAATGTACTTACAATATATTTATTCTCCTCCAAGAATCTAGGAGACTGTGTCCTGCACTGGTAAAAGCTGGCCTTCATGCATTAGTACATTCCCTAGTTAATTACCATTACAACCTTGGGAATACTAAGTAGTCTATGCTGAGCCTTGTGAGAAAGCCATCAAAAAACTCCAAGTGGTGCAGAATGCAGCAGCTTGCCTCCTCTTACTCTGAATGCACAGGCCCAATACCCGATTTGCTTTGCTGGTTTTCCATAGAATGCCACCAGATGTTTAAACTCTAGTAATGTTCAGATGCCAAGTGATTTGGCTGAGTAGACTCAAAGAATTGATTCAGACAGAGACTTAGACATCTAGTACAATAGAATAATCTACTGCAAAAACTGTCTGCTTGGGCAGGATACTGAGGCTTCATGGGGGCAGGTCTAAGACTATGGAACTTGCTCTTGTAGGAACAAAGCTGCGCACACATCTTAGCAAGCTCTTTAGGCTTCCTTAGTCCGCCTGGAAACAGACAGCAACAGAGCCTAGTTCAGCCCTGATTGCTCACAGTGCCTAGTTCAACCCAGACTGCTCATAGTCAACCTGTTTCCCTGCAGCACAATGTAGGGATTGTGAAAGGGTGTGTTCTGTTCTCTGCTGAAGCAGCAGAGTCCAGCAAGTAACACACCGTCTCTTAGGGCGGGGTGATGAGGGTGGGAGAGAGGGATGCTGGAGGATGATGTTCTCTTCTGAAAGAAGCCGTGGCATATACAGACATTCACTCTCCCAGAAGAAACTAACTCTGATTGTTCCCAAATAATTTTTATCCTGAAGCAGCCATTTTTACCGCAGGAGAAAAAGCCTGAACATCTGTACACTTATGGTTTCTCCTGGGAGAGCAATGACTCTCCCAGGAGAAACTGTCTGTACAAGGCCAAAGACTCATGTTTTTAATCATCCTGTTTTTTGTGCCAAATGTAAAGTTCACTTAGCTTTTAGGCAGTTTGAGTTGAAAAACCCTATACTGGTGAATATTCTCTGCAAGAAACCTAAGAGAGTGGGTTATACACAAGAAATATTAAGCACTTGTTTCCTTCATTACTGGAAGCTGATCAGAGTGAAGACAGTAGTAAGGGAAGCTAAATCAGATCATGATGGCAACAATTTTACAAAGGGCTGCTTAAAAAAAAAATCAAATCACTAACTTGAGGGGAATGTCAGCTAACCATTTGCTTTACAGCAGTGTTTCTCAACCCATGCATTATGACCCAAAAGTAGGTCACAAGAATATATGAAAGGGTTGTGAACAACCTTTAAAAAATGGATTAACAGTCTTTAAAAATGAATTCTCCTTGAAAGGAGAAAAATATGGGAAATGGTTGAGAGTTCCAGTCTGCAAGGGGCTGTGGGAAGTGGTAGGAGGGAGATAAGACATGGGGTGCCACATGCATGCATGCATACACACATGCGTGTGGCAGCCAGACAGTATGAAGATCAGCTCCCACAGCTTCCTGCAAGTAAGTCTATGGGGCAGGGTGGGGGGACACAGAGGGGGCATAGATGATGTGTCAGATCCCCCTGCCTTGGTACACCTTGTGCTGCTGGAGGCCCGGCTGGTGTGGGGGTTCCAGTAGCAATGAGTTTCACTGTCCTGCTTTACCTTCCTGCACCATGTCCCGCCCACTAGGCCATGGAGGCAGATCCTGCCCATGCTGGTTCAACTACACTGCATCCCCACACCTACTGTGGATGGACATGTCCCCCCATGCTCCACACCCCCTTACCCCATACATTCACCCCTGCCACACACTGTGGGGGCTGGGGCCTGCAGGCAGGGGGCAACAGGTTGGGAATGAGGAGCACCAAAGAAGCCAGGGGGTTGTTTTCTACTTTAACTATTTATTGGGTTGGGACCGGCCATTGATGTTTACAAATGGGTCCTGGTACGGAAAAAGATTGGAAACCACTGCTTTATAAGACATGAAAAATAGTGGTGCAAATATATACGAGGGAGACTGGAAAAAAAAGCAGAATATGATCATTGACTATGCAGGTGTCTTGGAATGTGCTCTTTAGCTTTTCTAGCCAAATTAAACTGCATTTTAAAAGAAGTTTCTAGTCCAGCAGGAGCAGGGACAAGGCAGCCTTCAAGCTGGGAGCACAGAAAATTTTCAGCTTAAGCAGGTTTCCAGCTGTTACATGTTCCGTCTTTGGCCGGTTTCAATGTATAAGTATGCCAAAGCATCAGGAGGTGGGATCAAGGCGTGAGATGTAATACTGAAGAGAAGACAAAAGATTCAGTAACAGTGGGTGGCCCTATGTCTTGTGCATTAGAATATAATGGCTACATAGGTAGAGCAGGAAACTAGGGTTTAGGAGAACCAGCTTCTCGGCTTGGATTTGCCTCTTGCCTACTGATGACACCAGGCAAATCACTTCATTACTGGTGTCTGTTTAACTATTCTGTCTTCCCTTGAAAATTTCTTTTATCTTCTGATTAAGAAAAACACTGCTTAAGTAGATGTTATTTTTCTATGAGTGAAAAAACACGTTCTTCCAAGGTTTTCAGGTCTTTTTTAAAATTTTTATAGGCAAGAAAGAAAGTTGCTAGTGTAGATATGCTGTGTTTAGACCGGATGAACCTACAGATTTCCATATGCAGTTACTTCTGTTCTGAGGTGAGGAGGATATGTACAAGACACAAGAATTAGTTGCACATCTTCTACTGCTGTTAGATTTAATGGAATGGGTATGTAAATATCCTGCACTGCTTTGAAGCTCTCCAGCTGTCTACTTACCAGTCAGCTATGGGATACCTGCTGATAAGTGCATATTGGAAAGATGCCACAAGAATGAGTAACAGATATGTATGGTGGGAGAATCAAGAATAAATACAAATAAGTATCAGACACAAAACTTGAATTTTTGGCACCCTGGGCAAGGTGGGGGACTGAGGAGCAAGTGCTTACCTCCTGACAGAGGGGCTGCTGTAATTGTGGGTACAGTGTGGGATGTGATGTCTCAGTGCAAGCTCCATCAACATGGTGTGGCAGCAGCAGTGTGGGCACCCTGGGGGCTGCCATTCTGGTAGCCTCTCTGAATTGATGCCTAGGACTAGTGCCCTGCTCACCCATAACACATTACGATACTGATCCAGGGAAATTGTTTTGCTATCCTTATCTTTTTTGTCAGAAAAAAAATATATGTTCTCTGAATATTTTTTGAAGGATACAAAGAGTTAATGAAATGAGCCTTCAATACTGACTACTCTTACTTTTTGTTGTGCTTGGTCACTAGGCCTCCCCCTATTTTTTTTTTTTTTTCCTAAGAGTCAGAGCAATTCTATTTCCTTCTTCTGAAAGCTTTGTATCCTGAATATGCAAATTCTTCCAGTAAGAAGAGAAAAAAAACACTGAGCAGGCTTTTAATGATTGAACTAGAAGAGATCATTCAGAGTAAATATTCAAGTTACACACTTGATCGTGTTATGATCATGTTATGAATGACTGATTTTGTTGCTCTCATGCCATAAAACAGCTGTGTCTTCTGCTAAGATGTAGGGACTTGGCTTAGGGCCCAAAGTGCAGATGGACCTTCTATTCCAGTAGCAGGAAAATTAATGGTCTATAACATTTAAGAAGGATAAACAGCTTTCTCTGACCCCGAATGGGCATGCCACAGTGTTTTGATGTCCCCTGCATAGTATAGGAACACTAAAACTATATTATGCTAGTTAAATATATATCAATCCCTGAAAGGACAAAAAAGTTAGGGGAATACCAAAGTTGCAAATAATTAAACTTTGGAAAGTCTAGACAATTCCAAAAGTTTATCTTGTAGTGATAACATAGTTCATCATAACTACAGGCAACATGTTATATCCTGCCAATAGGGGGTAAAATAATAATCAGATACCCACTAGCAAAGAATGATAACAGCAACAGCAACAATATAAATGCAGAAGCAGTGTGGTCTACACTACATGATTTTAGTGTCTACAGATTAAGTTGTGCAGTACCATACAGCGCTCTACTGACCTGTCCTCAGCAAATCATGTTAATCTTGGGATAAGTTAACAGTTTTTTAACCAAGTTCCTGGAAGAGTTCAAGTCCTATTAACTGAGAATGCTGCATATGATTTACCCTAGAATGGCTGGTTTATCAGGGTCAGCTAATTTAATTCCTCAGGCTATACATAAACATTCAAAAAGCCTGAGGCAGAATCGAACCAATCTATGCAGGTTTCTCTAAGCTATGTAGATTGGATTGTGAGTGAACAGAACCCATGTTCACCCTTCATGGTGGGGGGAGGCAGGCACATGCGTGCACTGGCTGAAGTCAAAAGATGGGGGGTGCACACCTCCCCACCTGCCAGGCATTGTGAAGGGCAGCCAAGCCCTGCTGAACTTAAGCCTTCCCTGATTGGGTGCCCAGCTGCAGGAAGTGGGGGAAGCCAGCATAGAATCTGCCCTCAGCCCTGCCAGAGCAAGGGGAGGAGGGGGAAAAGCAGAGGCCCCCACTGCATGGACTTGGCCTCTCCAGACCCAGCCAGAAAAGCTGAGGTGGCCCACACAACAGTGGCTTTTCCCCCACTGCTGCCCCTGCCTGGCTGGGCTAGCTGGATGGCTAGGCTGCATAGGTCTACCCCTGACTAGTTGCAGCCTTTGAGAGGTGTGGGGGGAGGAGGTGGGGCAGAAGGGAGCTCATCCTCATCATGGCCCCAGCCCCCCCCCACTCTCAAAGGCAGCAACTCACAAGGGGTGGAGCTATGCAGTGATGGGGGAAAAGCCCCTGCCATGTGGTCCTCCAGCTGTGCAGACCCCCCAGACTAGAGTCAGGGGCAGAGAGTATGTTCGCCTACCCTCCCCCTCACTGCCCCACCCACCTGACAGGTGCAGGAAGGACACAAGGCTGGGAAGCAGAGGCTTTGCTGCCTCAGCTCTGAGAGCTCAGGGGCAGGGCTAGCCCAGCCTGGCTCAGCTGGAGAAGATGAGCATGGGCAGAGGCTAATCTACCTACCCTGCGAGAGGGAGGTTAGCAGGGGCTCCAATGGTGCCTGAAATGCTGGGAGGCTGCAACTTAACTTGAGTTGGGAAAGGATCTCTGACAAGTTCAACAGACCAGTCTAACCTAAACTGATAAAATCTGATAACTACATCCATCCAGGCCTATCTTAAACTGAGTTCTGCCATTTTAAACCAGTCTATGTACACTAAATTTCTGTTCTGTTACATGTTTAGAACAGTTTCCAATTACTTTTACCAGTTTGTGTGTAATTTCTGTACCTAGCCTCAGTCATATTTAAAAACACATGGTAACTCCCATGTGAAGACAAACTGAAGAGGCAATATAACAAAGAGAAAGGAAGATGAAAACAATTCTTCTTACAAAATGTTTAGTTTATTCTAGGAGTGATGTTCATGCTTGCATTCTTAGGCTATAACTTCATTGTATCTGATGAAGCAGGTTGTTGCCTACAAAAACTTATGCCTATCTGAGCCAATTAGTCTCCAAGATGCCACTCTCCCCTAACTTCTGCCTGACTTTACAATGGACGATGGGTAGGGCATGCAATTCTTTGACACAAACATTTATAAAAGCATCAGAGAGCAGTATCCTCACTCTCCTGGAAGGAGATAAATTATATGACATTGGTGAATGAATCAGAGCTGGTTCCTTGGTGCCAACTTGAAATAAAGCAACAGGAATTTAGCTGGAACAGGAGAGGAATGCCCAACATGTGAAGTGCCCTCTTTTCTAAGAGTACCGGTAAGTAGGCATACTTCTCTATCTTGCCTCAAGAGCCATAGAAAAGTTAAAAGGCATTCATGCCCTTCTACAGGTACTTTGGTGCTCTCTATTTCTGTTCTCCCCCAGTCTGTGATGGTCATACAGTTTACTTCCTGCCCATTTTATGAAAACTAGCATAGAACAACATGAGGCAACAATATCACACAAGACTGGGGAGTTAGAATACAGAGGACTGACTTCACCGGGATAGCTGAGAAAGGTTAAGAAATCAGTTCTAGTACAAACAATCATGAGGGTCTTTGGGACACTGCAGCAAGAAACATGGCCTAAACTAGGCATTCACTGAAGAATAAGTCGTATCTGACACCCTAACTCCCATTCTTCAAATCATACAATTTCACCACTGATGTGAAGGTATTAACATCTTAATATAAAACCTAACTCAATCTAAAAATTCTCAACGATTTTTCCTTAATAGAAGCCCCAAAGGATTCAAAGTTCTCCAATAAATCATATACCACTATAGCAAATTGTTTGGGGTACTGGATGTGTTATAGTTATTTGGTGGGTCTTCTTTCACCTTCCCATACACAAATGAACCAGCAATTCCAACACTACTTTTTGAGTGTTTAATTTTGTTTCCCAGACTTTTTACATGCTGCATCTTACACCAGAACACAGACTATGACTGTATAAAGTGAGATATAGGGAATGAAAGGATGAAGCTGCTATTTTTTATTCTTATTTTTAAAATAGCTTGTTTGCTACTTAACAATACTTGCCAGCTAAATACTTGAAACTACAACACATTTTACACATGCATAGCATCACAGAACTGGAAGGGACCTGTACGATCATAGAGTCTGGTTCCCTGCCATGGGAAGGAAGTATTAGGCTCAGATGAGCTCAGCAAGGTACCTGTCCAGCTTTGTCTTGAATACCTCCAAGGAGGGCAACTGCACCATCTCTGCTGGGAGTGAGTTCCAGAGTCTGGTGACCCTTACAGAGAAGTTTTTCCTTATATCCAACCTGAATTTACCCTCTGTTAGTTTGTGCCCATTGGTCCTCATCCTCCCTTGAGATTCCCTCCTGAATAGTTGCTCTCCTAGTTCTTGATGCTCCCCCCGAGGTACTTGTAGGCAGTTATCAAGTCATCTTTTAGCCTTCTCTTCCTAAGGATGAACAGGCCCAGTTCCCAAAGTCTCTCCTCATAGGGCCTACCCTCTATGTCCTTAATCAAATGGGTGGCCCTTCTTTGTACCCTCTCAAGCTTATCCATGTCCTTCTTGGGGTGCAATGCCCAGAACATTGTTCAGATGTTGTGCCAACCAGTAAGCCACCACCCACTGTATAGTTGTGGTGAGGGTTCTTCCTACCCAGGTGAAGGACCTTGCATTTCTCCCTGTTCAACCTCATCTGATTTTGTTCTGCTCATAAGTCCAGTCTGTCAAGATCCTCCTGGATCTTTGCCCTATCCTCTGGTGTGCCTACATTCCCCCACAGCTTGGTATCATCTGCAAACTTAATCATTGTACTTTCTACCCTTTCATCCAAGTTGTTAATGAACATATTGAATAGCACTGGTCTGAGCACCGATCCCTGGGGGACCCCACTGGAGACATCCCTCTACGATGAGGCCATCCTATCGATCTCCACGCTCTGGGAACAGCCGGTGAACATGCATGGTAGTGGCTTAAGTTAAGCCAAGGATAATTGAAGGTCTTGAAAAATTTTCTGTAAATAATTGACAATTAGCTGTTCTTTCATTCCATGTCCTTCATACTAATAAAATGTTGGTGTAAATGATATTAGAGGAATGGCACATTGTGAGTAATTTGGTACAGCTTACTGGGTGTGTCTTCATTAGTGCCATAGTTACTGCACATTAAGTTTAGTCCTTGGATAACCAAGTACTAAATCAATGTGTAGTTGTACCACCGCACAGGTTTTTAGTTACGCTTACTGCACAATAGCCTAATACTACTGCACAGTAGTGTATTAGTACAGTTTTTGCCCAGCACACTCTGTACTTGCTGCTTTTTGTGACTGTGCCTTAATGGTATGATGATGCTGGGGTACAAAAAAAGATGCATTAATGGATTTTCAGGACTTGGGCAAACTGGAAAGAATCATACCTAAGTGACTAAGTTCACTTCGATGCTCAATGAGTGGAACAGAATCTGGCCCCAAGCAACTGGATCACAGTCACACAGGATATCAGTGACCGTGCAGGAAACAGAACGCGAGTCTCACTGGTACCAAGCTGGTACCTTTCCCCAGGGCCATCCTCCCTCCTTCCATTAGTTAGAAGATGCTAAAAAATGGAAGGGGAATATTTATTTATTTAATGGAACCATTTTTCAACTCCACTGGATTCAGTGAACCAAGGCTATGTATAGAACGCTTCTGTACTACTGATTAAACAAAACCAAAACCGAAACAAAACAAACCAGATACATACTCTCCTAACACCTGAAATTATTTTACTTTTGGATATTTCAACAGTGGTGTAATAACAATACAAATAAAGCATTTATCATTAAGCAGTAAGATTTATTTAGATCTGTTACTTTTACAGCAGGACTACAGACATTTTGTTTAAGCTTTGTAATAATATGCAAACTGCTTCTTCAAACATTCCTCAATTTCTTTTTTTTTTTTGGAAGATATTAGGGGTGTTTATGATCTATAATGGGAATTGACCCAAGAAATTACTTTTGAATCATTTTTCTGTGAGATGTCAGAATGGAACTTGCCACAATCTTGTTGCAAAATAATGGTGGCCTAATTAACTTCATGATTATGAACTTTATTATCCTTTAAGTTACAACCGTGTTAAAATCAAGAGCAACTCAGTTCAAGACAATGGATTACAACAGCCTATAACCTATTTGGTGGAAAGGGAAAACTATATTTTACATTGTGGGATGCCTTCCTTTCCTTACTGCTGCCATTAGTTTCTCTAGGTCTCTGCAGACAGATGTGTCCCTCTTCCCTTCGTAACAGGCACCACAGATATCAGTCAGTGCCCTAAACATTGTATTACGCTTTAAACCTAGTTTAGGATCTGTGTATAATCAAAGTGCTTCTTGGCACATAACCCCAGGCTCTTATGTTGCTTCAGTGGAACTACCTTTTCTGGCTCTTCTTGACAGATGCAGTAGCAGCAGGCAGCTCCAGCCAATATGTTATTGCTATACATAGTGAGGTACTGCAGAACTGTACACAGGTACAGTTCTGTACGTGTGCCTCACTTCCTGTTAATATACCTCATGAAGAAGATGAAATGTAATATAAAACAGAATTTTCCTTATAGGTCAGTACTGTCAAGGCATTTTTCATGATATTTTTTATAACAGAATTAATGTATTAAAAGTATTCCATTTCTCTATAGGCTACGAAAACAAAATATTAGACTGTCCTTCACAAAATTGCTATCTGTTCCCAGAAATGCTCCATGTCCACTCTTTAGTCTCACATGCCAATCAGGGATGAAGGCAATTTCCTTGTATCTCAAATATGCTCTGGATAACAGCCAGAAAACCTAGCCAGAAAGCTTTCCAAACACTGGAAAACTAAGTTACCAAGAGACAGGTAATTAGATGTGCAGCTGATCTCTTGAAGTTATATCAACTGTAACCATTTAAATATTTATTGATTTAAATTAATCAAACAGCATTCAGGTCCTGTCAAGAACCAAGAGTTCTGATTTGTTAAAAAAGTCTTAATTAAAAGAGCCAAAGATTAAAACATTTTAAAAAGAAAGCTGCCTGCCAAGTTATAATCATCAGTGGAAGACTCTTCAAATATGTTGCTGTTTGCTGCAGTCCTTCTAAACTATACATGTAACAGGGTGGATTTGATTTAAATCTTGCTTTAAATCACTGGTCAGGAAGCCTCATTGTTTTCTACAAAAAGTGTCTTCTTGTGGTTTGATATAACCTTAATTAAAATATTCCCAAGCAGGGTCTCTTTTATGGCCTGTCAAGCCTGCTGCCATGATAGGTTTCCCCTTCTACCATACCATTCCCTCACCAGATCTCAAATCAATATAGCGGCTATACTCAAGAAATGTATCCTTCAAGACTTCTGGAATATTCTGCTCAAAATATTTCTCTCTTGTTTCCACTGCCCCTCCCTCCTTGCATTTCTTTCCAGACTCCTCCTCCTTGCCCAGATCTACTCTACCTCTACTCTTATTTCTTGAAACTTTGCACTTTTAAAGAGAGGTAAGGGCTTGACTCTGGGTACACAAACTTGCAAAGACAAGAGGGATGATGGGTTAGGTAATCTCTCATCTCCATATACTGCTGTTCACAATGATGTTATCTCTGGAGACACAAATCCACAGTTTGAGAACTGAAACTAAGCATCACAAAGATGCTTGATGGGCTTTTGTAGTCTGAGTAATGAGTCCCATTGGGTAGAGTGGTTTTTCTTAATCTTTACTAATCTATAGAGGAGCATCTGGGAACCCCATAAGATTGGGCCCCCGATGTAGTCCATGGACTGTTGTGACCTATTAATAAAACTTTTCTAAAAATGTTACATTAATATATTGTCTCAAGTAGTATATAATTAGAAGTTATAATCCCTGTTCCATGATGATCTCTTTTGAGCTTTAACATACCTTAATTAAAAACTATCTTTATACAGGTTTTCCTTTTTATAAAAAACACATCTTAAAATATGATTAAATAAAAAAATCTTATTAAAATTTTTTTTTAAAAATGTGGGTTTTATTTAAAAAAATCATTGATTTTCATCCACCTTGACATAACCATTTTAGGTACCATTATAATCACCAAGGATTAACACAGAAATGTATGCATTTTCCTATTTCCTTGAAATGTGACGACTGTTTCCTTGTAAAGTTAACAGAAATAATGACTGAGGAACAACAGATTTACAACAAACAACTAGGTATAGATGAAAGAATAGAGTTTACTTTACTCAAACACAGCCTCCTATAACCTACAGGTAAAAGGGTATTTTTATTCATGAATTTAGGGAATAGAAATTCTGACAGATCATAGTTTCCTAGTAGCAGACAAACATACCCTTGTTAAATCATTTCAAGGAGAACAAGAATTAAAAACAATACAGGATTAGCTTAAGAGGGAGGGCAAGGATTTCACTATATGAGGGTGGATTCACAGATTTCCTCAGCAAATGGAAACACCATCATATTAAGTAGAGTATTTTTAATTAAAAATTTTAAAAGATATATTTCAGCTGTCTAGCTTTGTTTGCTGGGTGAGTACAAAAGATTCATCATCCAATATTTTAATTTAGTTTTTGAGAGAATTATCCTGAGATTGATTATTGAATACATTATGTGGACATAAATATATATATACCTAAACATAACCTGATCCTCTTGTCCTAACACCTCAATTTCCACTAAAACTAATGGGAGCCAAGAGGTCTATGTAATTCAGAACTGGACCTGCAATCTTAATCTTGTGCCAGAAGGTTTTAGAAAGTTTGAAGAAAAACTATTAAACGGACAAAAGCTGATGTTAAACTAGTCTAGACATCCAGCCTCTGATGCTAGATACATGCTTGAATCTACAGGTACTAAAACATTCTTATCCTTTTCACATTTCATTTCAGTGAAGCCAGTATGATTAAGAATATTCAGTCTTTTCTGTGGCTTATATAAACTTTGTTACAAAATAAACTGTATTACAGACTGCATAGTTTTCTGCTCATGTTCAAGCTTGTAGAAAAAGAACTACCGGAACAAAAAAAATCTTTTGGTACAGGTACAAGGTCTCTGGCCTTTTTTCTGCTTTATACTTCCTTGTTTCAAGGATGAATTTCAGTATGTAAACCACTGCCCTTTCACCATGGCCTTGAGGTGAAAACATGTCTCCAGCAGAACAACAGAACAATAAAATTATGAATTTTGCCCTTCCATCCCCCCACAACTCAAGTATATTCATAGAGGTAAAAACTTCTAGTTTATCTTTCCTGCCCTGTTAAAAGTGCTTGGTCTCATCCATGTTGTTAGACTAAGACAGGGGTTTTTAAGCTATTTAAATAAGTGTACTCCTGGTGGCCAGATGTTGAGCAGAGGGGAGTGGGGGTGCACACGGCCAGACGTGAACTGGCAACAGTGCGGGTGGTGGTGGTGGTTGTCGCCACATGCAAGTTCCCCCTCCCTCCCATCCAGCCAGCCTACAGAGGGGCAGTGTTGTCTGCCCCCACACCAGCCCTGCTCCTGGAACACAGCAGTGCAGGGTGGTGTGTGGTGGTGCTCCATCCCCACCCACCCATGCATACCCTTCCCAAGTACCCCCGGGGTACATGTACCCCCAGTTGACAATCCCTGAACTAATACATTGAATCAAAGAATCAGATAAGGGATCTCAAAGGGTCCTCAACCCTCCTCATGAATGGAGAATAAGCTATCCCTAAACCATCCCAGAACAGTGCTTATCCAGCCTCTTGAAAACTTCCAGTGAAGAATATCCAGAAACCTCCCTGAGCAACTTGTTCCTTGGTTCTACTTTTCTAAATGTAAGGAAATTTCTGAGTTTTAAACTGAATGTTGTGCTATAGCTTAAACTCATTACTTTGTATCCTACCGTCTGTGGCAGCAGAGAACCGTTGTTCTTCCCTCTTCTTATGGCAGCATGTCAAATATTTGAAAACTGCTATTGTGTTCCCCCTCAACCTCTTTTTATTCAAACTAAACATACCTAGTTCTCTCAACGTTTCCTCATATGGCTTGCATTCCAGTACCCCCTTTATCTTCTTCGTTGCTTGACTCTGGTTCCTTGCCTGTTTCTTTGCATCTTTCTCATAAAGTAGATCCTAGACTCCAGAAAAAGCCTAATCACTGCCACACAAAGTAGTACTATTAGCTTCCATGTGTGATATACAATACACTACTATTAACAGAGCTCCAAACTGCATTTGCTTTTTTTGCATCTGTATTGCACTGCTAACTCCTGTTGGGCCTAAGATCCACCAAATCCTCCTGGTAAGCCTTACTGCAAACTAGTACGTCCATTTGTTTTTTTTTCTTCCATGAGTATAGCATCTCACATTACACATTTTAACAATATTGAAGAATGAGGCAAGTCTGCCACCTGAAATTTCACACACTGTGAAAACACTGGACTGAATGTTACCTCCTAGGTCACAGACTAAAACTCCCTGCTACTGCAGGCAGCTACATTACAAAACTTTTCAGGTCCCATCATAAAATTAGTTAGGATTTTCCCACCACCCCTCCAATTGGCACCAGGTTCCTGAGTCTCCCTCCCTTGATTTTCAAAAACTTTCTTCGAATTTTCTAGCCTATAATTATACATAATCAGTTTATACTCATCTGTACCAAATTTGTCCTTTTGCTTAAGAGTTCTCCCTCTTAGTTGTTTAGCACTTAATCATATCCCCTCTCACACTTCATTTTGCTGGGCTAAAAAAGCATAGTGAACCTTGAGTATAATTTTAATCACAGGTAAAGAACAGACACGGAAATTAGACATTTAAAAAATCTATTTCTTTCACTTTTTTCTTCAGGATAGGTTAGTGTTTACTTGTTCTTCAAAGTGTATTTTTTCTTTCAGTCTTTCCTCTACAGCAAATAAAAATAGAAGATTCCCTTACTTTTTGGTAAGTATGTTTTCTGCATTACACTAGACTTATTTTGTGGTCATTGTTTCTTGTGAAGACAAGACAAGGTTACAACAAAGTCAGTGGGCACATCTACGCAGGATGTTTACTGCAGAGCTGCCTAAATAGCTCTAATAGTCCAGTAAATAGTGGGACGTCTGGTTTCACTTTTGCCATGTCGATTGGCACGCTGGTTAATAGAGCATACCGGTTAATAAAGTGCTGGATAACACAACTTTAACTGTACTATCCTGTGGCAACATTATTTACTGCGCAGCAATGTACATGTAGATGCTGATACGACTGGCTAGGGCATGACAGTGCTTCAGGACAGGGGCTGCCTGCCAGCTAGCCCTGCAATGAAGCACCCTTGTGCCCCAGCCAGCCCCTCTGCAGAACATTGAGCTGGGTTAGAGCAGCCCGGGGCTGGCAGGCTGACCCCACCTATTCTCCCTGCCAGCCAGTGCTTTTCTGACCTAGCTCAACATGCTGCAGTCCCAGATGCACATGCAAATATGGTGCCCAGGTGCAATAAACTCCAATGTGATATGTACCACAGTTTATTGCTCTGTACTAATAGCATGTGTAGATGCACCCAGTAGGTTATAATTTAAGATGATGGCTTTAACTTCGAACACTTAAAATGTCATGGTTCCTAGTTAGTAACAGCCAAGCTGTCCCAGTCTTTGACATCATTCCAGGCAGTCCCAACACTCCAGCTGACACCACTGGAAGTATCTAGTACTACAGCTCCCATGCTCAATTATAGAGGCTAGTGGCAGAATGTTCAGAAAAGTTCCCACTCATGGAATGGATTTATGAGTTTTCTACTGTGATTCACCAAAACCTGATTATTTCAGCTCAGGATATAGCATCATAGCAAAGTAGGGCAGGGTGGGACCTCACAAACTCATCTAGTCCAGCCCCATTTTAAGGTAGGATCATCCTCAACTAAACCATCCCAGTCAACTGTCTATCTAACCTATTCTTGAAAACTTCCATGAATGGAAAGTCTGTCCATTTTCCCTTGGGCAGGGTGAGGTGGGGAGAGGAGGGGCAGCGAAGCAATTTGGGGAAATTGCAGAAGGAATTTTGGCTTTGGATGGTGAGGATTTTCAGATGGCTCAATTTGTTGCTTATTTTTCCCCAATGTTATTGTACAGTTTTAGGTACCTTACCTAGTACATCTTTAGTAACTCAAATTGCACACACTCCAAATTTAGTTTCCTACAATCAGTTTCAACTTCAGAAAATTTAGGCCTAAATAAGTAAAAGATGTATCCTTGAGCATTCAAAAAATTACTGGTTTACAGAGATGTAGAGGGCAGCTTCCCCATCTGGGGTAGCTGTGACATACAAGGAAGCACTGGCTGCCACAGGACTGATGGCAGCATTGTCAGCCACCACTGCAGGGAAGGCTAATTTTACAATCCCTCACAAAGGTGGCACCCCAGGTTGCTGCCCCACATGACACCCACCCCCCAGTTATGCTGTTGCCTTACTTTTAGTCCTTTGGTGTCCTCTATCATGAAGTTTGTAGAAAGGTTAAAAATACAGTTAGTTTAGCTCTAACAGTTTCTATGCTTAATTTAGTAACAGAAAGTGGGGCAGATCATATTCCTTAGTGATGAAACTACAAAGATTTATTCCCAGTTTCTTACATAAGGAGTTAGCAACCTATGTTTTGCAAGCTGGATCACCTTGCAAAGATAACAGATCAGGTCCATTAAGGTCTGATATGGACCATATTTTACTAAGGGTATACTGATTCCCCAACTATATGATCCAGTCTCTGCTTGCTAATGGCATGACAATCACCTCCGGACTCCTCAGCCAGCTGCTACAGTCCACATGGAGGGCTGCTTTTCCTCACTGTAGCCTCTGTTCACTGGTCACCCAAACAGCCAGAAGGCAATGATGATTTGTGGTGTTGGCTGGGTTGCAAGCTGTGGTCCATGTTTGCAAAAAGGCTGCTGACCCCTGCTGTACATAATTAATTTTATATTTTGGACCTATAGGCTTCCATGATCTGTAGAAGTCTATTTGTATGCTTGGCTGAAAAAATCTGACTTTTCAAAATTTAATACATTTTATAGACAACTTAAATTGGCAAAGCACAATAAAACAGGCTGACTTTTTAGTTTGTTGACTAATTTTTTTTTTGGTTGGTTAGTTAAGATTTCTGTATCCAGAGGAAATCAATTATATTAAGAAATGATGCATGAAAAACTAGTTGTGATCCAAAAATTCAAAGATTTTGGCTAAGGACAGAAGTTGCACATAAACTGGTTTAAGTGATCAGAAACTGGTTTAAGCCTATAACAGAACAGAAGTTCAGTGCACATAAGCCAATTTAAAAGTGGCCGAACCTGGTTTAAGGTATATGTGGTTGAATGTAGGTATACGAGGTTGAATGTAGGTTAAGGTATATGTGGTTAAACTTAACCGATTTGGGTCAAAACAGTTTATGCAACTTCTGTCCCAGATTTCTTCCTGGTTTAAGTTAAACCAAAAATACTCCAGCATTCCAGCATGCTTTGAAGCCCTGGGCTAGGCTGTGTCCTCTGCTCCAGAGAGCAGGGCTGGCTCTGCTCCTCTGCTCTCTCGCCCAAGTAGGGGACGCTGGGCTGCCATCACCCTGTGAGGCGAAGGGGGCAGGGAGGGGGTTTATTCCAGTCATTACCACTCATCTACAGTCAGGCAGGGAGGGGGTTAATTCCTTTCTCTGTCCCCTTTCCCCTGGAGACCACTGCTGAGGTTTGGCAGCCCCAGCCACTGCCTCCGCCACTTGCCCACAGCCAGGCAAACCCTGGCTGCAGTCCTGGGGGGGGGGCAGGGGGGAGAAACAGAGAGGAGAATTAACCCCCTCCCTGCCCCCTTCATCTTAATGGGGCTATGCCAGGATGGCATCTAGCCATGCCCCTGCCTCTGCCACTGTAGCAGAGAGGTGGGGGTGGGGGAACACACCCTGACAGGGTAGCAACCTTTATCAGGGTGCCCCAGGAAGAACAAGTAGCAAGGGGGTTTATTCCCCACCTTCCTTTCCTGTCTCACTGGGAGGGACCCCAGCCAGGGTCTGGCTGGTAATGCAGAGCAGCCCTTGTCAGGGTCTACCCCCGCCCTTGCTGCTCCAATGGCAGGGATGTGGGTGTGGCCAGATGCTTGCCGGCATGGCTCCATTAAGGTGAAGGCTGCAGGGAGGGGGTTAATTCTTCCCTCCATCCTCTCTCTCACCAAGGACTGCAACTGGGGTTTCCCAGCCCAGGCCACCACCTCCAAAGATCACCAACAGCCAGGCAGGGAGGGGATTAATTCCTCCCTCTGCCCCCTCAGACCACAGCCGGGATCTGCCAGCCCCAGCCACCACCTTCACTGACCACTCCTTTGCGTGGTGCAAGTGGCAGAATAAGCCCCTTCCCTGCCCCTTCTCCAGATGCTGGAGGGAGTGGGTAGGGAAATAAATCCTCTCTCTGCTCCTTTCACCTAAGGGGGCCAAGCTGGCCAGCCTCTGGCCACACCCCTACCCCTGGAGCAGCAAGTGGGTAGCAACCCTGTCAGGCAGCAGCCCCTGTCATAGTGTCCTGGGAGCACAAGCCTCTTCCTGGCATGGGGGCCTATGCTGCAGGCAGGAGTGGGTTGGGCAAAGCTGCCGAAGAATGTGTGGGGCAAGCAGAGGTGGAGCAGTAAGGAAGGCTTGGGTGGCCTATGGCCACCCCTCCCCTCCTTAGATGACCCTGGCTGTAGTCCCCCAAGAGCAGAGGGGGGAATAAACTCCCTCCCTGCCTCCTTTGCCTCGGGGGGCCATGCTGGCTGGCATCTGGCCATGCCCCTGCCCCCGCCCCTGCAGCAGTGAGGGAGGAGCACCAGGCAGACCCCGGTCCAAGTCTGTGCCAGTAGGACAGAGGGGGAGAATTAAACCACCTCCCTAGCCAGGTCACTTGAGGGTACTGCCAGGGCCTGGCCACACCTCCCCACTCCCAGCACAGCTGTCCTACAGCTGAAGGCACACTCTAGCACCCCCCAGCTTGTGGCCTGAGCCACTGCAGGCATTTGCCTACAGTTCCTGAGTCAAAAGGGAATGTCTATTCCCTTGCAAATTGGTTCAATCTAGGCAGGTTAGACTAATCTGCAAAGACTGAATCAATTCAGGCTCTGGCTTTTTGAATGTCTGTCCCTAGCCCCATTGTCTGCACTAGCACACTG
The DNA here is from genome assembly GCF_001723915.1 of Gavialis gangeticus. Classification (NCBI taxonomy): domain Eukaryota; kingdom Metazoa; phylum Chordata; order Crocodylia; family Gavialidae; genus Gavialis; species Gavialis gangeticus. The sequence continues at coordinate 45,064,950 of NW_017729022.1, forward strand.
TCCCTGTAGCTAGAATTCACCACAGCTCCAGTGACAACAGAAGCTGTAGTGTAGGTAGAACAGTGTTTTCACTACCCTTTCATTTGAAAACAAAAATACTCAAAACCATTCCCTATTTCCACCATCAGTGGAAAATTACAGTGACAAAGTGTACTAATGAAGATACAGCCTAAAGCAAGAAACCTTGCACACTCTTGCATAGCCAGAGTCTTTTTTCCATTAGCTTTCAGGAGAGGATTTCTAAGCCTTTGTTAACTGAAACTTCAAACTCTCAAATATTAGCAAAAGACAGCTTACGTGTTGTCAGATGTGACTGTGAAGGGGGGAAAAATTATAAGGCAGAAATTCCATATAGCCATAAGCCATCTTAGTTAGCAAAACTTTGCAACAAATCATTTGATAGTCGTTACCTGCCAGGGTATTTATACAAAACAGCTATTGCAAACACTTTAAAGTAATGTGTTGATCTGTGCTACATACAATTCTCCTGTTTGATTGGTTTCAGGAAGGAAAAGTTACAGGGAAAAATTCCTTATAGCTGAAGCACAATATTAGCAACTGCAGTGAAAACCTAAATCCATACAGTATTTTTTTGGCTTCATCCTTGGATACCTATCTGAAAAATCAGATACTTATTAGTTAAAAAGTGTGAAAACATGAAAACCTCAAGCAAATGAAACTTATTTGTAGCTGAGCCAAATTCATACAAAATTGTGTTCTCATCTATACGTGATAGATTTGATAGATATTTAATCAGTTTTTATTTTTTTGATTTATATAAACTCAAGAACTTAAAATACAGTTTCCTATATTTCAAGTCCAAATAGCTATATAAAATAAGCACTTGAAAAATTATACTGCCAAGTTTTATATAGCGGTATAGAGAATCTACATTATTTTATCTTCAGGACTTCAATGTGTTTTGATTTGATTTCTATTTCTTATTAATATATACAGCTGCATAAACTGTGTGCTAAGTATGCATCAAGCAGTGCTGTACAATGTGTGCAAGTTAATCTTAGCTGTCTCCAAATGAAATACATTAAAGCAAAACTGGATTTGTAAAAAAAAATTAAGGCTGGAAAAATATTTTAAATCAGTTCAGAACTTTAATAATATTTGAGAAAACTATTATTTTTACTTGAAATCTTTAGCCTCTCTGCCCTTCATATGCTGTATAAATTTACGTGTATTCTTATGTATATATGTAAATTTACATATATTCTTATGTATGTATTTTTATACAGTCTTCCTGGTAAGATATGAAAAAGATAGAAATGTAAAAGATTTTCTATTTTTTGAATTAGACTTCATACAAGCACAGGCTATTTGACAAACATCTGTGTGCGTATCTGTTCAGCAGCTTAACTTTAACAGTATAAGAAAAGAATACATATTTGAAGTGATACGGTAATAAATGGGAATAGTCTCAGATGCTATAAAGCTAGAGCTTGCTTGAAAGGAAATAAATCCAGCTAATTGACACTTGAAATTAGAGGCTAATCTTCAAAATACTTAAATCTGCTAGTAAGATAATACAAGTGCTGAGCAATCAATAAACCATTTATCTCAGATGCCTGGAGTGGCCAATAAATGGTGTCATATTTTACAACATTTAAAACTTGTAGGTTAGGATGAGTTGCACATCAATTGCACGTTTTTATTTTTGGGGAGGGGGGGAAGGGGTTGTATTTTTTCTTTTTTTAAGATTCCAGAAACACACACAAAACAAAGATTTGTTATTTGAGTATTTTTTCACTCTAGTCCAGGGTTTTTCAACCTTTTTCGGTCAATGTACCCCTGGCGGCTGGACACGGAGCAGTGTACTCCCGGCAGCTGGATGCAGAGTGGCCAGGCTGAATGCACAGTGGCGGTAGCCGCCACATGCGAGCTTCCCCTCCCCACCCCCACACACCCGCTATGTCTGCTCAGGAGCAGTGGCAGCCCAGGAATGTGCATACTCCTTCTTGACAACCCCTGCTCTAGTCCTTTGCATTTCCCCACCACAGACAAAAATAAATATTTCCCTTTTTGGGGAGAAATATATTACTGTTAGCTGTACTATACAATTCTGTGTTTTAACAGAATGGACTAAATAACTGTTTAAGGCTTTCCTGAAAAAAGTTCCTTTCAAAAGAAATATCAATATTTTTCCTATATATGTGTTAGAATTCAGGGATGCTGCATGGAAAATTCAGCTAAAGAGGCTGGTGTGTGCGCATGGGTGCATGTGCCTCTTTATCTGAATTTCCCATGCTGCATACCCAGATACCCATAGTTTAACTGATTTTTATTTAAAATTATTTTTACTAGTGTTATTTTAAAGCAATATATGTATGTTCTCTGTATATTTCATTTCGATATGATGGAAATTTTCCTTTTCTTTAAATGTTTGGACCTCAAGTCAGTATCTCTATAGAAACTGTGGAATTATAACTAGTTCTTCTCAACACACACTAAATTGGAGATGCTTCTCTGTAAAACTCCAGAAGGCATACTTGCAAGTTTAACTGAAGATTAAATAGAATATCATATTTCAAATGTTTTTCCTGGTCTCTGCTCTAAGCACTGAATTATTGCAGATGGTAAATTTTGGCAAATAGTAGTATGTGAAACTGAGTTTATAATTAGGCTAAATCTGGCTTGTGTGATTAAGGACAGAACTGTCATATGTGTATCCACAGTTTAGTGGCCTCTGAGAATGACCGGTACCAATTGTTTCAGAGAATGTTTCAAGGAAGTGGAGGATTCAATGTTACAAGTCTAGCTTGTCTGTATGGGACATTTTTTCCTGAGTTAGGAGGCAAGAGTGAAAAGGAGCTTGAATCTTTTGCCCAGTGAGGAGTGCACGACACTGAAAGTGAAGAGTTGTGGGTTCTGGCCCCAGGATTATTTCTGGTTTTTAAAACAAATGACAGTCTGCACAATGCATAAGCACTCCAGAGAGACAGCAAATCCAAGGAGTCAGGTAAAGTGAGCCTGTATCCTAATGGTTACATAGCATTCCCTTGGGAGGCGAGTCCTGCATTCCACTTCCTGCATCCAGGACTCTTCACTTGCCTCCTCTGTAAACCTGAGGAGCAGAAATTCAGTTTCACTTCTTTCCATAGCATTTCTATTGCTAGATGTACTGGATCACCTTGGGAAGCACCTGGAAATCCCCATCCATGGCACAGAAAGCCTAGGCACCTATCCCTATTAGTTAGGATCACTGCCCAGGGGCAGGTGCTTAAAATTTACATGTGGTAACACATAAGTAGAGATGGCTTAGAGGTCAGTTAGGTTATGACTTCAGGCCTTACTTTTCTCAGAACATTTTGGCTAGGGACAGTCATTCAAAAAGCCTGAGCCTGAATTGATTCAATCTTTGTAGGTTAGTCTAGCCTGGCTAGGCTGAACTGGTTTGTAACTGCACAGCCATCCCAGACATGCAGGCGCATGCCTGCAGTGACTCAGGCTAGAAGCCAGGGGGTGCTAGAGCAGCCCTCCCATCCCTCCACAGCACTGAGCTGAGGGGGGCATGACCAGACCTTAGCAGGATGCTTTGATTAGCCCAGCAGGGAACTGATAACAGTGTTCATCATCCCCTAACTCCATCTTTATCACCTCATTAAGAAAACAACAGGGGGATATTACCAGCTACCTGTTGATTCAGCACTGACTATAGCCAGCATGTGGTCTGATAGCTAATACACAAAGGCCTCTCCCCAGGGTAGAGGGGCAGGGGGAATTCCTGCTTAGCAGGGAGTGGTGAGGGAGAGGGTGGGAGCAGTCCGCCATCTGTGCTGAAGCACCAGCCATGGAGCAGATGGGAGGGGCCAGCCCTACTGTGGAGCAGAGATCCCTTGCCCAGCCCAGAGAGCATGCCGGGACGCTGGGGGTGTCTGGTTTATCTTAAACCAGCAATGGGACAGACATTGCATAAACCGGTTTGAGCCAAATCAGATAAGTCTGACACTACATTCAACCAGGTTTATCTCAAACCAGTTTCAGCCATTTTCAAACTGGTTTACGTGCACTGAACATATATTCTGTTACAGATTTAAACCAGTTTCTTCTCAGTCAGACCAGTTTATTTGTAATGTCTCTCCCTAGCCTTTTAGTGTATCTGTTTTAATGTCATTTTTGTGTTAAAACTATAGCAACTTCAGCTTGGTGAATAACTGAGAAAGGATGTGAGAGACAAATCACAGCAAAAGTAAAAATATAAGCATCTGCAATTGTCATTTTTAAAATTATTATTTATATATATGTTTGCTACTATTTCTGCTTACAGAGAAGGCAGAAATTAAACTTGCTTACTGAACTTACATCTTTGAAGCTTCCCTATCTAATCAGATATACTCATGTCACATCTAGAAACAAGAGTTGCTGGATGCATCTATTCTAAGCCATTCTTCTTAATTCAGCCACAAGAGCACCCGTATTATACATATCTTGGTATCATACTAAGTTGAGAAATCTTATTTTAAATAGGACTGATCCAAACTGTAAAGTGGCCTAATGAAGGCCATAGTTCAACTATTAAGGCCCTTTAAGTGCCTTGCAGGGTGCTTTGCTCATCTTGGAGTTTCTTGGCTTCCACAAATATTATTAAAGAAAGTGTACCATTGTATAAAAAGCTGGTACAAACCTACTGAAATGGTGTTGAATGTAATTAAAGTAAGCACTTTCCCAATGAATATACTGTAAGATATCAAAGGCTTTTGAGTGAGATATTTTTATTGGGAATTATTTTCTAATTGTGATTACTCGGCCACAAGATGATAAATGCTACAAGAAAGAAAAACCTCTGTAATTCTAAATTTAGGAATTTTGCTCATTTGAAAATAGGGAATGTTAGCCTTGGAAGTACATGCAATAAGAGGCAAAAAGGAGTTAACCCGACCAATTTAATGACCATATGGTATATGGTCATGATTTGACATTTAGCAAATAATTTGATAATTAGCACGCTAATTCAACATCTAGCACATGAAGCATATAGAACATAGATCAAGATACAGGGTACTATCCTGGATGGTAGCACACCAAGCAGGAAGTGTTTGGTTTCATGAAGCAATACAAATAATCCAGTTTGTAGCCTACTGTTTTAAGACTGCTTTATGTCTCAGTGTGACATGTAAAAACGGACACCATTTTGTCATAGTGGGAAATACTTGTAAGTACTGTAGACAATCTGGTCAATACTGGCAGATTTCCAAGTAAACACAAGAACTTGGTTGTGGGAAGATATTTAAAATAAGTGTGGTGAGGAAAGATAAGATTTTGGAAAATAGATTGAGCTCAAGAGATTTAAGAAAGCAGTGAGGAAACTGAATCTATTCTTTCTAGTACAGTAGTACAGAAAAGCTATGCAAAACTCATTAAAATGGTTTGGGTTTTTTTTGCTTCTTAGCAAGTGACTGTTTGGAAATTAGCTTGCAGTATCATGTATAAATAAAAATATACATAGAAAAAAGTCAACTACAAAAATGGCACCCTGGTACTAGGATAACAGGCGCCTCATAAGTACAGTAAATAAGAAAGTTATTACATTCTTCCATAAGTGTGCAGTGTTATACTTTTTCCTGAGACTATTCCATTTTATATGGATCAGACAAAATGGAAGTATTGACACTGGTAAGAAAGTCGTAATGACTGCAAATCATATAACTGGGTTTTCAAAGAACAACTGAGGGGAGCTGGTTACTTGCAGGAGTCAACATGAATAAAGCATAAATCTAAGTGAGAAGTAAAGAGAAGTTGGCTTTGGCATTTGAGATATAACAGGTGTGAGATGTCACTGAAGATGAGAAACTTGAACTGAATATAATAGCAGCTAGTGAGGAGATTCAAGTTTATATATGAAAGAAAGAGAGAGACAGAAAGAGAAAGAGAGAGAGAGTTTTGCCAACAGTAAGGGCCCTGTTATACATGCATTCTGAGCTGCTCACATGTTAATCAATGCTGGTTCTAGCTCAAGTTTGGAGCAGTCACACCTTAAGACTAAAAACCTTCTCTGACTGTCCCCCATCTGCACAACTGTGGCTTGCCACTGGGGGCTAGCAATCAGGGCCTGACTAGGAACTAGAGTTATGAGTTGCCACTACAGGGCTGGTGAGCCAGGACAGACTTCTATCCCTGCTCTAGATGGGGGTGTGCAAGAGATGGGTTGGGGGTGAGGTGGGAACATGAAGCTGGAAGGAAGAGAGTTAATGGGATGGGAGTAGGTAATAAAATGGGAGGAGGATAGGAAATGGAGGTGGGAGAAAGGTGGTGAAATGAAGGATGTTGAAGGGTGAAATAAGCAGCAAGAAAAATTCAAAAGAAATAAAGGGGAAATAAAAAGCAAGTCTCATATTTTAAGACATTGGGATTTGGAATTGGAGTATGAGATGTACGGGTCATGCTTTCCAGAGTGGTTAAGAGCTGGGAGTGGTGCATGAAGGCACTCATGAGCTACCTGCTGCCTCTGGCCTGGGAGTTCGAACTCATGGGGACACAATCCGGCCCCCTATCTTGTCCCCCTCCCAGACCCTACTCCTGGACCCATCCATGCCCTGCAACTTGGCTAGCTGGCACATGCTCTACAGAGTGTTTGCATGGGGTTGCACCTCTGGAGATGAGAAGGTCACACCCACGGGGGTAGGAGGGGGAGTTGGCTTGGTGCTGGAACGTCCCCCTGGGCAGCAGAATTCAGGAAGTAGAAATTTTGTCCACACAGAACACGAGGGTGAGGAGGGGACACTGTATCCTGGGATGCTAAAGGACTGCAACTTGGGCAGCTCATTGGGAGGGAGTGGCTACAAATTAGTGAAACACAAGCTTGATAACACTGATCAGAGATAAACCTCCCCTGGAGTGACGTAACTTTAAGCCACCTGAAGTGTGCTTAAATCTAGTTTCAGGTGTTAATGCGTAGCCAATCCAGGAGTTAAGAGGTCCAGGAGCCACCTAAAATTAAGGTGTAGCAAGGCCTCAGCTGGGTCAGGTCAGAGCCCTTAGTATCCAGGTTTATAGAATTAAAACCAACCAACATTGAAGCAATTAGTCAATACTGTTTGGAACTAACCATAGATGGTATAGCCAGGTTAAATAAATCCAGTGCTTTAGCAGTTAGAAATCAAACTTAGGCTGTATTCCCTTACTATGAATATAAGATAGGATCAAACCAAGTTAAGAGACTGTGCTTAAGAAAACAAAAATATTCTTTTTAAAAGCATAAACAGGTACACACCTATATTTTGATGGAAATGAAAGATGAATTTGCATGTACAAAAATATACTATTTGCAAGTCTCATTTAGGCTTGCATCTCATTGTGTAATGGTAGTTTTTGATGTTAGAAAAGGCATGCAATATAGGCAGCACAGACTTCTTGAGTAGAACTAGACAGCAATTTTACATGATAAAGATACCAATTTTCCTCTCTAAAAGAGAGTCTGTAGATAGGAATTTTGTTTCTTGTTACTTTTTGAAAGCTTAGTTTTTATCTAAAGAAAGAAAGAGTGTTGTGCCAAGTAGTGTTATACAAGCTTTCTAAATTAAGTTGGCTGCCTATTGTTCACATTCCTACACATGACTCGAAGTGCATTAAAAAAAAATTGTTCACATAACTCAGCTCAAACAAGAGTTGACATCCAGATCTTAAGAGTTGAAAAGCTGGAAGCATAATGTTGCATTTAATAATAGCATAGCCAAATGCATGACAAAATCCTGGGTTTACATTTTAGTTAGTGAATGGGGATTAGAATTTAAGGCATATATGCAACAAAACAATAACACGTTTAAAGTAAAATCTCAGCCTCCTGAGTTTTCAAGCACGCCTTTTCATTTATGCATTTACATTGAATGTATGCAGTACATTATTAATTTAAACATACCAAATCTGATTCATCACTGCATAACTACAGTCCATTACCACAGTTATGCTGTAAAAGTCAGTGTTAGTTTCTTTGACATCTTATTCCCATTTTATACAGAAATATGAAGTCTGTACTTTGTACAGGGAAGTTTAGTAGATAAGTACAAAGAATTAACAAATATACATTTAATACACCAAAATCTACAGGCTCATAGCACTGTGATGCTAAATTTTGAAACACTAGTCTGATACATCAATGGGCTATTCCTATTTGACACCAAGAATTTCAGTGCATGTTGTTTATATAAGTTCACCCTGTTAATACAGAAGCTACTGTCATATGCTTTGGAACACACTATATAATACTACTGTCTGCAGGGTTAATTCGGTGTTTGAAAAGGGGAATAAACTGTAAAAACAACTACCAGTTTTACGGCTTGAATAAAACAAAAATATTTGTAATTATAATAAAGTATATGACCTAACTAATTAAAGGTCAAGTGGCAATAAATAAATCCAACCACATATTCAGAAAAAATAGCTGTATGTCATCCTGCAAGTATGTGGAAAACATGTATTGCTCTGCCATTAACAAAGTTATATTACTGGCAGGAAAGAAATAAACATTGTACTTGTTTAAAAGGATGACATAAAGACAATTTTTGCATCTAATATTTACGGTTCAGTTATCATCCTAAAACTTATTTTTTTAAGAACTGAAGAACATTTTATCTGGATTTCTCAATCTCAAAAAGTTCGATTAACAGTTTACTTTGAGACTGAATTCCTGTCATCAGGAAAAATAGTGATACTGAAGGTAAATTCCCAGAGACAACTGGTTATTTAAGATTATGCTCAATACACCAAAGTTAGGTTAGGAATTTCTACTATACTAAAATAATACAAATATTCCTTCTGACCTATGTCTTTAACGGTGCAGAATGGAAAACATCCACATCTCAGATACGTCTTCAGTACACAATAAATCAGAACAAAGTTTGTGCACCTGGATTTAATTAATCTGGGTCTGAGTGTTTCCACAGAAAAGCTTTACCTGAATTCCTCTGGGTGCTGCCAGAAGTAACATTTTGTTGTGCAACTGGCAGCAGCACTTGAGCTTCAATCAATATGACCAACCAGCCATCTAGCTCAAGCTTTAAGAGCCACAAAAATTCAAGCTGATATTGTTTGTGTGAATGGGGCTTGGGTTAACAGCCAAGTTATACCTTGAGCTACTTGAATTAGAACACGAACCTTAGTCCTCCATATACCAGCTGTGTGACCTAACATTTAATTTAATTCTCTCAGGCCCAGTGAACAATGAATTATTTATACCAAGTGGAATAATGACTACGGGTGTGGACATACACAACAACCAAAGCATTCCAAAACATCACTGATTGGGAACCAGCTTACATTTATTTGATGTGCTGTGGCTCTGACACCAGGGGGTGGCAGTGAGCACTTAGCCCAGCAAGCCTAGCATGAAAGGGGGACACCGGGTTTACCATGCTTTGGAAGTCTTAGGGGTGGGTGCCCTGTGGTTGGAAGCATTATCAATTTTCTGTTATTTTCTAAAGATGAGTTCAATAAACCTCAATAGCCTGCAAGTGATAGGAGTCTGCACTATGCTTTCCCGATTTGGGGTGGGGAGGGAAAGAAAAGCAATGCAAGGGAGATCACTGATAAGAAATGTTAACATGAAGAAGAAAGGGGGTAGAGTTCTGGCTACATACCAGAGTTGCCAGTTATAACAGTTTGGGTGGCAGGAAGGAAAGGCAACACAGCAGGGAAATGTCTGGAGGACTGACCACACATGTCACTTGGATGTCCACATAACAGTTCACACTGAACCAGTTCAAAATATTACTTGATTTTCTAGATGCAGTTTTGAACCATTCCAAGAAGATTTAAACCAGCTTTACAGAGGTGTATGCCTGTCTGCTTCAAGGTTAAACCACATTTAAGATATTGTGTTATGTATATCCATACCCTACAATTCATCCTGGAGCAGCAAATACCTGATAGTTAGAGCACTCTCCAGAGACATGGAAGACTATGGTTCAGGTCCCTTCCCCAGACCAGGGATTTGAAACCTGAGTGTTCCACATTTTAAATGAGTGCTTAGACACACATGCACACACACCTAGATGTGCTCGAAGAACACACTCTTTAGCAGGATTGGACCCTGCTGATATGATAGGCAGGCTAATGTTAGCCTTGAAAATCCAGATTCACTACATAGCTCTGAGACTGACTAGCATTAGAACTCAGAATCATTTGTTACTTAGGGAGGTGATACCAGACCTGAGAGGCCCACTAATGGACAAGGCACCTATAGGGTTTAGATGGCAGCTAAGTGATGGTTTTAAGCATGTCAGTATCATGGTAGTTCTGAACACAAAAGATGTATATAGACTCCTAAGTATCTTTTCAGGTATGGACATAAGTGCCTAGATCACTTTTGACTTGACTGCCTAGAAAATTCAGGGACAGGTTTTAAAATTATATTTAGGTGATTAAATGTAATTGAAAAAAATTAATGGGACTAGGCACCTATATACCTTTAAAATCTAAAAACCTGTTTCTTCATTCCTAGTTTTCATATTGTGTAGATATATCCAATAAAAGATCATGAAGCACCCATGTACTGCTGCAATGGGGGCCATATGTACCTTAGATAGATAAAAACAAGGTAGAAATGCACCTTATAGACTAAATTAATCAGAGATGCATAGGCTTTTGTGAGTTAGAGCTCTCTTCATTGGATTATAGATAGACAGAAAGATAGTAGGGGTGTGGGAAAAGGGCCATATTCATAGTTTCATAGTTTCTAGGGTCGGAAGGGACCTGAGCAGATCATCTAGTCCGACCCCCTGCCATGGCAGGAAAGAGTACTGGGGTCAAACGACCCCAGTAAGGTGGTCATCCAACCT
>NW_017729022.1:45076054-45079118 GCF_001723915.1 Gavialis gangeticus
TGGACTGTATGGGTGTCTACGCCACAGTCCCCCAGCTTCCTAATGAGAATGGGGTGAGAGACAGTGTCAAAAGCCTTCCTGAAGTCTAGGAAAACTATATCCACTGCTACCCCTGCATCCAATGATTTAGTGACCTGGTAGTAAAAGGCCACCAGGCTGGTCTGACAGGACCTGCCGCTGACGAACCCGTGCTGGTTGCCCCTGAGCATGCAGTTCCCTGCTGGCCCCTCCTGGATGCGTGCCAGAATAATTTTCTCAAACAGCTTGCCCAGGATCGAGGTAAGACTGACTGGCCTGTAGTTCCCCGGGTCCTCTTTCCTCCCCTTTTTGAAGATGGGAACCACGTATTCAATTCAGATTCAGCCCAAATCAGGCGCAGTGATTTGATTTGTTGATTCGGATCACTGTCCTGATTTGATTCAGCCAAATCCAAATCTGAAGATTCAATGCCGATTCAGAGAATCAGTGATTTGGTCATAGCTTTAAAAAAAAATTTCTACACACTTTGAGGTACCAGGCATAGCTCATGAGCACTACCATGGTGGGGAGGGTGGAGCATCCCACAAGAGCATGGGGGGTCCTCCATGTGCTAGATGGTGAATCTGGAAGTGGACTGGAAGTACTTCCGGGTCTGCCAGGGGGTCCGATTCAATTCAGAGAAATTAAAGGGTCTCCTGATTCAATTTGGATTTGGAGGTTTGGCTGCCGAATCAAGCCGAATCTCTGCCAAATTGAATCAGAGACCGAAGCTTCACACAGCCCTAATAGCTAGACAGATAGAGAGGTAGAGGTACTCATTCATTGGGTTATAATATCCTTTAAAATATTCTTTAATTGTGAAGAACAGATTGTGGGAAATGTGTTCCTGGACCTTGCTACAGTCTATACTTTGACTGGATGCAGAATGATTTGGGAACACATTCTATTTTTGCCTGAACTTATTAATGAAATGTGCTTTGTCAGGGAGACTCAAGTATTTTAACTTTCTCCCCATACAGTAGTTTTAGCAGTAATGATGGAATCAGGAAGATAAACAAACATCTGGTGTGCACCGATCCTAAGAGATTGAACCTGAGAGCAGACTCCATAAGCAAACAACCATTCATTCACCTTGCAAATTTTGTCACCTGTATCAGCATGGCCCAAAATGTCCATTGAACTATGTTACCAAATTGGACATTTGTTTCAATGGAAATAATTCTTTTATCAGCCTTCAGCAAGCAACTCTAAAGGTCACAGTTTTAATTAACTAAACACCTTACCCAGATGTTTTTCTTGGGCAGTTTTCATATACTGTACCTTCAATTTCCATTCCTAAACTAATACACTTCTGATAATTTTGACAGTTACAATTTTTAAAAATAGACCCTCATAGTACAATAACCTTATGGTTTATAGTAAATGTATTTACTACATCAGTGAACTGCACTTGGGGATTTGACAATATACGAAACCTTGAAAAATAAAGATTCATAAATGTAATTAAATAAAATACTCAAATTTAATTAATGAGCAGCCAACAAAAATAAGAATGTGACCCCTTCCTCTCTTCCCGGTTTCCTTCTACCCGTACACCAAGGAAAAGTGGCAGATCTGGAAAGTTAACTTAATTTATATGGGGGTTTGCATACCAAAGGGTGAGTTTAGAACAAAATACTTTCATTTTTATGTCAACTCCAAAACTACTTAACAGACATGTATAGACACATTTTTTTCAGGATCTGCTTTAAATAAATAGGTGCTGTGTTTATATACTACATACTTAGCATTGCCCACTCTAAGCCAACCAGCACATCTGGCCAACTCCAACTTTTGCATAACCGGTGACTACGCAAGCCAGCGCAACTTTAAACCATTGATCGGAGAACACCTTTTTACATAGCATCTTAATAATTTAAATACAATACAAAAGAGGACAACAATTTGCAAAAATAAGGTCAGGATTACATATCAGAAATAGGTTACTGACACATTTCAAGTTACAAAAATACTGCTCCCTATGCTAGCTACAGATATAGAAATCTTTAAAACATGAAATGGAAGCAGGAACAAATCCCCATGTTACATAGCCCAATCTACCACGCACAGCCTGCAGTTATACCTACTGTTTTACCTCTAAAAGAGGCTTTTTTGTTTGTTTGGTTTTTTACACATTTCAGGAGGTTCAAAATGTAATATTTCAAACTAAACAAATTAATCTTCTAGAGGCAAACACAAAAGCAGGGTTGTGGAGTGACCTATTTTATTAACTGGTTATGGCATGGCATCCTTTTGGCTTCTACAGCTTTTATCTCCTAAATAAGCAGGGCTTATAGAAATCTGTGCCTAAGCAGTGCTTACAGAATTCTTGTTGTGGCACCCTATACAATTTACATCAGTGATTTTCAGCCAGGGTGATGGGGCACCCTGGGGTGTTGCTAGATCTTTTGAAGAGTGTGGGGAGTAAGGAGGTAAGTGAAGCATAAGAAGGTAGGATAAGCTAAACAGATAAGCCCAGGCTCAGGCCTGTCCCTGCCTGGACAGTCCCCCATTCTCACTCCCAGGCCTCTCTGCAAGGAAGCAAAGTCCTGTTATGTATAAATTTAAATGTCTGAAATTGGGTACCACAGTTGCCTGGGGGTGCCTCAAATCAATAAAGTCTAAGAACCACTGGTCTACACAATCCAACTCAAACTGTCCCCTGAACACCTGTTAGAAAAGGAGAAAATTGAGCTGGAATTTAATTTTCATTGGCTGGTACTTCCATCAAGACAGTGCCTGCATATGCTCAGCATACATAGTTTTGCAACGGATCTATATTTTACTCTTTATTTTAACCTTCTGCTACGCAAGACAAATACATAGATTTTCATTCTCCTTGAATTTGATCTCAATTGACTTCCTTCATACATAGTTTGTAATTTCCAAACAGACTCCCTTCCTGTCCAGAGGCAAGAATGAAGGATTCCCCCTACACAAGCCCAAAAGGTCATGTAACCAGCAACGAATACATCCATTCAACAGTGAATAAAGCCATGTTCTGCCCCTCAATCCTTTTCCAGAACTAATATTTCTAAAAAGCCAT
>NW_017729022.1:45079168-45080492 GCF_001723915.1 Gavialis gangeticus
AACTAATATTTCTAAAAAGCCATATGTCTAGCCTAGTATGTCAGGTCTCTTTTCTAAAACAGTTAGCAATTACAAGAGCTGCTGGTTGATGCTACTCTTACTATTGTTTCTAGGTAGTTATGAATGCAACTCCCTTAGCAGTATTTTTTCTGAATGAACCAAGCAATACTTGTTAGATTGCCATTTAAACAAAGAAAGAATGAGGAAATTAGAAACACAGTTAATATTTTGTGCCTTACAGCATCAATTATCTTATTTCCCTCAAATTTCAAAGATTTCTTTGATATCGGTGATTTTTTTGCTTATTAATACAAACTCACTTCTAGTACTAATGTTTAATTACTAAATGCATAATCTTATATACCCCCTCATGCATGTAATCCTTCAGTGAGATTACTTCATTGGGATTGTTCCTATGAGTAAAAATTTTGTAGGACTAGACCCTAAATGTTTAATCATATTATTATTAAGAATATGAATGTTTAATCATACCATTAATAATCAAGGAAACTGCTATTCTGTTTTTACGTAGGTAGGAGCTATAGTCATACTTCAATACGGAATTACATTTTTATTTAACTGTACATGTTTTGAAGGAATTTCAGGATTTAAACTATCAAGATGCTTCTTTGGCTTATTACATATATTTAATAAAAATAAATCCTATTTTTCCTCCACTGTCCTTCAGCACTTCACTTGCAGATGTGTATCATCATTTCATCAATCATTTCGCTGCAACAACTAAACACAATGACTTGTAGAACATTATCCTAAACAACAAAAACGTGGATTCTTTCATTTTAAGTATAGTTTTTTAAGGCTGTTTGATCTTGATCAGGTTAATTTATTCCGCTAAGGTAGCGCCTTTCAAACTTTTCGGAATTTCATCTGTTTCTCAAAGATCTAGTGGGCAGCTTCCTTCCTAGACTGCCAGTTCCATTCCTTTTCTTTGCAACAAACATAATCCACAGTTATAATAAAGCAATATCAAGATACCAATTTCTACTCTTTGGTTACACCCCCTCTCTTTTAATTGTGTTATTTGCTTTCTTCTCCTGCATGTAACACTTCACATTCCTTATGAAAAGTACTTTGCTTAGTTTCTCATACTCCAATTTCTTCAGAATGATTCATTGTTTTTGGCTTCTTGTGTGTTTGCTAACCCTTCATTGTAGATCACAGAAAGTGTTAGAAGGAATATGCAGCAACTTTGAAGGAGGCTTAATGCTTCTCCTTTTTTTTTTTTTTTTTTTTTTTTTTTTTTAATTTAAAATCTTGAAAAAAGGGCTTAAAAAACAAACCCTTAAACACCACCCCCAACACA
>NW_017729022.1:45080502-45082328 GCF_001723915.1 Gavialis gangeticus
TTTTTTTTTTTTTTTTTTTTTTTTTTTTAAGATTAGATAGCTGAGAAAGAGGCTCTAAAACCTAAACCTGTATAACTACCTCCAACAAGCAGGAAGTGTAACTGCTCGAAGGCTGACAGATGCTTTACTGCTGTGATAGAAACAGTTGGATAGACCATGTTTTTTAGAACCCCTGAGTTAAGCCATATGGTGCAGAATGCCAGACTGCTTGGCTTTCTGGTATAATGGGTGGAACCACTATGTTTGCTTTGCCCTGCATTTGTGAATGGGGGGGGGGGTTATATTTATAAGTGATAACTGATAGTTTTTATAAGTCAAACATGTCCTTGGACAAGGATCACAGATCACCTTACTTGGTAGTTTTGAACCACTCCTTTTCCCCATACACGCATCCAAGAGTAAACTGGGCTACGTTACAATTAGTATTTTGCTGTTAGCAATTCCTATGTAAATGAAGGTATACACTTTCAAAGTTTCTACCCTTATGCCGCAAAGGAACACTTTCAAATAATCATCTGTACTGAGTATGTAAGGCCTAGAACTATAGCTAAGGGGTGAAAGCCACCCCTGATCATCTCAAGTGTTAGTTATAGCAATGTTAGCTGATCATTTTATTGCAGATATCCATTTTATGTGAGTTTTCATTTTGATAAGATGTTGCAGTAATTACAGACCCCTGAGTTCTAGAGCTGCTACACAAGTGTTCTCTATGCAATACATTTCCCAAGGTTTCATCCAATCCAGGTTTAAATGCCCCATGAGACAAGGGCTTCCTATTCCCTCCTTTTGAAAGACTACTTGGTCTGCTTGGTAGACTACTTTGACTGCTTAGTAGAACAGGTAGGCACACTTCTGGTTATTTTTCCTTTTATTTTTTCCGTCTTTAATATTAGTTTATTGTACTAATCCTAGCTATACACCAAAACCTTAAGCTATACACCTTAAGTGAGCTACCAGGACCAAATTAGGAAACATTCAGATAAGAAGAAATAGGTAGCAGCACATCCAGAACAGAAGCAGCCCCTAGCCGTACTGGGGCGGCTGTTGCACTATTAGTATTTCTTTCTCTTTTTCTACTAGTTTAGAGGTATTGAGCACTTTTGATGCTTCCTGAAGGCAGTGGGACTTTTACAAGCACTTGTTATCTTGCAGTCTCAGACATTACTCCTGACAGAGCTCTGGGGGCTTGTAAAATTATTTCCCTGCTCCTTTCTCACCAACTATGCTCCCCCTCCCCCTTTTGAAAATATACACAGTGCAGTGATTGTAATCTCATGCACAACCTAATACCACAAAGTCCCACATCTGTACAGAGCAATCCTTTATTACTAGGGTGAGGAAGGGCAAGGGGAAGAATGCCAAACAGCTATGGAAAATGTATACGGAGTGCTGTATGGTGCAGGCTGCTTGAATGAAGCTAATCAGAAGAGCACGGAGCTATATGTCTGTCTCTTCAGTTGGTGTTTTAGGTCGACTGTTTAGCACATACCTATCTAATGAGGGCATGGCTGGCAACATATGTAACTTATTTATTAGGTTCAGGTTCTTAGCGGAAAGCTTCAACGATCAGAGCCTCATCCCAACCCATGTACTGGAACTTTGCTCCCAATTGCACTGCGCAGCGGGCGAAAAGGGAATTCTTCAAGCCGGCCCCCATCTCAGCCCGAGGAGCCACACGAGTGCTCGGCCCCCGCAACAGCTCTGTCCCGCGCGAGGCTCCCGGGACCAGCCAAGCCCTGGTGCTGCTATCGCCTCGCCCGGGGAAAGCACTAGCTGAGCTCCCACCCGCGGCTGCCGACCTGCCGAGCCCCGCGGGGCTGAGGCGC
>NW_017729022.1:45087328-45087746 GCF_001723915.1 Gavialis gangeticus
CCCCCCCGCGGCTGCCGACCTGCCGAGCCCCGCGGGGCTGAGGCGCCGCTTCGGTGTCACCCACGTCCTCGCGTTGGACGGCCAAGGGCCTCCGCCAGGCCGCCCCGGTGATGGCCCCGCGCCTGAAACGCGGCGCAGCTACGGGCCAGGCGGGCGGGGCTGCCCCGAGCCCGGCACCCGGCACCCGGCGGGGGTGGCGGTGCAAGGACCTAGGCCGGGGATAGAGTCGTTCTGGCGTGTGTGTGTGCGTGTACCTGCCAGCCTGTGTGCGTGTGCATGCCAGTGTGTGCACCTGTCAACCTGTGTGTGCCTGTGTGCGTATGCACAGTGTGTGTGTGTACCTGTCAGCCTGCGTGCGTGCCAGTGTGTGTGCCTCTGTGCATGCCTGTCTGCGCGTATGACCGCGTGCGTCTAGGTG
>NW_017729022.1:45088632-45089488 GCF_001723915.1 Gavialis gangeticus
CGCCGCCGCCGCGGCAGCCCCGGCAAGACCCGCCCTTCCCCGCCTTCCCGCGGGACCGGGGGCGGGGGGAAGCGCGAGGCAGCGACGCCCTTTCGGGACGGGAAACCGAGGGGTCGGGGGCTGGGGCCCCTCGTCCTGGCTTGTCCTGCGCCCCCGGAGCTGGGCTGGGCTGCTCTCGTGCCCGGCCCCAGGCGCCCCCTTCCCCCCGGTGACTAGAAGCGAATTTGTAACAAGTGTTCAGGAAGTTTCGAGCATCCCAAAGCCTAAGGAGCGGGCTGAGGGTGGGCGCGAGAGAGCCGGGCTGCCCCCCAGCTTTGGCACTGGCCAGCCCGGCGAGGAGCCCCATGCCCGTCCCGACCTGGCAAAGCCCTGCCTGCCGTCTCCCGGCTCTTAATGACCTCCTCAAGAAGAAGCCAGGCAGCGAGCCAGTTAATAATAAGAAAAGCCGAGTGCCCTTTTCTTGCCCACCTCTCATGGCAGAAAAAGTCACGAAGGCAGCGATACTCAAGGCGCCCCGAGGTGCTTTGAACTTCTTTCAGGAGTGCCACACGTGGGCAGCAGTGCTGGGCTGGGTGGCGACAGAAAACCAGAGGTTTCCAGCAGGGATCCTGAAGGGTTAAAATCCACCCAACCTGTTGTGGTTTCTTTGCCCCCCTCCCCTGAGGTCTTTGCAACAAAAGAAGCGCTCTGTTATTTTCTTTCCCACTCCTGAAAACGTAGAGCTGACATCTTCCGAGGGCTGCCAGGAATCCAAAAAGGCTGTGCAGCGCTGAATTAAGCAGGCCCATCTCTAGGGGAGCCTGCAGGTAGGTCCAGAATACACCTTCAAAGTCCTGCTACTGAGTATTCAATTTAG
>NW_017729022.1:45094488-45094839 GCF_001723915.1 Gavialis gangeticus
GCGTACGCCTGTGTGTGTGCCCGTCAGTGCGTGTGTCTATGTGCATGTGTTTGCACCTGCGTGCGCCCGGGGGAGCCGCCGCCGGCCGGCCCGCGCCGCCCCAGCCCCCGGTCCCCACTCACTTGTGTCCTCTTCATAAGGAAAGGCAGCGCTGCAGTCCAGCCCAGCTCGCCGTGTGCTAACTCCGGTCAGCGGAACCGTGGCTCAGGCATGTTGCAGCAGCGGATAGTCCACGCATCGGCGGTGCCCGGAGCCGGCGCCCCCCCCCCAACCCCGTGCCCACGCGCTCCGCACTCCCGCCGCGCCAGCACAGACGGCGGCTGCAGCCCGCGCCGCCCCTTTTATACCCCG
>NW_017729022.1:45095890-45112370 GCF_001723915.1 Gavialis gangeticus
TCCAGCAGGGATCCTGAAGGGTTAAAATCCACCCAACCTGTTGTGGTTTCTTTGCCCCCCTCCCCTGAGGTCTTTGCAACAAAAGAAGCGCTCTGTTATTTTCTTTCCCACTCCTGAAAACGTAGAGCTGACATCTTCCGAGGGCTGCCAGGAATCCAAAAAGGCTGTGCAGCGCTGAATTAAGCAGGCCCATCTCTAGGGGAGCCTGCAGGTAGGTCCAGAATACACCTTCAAAGTCCTGCTACTGAGTATTCAGTTTAGTACCGCTGGGTGCGGACAGAAGTGCAGCTCCCAGCCAGGGCTGTCCCTAGTGGGGGGAGCAAATCCGGGACCTGGGCCCTGTGCTTTGGGGGCCCCACAGAGCTGGGCAGAGAGGCTGTGGTGACTCCGCACCACCACCTGCTTCGCATCTAGCCACTTGCTAACCCCCCCGACCGCCAATGGGGTCCAGGGCACGTGGGTTTGGAGTGGGGGCGGGATGGGCTGATTTGCCCTGGGCCCTGCACCTTGCTCGAGTTGGCTATGCTCCCAGCTGTAACTCAGAACCATTTTTGCCTAGCATTTGGTGTTACAGGGTTACCCTCAGACCAGACAGAAGTTCACTGCTGGCTCCAGGGTGGAGGGGAATCTAGCTGGGGCTGGGAGCCTGCAGCCAGGTTCCCCTAGCTGTGGTCAAGGCTCTCTGCCAGTGCTTGCTGTTTTCAGAATGGGAGGGGAGGAAAGGCAGCAGGTGGAGCTCACTCTTGGGGTGCCCCAGCTGGTGCTGAAGGGTGGGGTAGGTGAACTGGAGCCCTGCAACCTGGGAGAGCTACAATACACTTGCCCCAACTTCAGGGAGGGGCTGATAAACCCACAGACAACTCTCTCTGCTCATTTTCCCCTTTCCCATTCTGAAACAGAGACAGGCAGGGAGCTCCACAGACACCTTACAAAAGGTGTTACTATGTTTTGTAACATGTTTATCTGATACCTCATGCAATGAGGAGGTCAGATTTTCACCTTATTGGCCATTTTTTAAGCTGTTTTCAGCTGTGCACTTGTGTTTGGTCATGTCTATAAACTGCTTTTTGTGGCCAGATTAGGCAAAAATTGTCACTCACTTCTGTCTGCACTGTCTAATCTGGAGTACATAAAGGCACACTAGACTGCCCTAATGTTCGGTAGCAAAAGCCGACACCTATTTAGAGATGTTAAATGCCCAGTAGACTAATTCTACTTCATATTAGCACTATTTTTGATGTGATGCTTTAATGCACAGTAGAATAGGTTACTGCACATTAAAGCGCACATGTACACACACCCAAAATCTGTAGGATTTTAAAATGATGGGATCAGTTCTGGCATGTTAGCTCACTCTGTTGATTCTTGCCAAATGTCTGTCACGCTGGGCACCCCATCCCATAATTTCCATCTGGAATGATGGGTCCCAGAGTTTGAACATTAGAAGGGGGGAAGAATTTTTGGGATAAACATTTTCTGAGATGTGTTTTAATGGTGGCCATAGATCACATTAGCATCAGCTGAAGAGAAAGAAAACTAGCTGATAACCAGGGATCTTGGTTTTCTCTGATTTAAAAAAAATCCCTAATTTTCAGTTAAAAAAGTAACCCCTCCACATTTTCTTATGATTTAAATGAAACACCATTATATGAAAAAATGTGGATTTGGTGTTACTTTTTTAAAACTAAAATTGGGGATTTTTTTTAATCAGAGAAAATCAGGATCCATGTTGATAACCTACTGAAGTCAAGTTATTCTCCAAGGGAGATCAGAAGTGCCACTACAGAGGAAGTAACAGTTCAGTTCATTGCAGACGTTTCTCTAGTATTAACCCAGAATTCACTTCAAGCCTTCAGAAAGCACAGTATTTTTTCAAGAGAAGGACATGTCTGTTATGGCATTGAACTGGAATATAAGCAATATGGGATCTATTCCCAGATTTGCCTCTTTTTTTGTTGTTGTTTGGGGGGGGGGTTGGTATTTTAGGTAAATCATCTAATTAGAGACAGGGTCTCAGTTCTCAATCCATGAAATTGGAATTTTACTACCATTCTGCTTCAGAGTAGTGAATGGAGGACAAATTCATTACCTGCCTTAGTTTGTCAGATGCTTGTGTGATGAGTACCATAGAGTTGTTATTTGCCTCATTCTTCTGCCTGTGGGGCTCTGTTGTGCTAGGCACACACATAGTAACTGTCTCTGCCTCAAAGAGTTTATAATCGAAACAGACAAGATAAAGTGTAGGAGAGAGGAAGCCTATAAATAAAATATCAATGCCTGTGCCTGATGAAAGAAAGTGTCTCCTAGATCACTTAGAGGTGATCAGTCAGTGTTGCATCTACAGCTTACACTTTTGACAAATACTGTGGGCCAGGAAATGAAAATGTTATGGCAGATTTCCTCTTGAAAACATATGGCAGGTTTAGCCTCCTAGAAGGAAGCAGTGGAAAATATGGAAGAACAATCTGTCAAAGTAGCAACTCACCTTATAGAAAATTACATTTGTCTGCATGCTGAACTGTATCATCACACTCCATCTTGGAATAATATGGGGCAGTGGGGGAAAGAATTTAGGTTTTCTTTTACAGCAGTAATTACTGTAAACTTACCCAGCATGTCCTGAATGGTTTCTGTGAGCCTATATGAACAGCTGTCTTTCTCCAAAGGTTTTATTTTCTTGTTATACCTTCAACAAAGCTGGGACGATGTGACAGTTTTAACGTTGGTTGATTGGGTTTCAGGAACCATGGCAGGACAAAGGAAATTTGGTCCCCTAAAGCAGGAGTGTTAAATTAATTTGGCCCCATGGGCAGGATAGGTCTGGGTACATGCTGCATGTGGTGCTCATGCTAGATTGGCCCTGTCCACTGGATCCAGCAGGCAGGGCTGGTCCAAGGGCCTGATCCAGACTGGTCTTGGATCCAGCATTCAGGGTCAGTCCAGTGTCAGTGCCGGATGCAGTCTATGCCCTGGACTGGACCTGCCTGCTGCATGCACTGCTTATGTTAGCTCCAGTCCCCCCTCTGGGTTGGGTGCACCATACTGGTTCTACACACTGCACATAGGCGTCTACTTTGTTTTTTGCCAGTGGGTGCTTCTTTTTTTTTTTGCATTCCCACACTGAGCCCTGCACATGCCCAGAAAAGGCAGCATGTTACTTCAACCCAGCTCACCTGATGTGGCTCATGGGTGCTGAGCACCAGCTAATTTTTTTTGGAGCATCCATGGACTCATTGCTATGAGTGGGGTGGTGATCTAAGTACTCAGGGGAGCAATCTGGGCAGCAGGGAGGAACAACAGTCTACTACCCCTTTTTCTCCCCTACTCCCAGTGCCCAATTCCCTCTGATATATACTGCAGCTAGAGGGCCAGTGAGCTGGGCAGAAATGAAGCAGACTTGTCAGCTCCTAGTCACGTCTATGCTCTCCAGCTCTGTAGTGGCAGGTCAGGGCTGCACATGCTAAGTTTAACACTGGCCAAATGTCCAAGAGTTAGTGTGTGAGAATTGTACGGTGTAACTACGTCCTAACACTATAACTTACTTTAAGTCATGGATTTAGCTACCACATCTGAAATAATAGCTGGCTTTTGGATGATGAGCTTTCAAACTGTTTAGGGGCCACTAATGGTACTCATGGGCTCCTAGTTTTTCTGCAGAACACACAAGTGAATAGCTCATCCACAAAGGATAATATAGTAGGATTTGGTTGATTGCAAGGGCAAGTTCATAAATATCAGTGTGGGACTGGTGAAGAACAAAGGTGCCAAGTACATGGGGGGCCAAGGATCCTGGCTCCCCTTGGGAAGAGGGCTATCACCTGAAATAAATAAAACTTTCCATGTGTCCATCATCTTAGGCACCCCTCTCCTCCACCTCCCAGCAAAAATAAGTCTGAGCCTATGGCCCCAGATCTGTGGTGGCAATGGGGGTTATTCTCCTTCCCTACTTGCTCTCAGGCTCCCTTCAACCCATGCAAGACTTATGCAAGTTTCTGTTGTGTATTAACTTAGGCAAAGTTTTCTGTTATTTCTGGCTTAAAATTTTTAAAGGCAGTACTCAATAAATACTTTCTTCAGAGAACAGACTATTCATGTCCAAGCCATGACTTTAGTGCTACCACTAAGATCCTAATATTAAGTTTAGGTAAGAATTCAGCTAGACTGAATGGTGACAGCTATAGTTCTCTGGGCAAATACTACTAGTAAAAGTTAAAAAAGATTAATAATATTAGTATATATAATTCTTAGAATAGTGATCAGACTAATTCAATAGCTCTGGGGATGCTATGATGACTCTCTAAAAGGGCATGCTTTGTGGAAACCAGCTGAGAGATGGGAAGAGGAAATTAAATCATAGATGCAAGGTGCCTGCAAAAGCAACCAAACTGCTTATATAACCATCATGGAAGGAATTAGGATAATTTTTTGTAACTGTGATGCCCATTTGGATTAGAAGGAAGAGGGAAACCAAATAAAAAAAAGACAGAGTATTAGGCTATGTCTTCATAATAAGAAGAGTGTGTGCTGGTTTGTTTTTTTTTAAATGGTGGAGTAACCATTTTGCACTGGTTATTTTGCCCTAAAATCCTAATTGAGATGAAGAACTGTGATTTTTACCTTGAAACCTATGCTGTACTTGAGTCCATGGATTACCTTGCCTAATTTACTTTGTGGCAAAACTATAGAGCCTTGTCTCCACTGTGATTTAGGGCAGGTTAGCTAATGCACATTAATTAACTTGCTTCAAAAACCTAACCTTTGTTGCAGTGAAGATGTAGCCCAAATCTCTGGTTTACAGTAAAAGAGTTAGTGTTCATTAGTTATCCTGTGGTAATAACACAGATTGCTGGCAGTTAGGACATGGCTAAAACAGGAGGTTACACAAACTTCTAATAGCGCCTGGGCACTGTAAAAGGAGTTTCTAACTGCTTAAAAATAAATTACCACATTCTGGCCCATGTGAAAACTCCTTTACACTGTTCTTGGGGACATAAAATAATCCTAAATGGGCCTCTATTGGATTTCAGTAGCAGGATAGAAATCTCAGCTGCACTAGAATGGGCGGTACATGGAAGATGTTTAGAGTGAAATGGCACAGTCAGAGCTCACTGCTCTCTGACAGTTCCCAGCTGGCTTCCTAGTCCCTGGAGGAAGTTACAAGTCAGTAGGAATTAGAGCAGCTGAGTAATGAGAACGTGTTGATGTACAGTAGTTAACAATTATATTTGCTCTTTCCTCTGACTTCTTCAAATCTATGAAGAGAGGGGTTCTAATTCAGCTGGGGATGGGGTTGAGGGTGAAAGCAAAAGAAAGCAATATAGAAGCTTCTTGAGACATACTTGCCAAATGCTTCTTTCTTCCTTAGTATACCCTGGGCATTGAAAAAGTTCAGAACTGCACAACTGTAAAAAAAAAAAAAAGTATTCAAAATTGCGTGGAATCTAGTGCCAGACACATCTAGCACAAGATCTTGTTTAGTTCAGGGGGGGATCAAATGACAAAGTTTTGCATTCCAAACAAATTTTGTGTCATTTCCAGAAATCAGAGAATCAGAGAGCCAGAGGCTGTAAGATCCCTTAGCTGTCTCTTTTGGAATCAGTGAGGCTGTGAGATACAGCTACTGATTTACAGCATATAGGCGGATGATTTAAGACTCATCAGAGTGAAAAGTTAACAAGAACAAACAAACTAAAAGTCACAACTACCACATCCTCATTAAGCAAGAACTGCAAATGGGTCAGGATGGATGAAATCAGATAAGGTTTCTTGGAAATAAAGTACTTCTCCAGACTTTATTAGCATAATTTAACAGCAGGATTTTTTCTTTCAGTTCCCCACTTCCACCTCATGAAAAGAAAAAAAATCTTTAAATATGCTCTGTGCAGGCTGAGCACTTTGAACTCTACTATGTGATTCCACTAAACATTATGCCTTATGGGAAGTGGAACATGATTCATTTTTTAACTTTGCACACTTTTGCCATTAAATGATTTTTCAGCTTAGAAAAGGCAGAATAGAATATTGCACTTCATAGAATGCTGTGTTTATCAACTACAGAACAAGAGGTACAGTAAGGACAATAGCAGAGAAGGTATAAGATGACATTATTTCTTATTTTCCAGCACCTATGTTCTAGCAGATATATTTTTCTACTTCTGAACAAAAGAAGCAGAATATTACCTGGCAGGTTGCATGCTGAGGCAGGATCTCTGCAAGCGAAGATATTGGAAGACAGAAGACAGTAAAATTACTGCATTATGCAGACTTAGGAAAGAAGAAAAAGAGCAGTTAACATGACCTATATGAAGTTTGTATATTCAGATACACTCTACCAATGTTTGTCTTGTTCTTCTTGAAACTTTTACAGTGACATTCTGGCCCTGTTGAAGTCAATGGAAGCTTAAAGATGAATTTCTACAGAGTCAGAATTTTACTCTTGCTCTTTAAGAATAAAAATATTGGAAGTGTTTTTGCGTTGAGGTACAAATATACTGAAATAAATTAAATGAATGAAAATGCCATCAATACATGAAAGGGAAAAAATAACTTATCAAACAAGATATAGGAATTCAGAGACAAAGTGACAACGACTCTTAAACACAAGTTATAGAACACTTCTCCTCTCCTAAACTAATCAAGATATTTCTCTGATGTCAGAGGTTCCCAAACTGTGGTACGTGTACCCTTGGGAATTTGCAAGACATCTCTGTGGGGTACACAGGAGAAATTGTGTAATGGCAGATTTAATTTTCATTATAATAATAATTGTTATTTAAGGGATTAAAATATAAACCATATGCTGGAAGGGGTATATGGGCAGCTGGTAAATCTGGAATGGGGTATGCAATAAAAAATATTGGGGAACCTCTGTCTTACATGATAGGAAGGAAGAGAATGATATTTCTACATATCTGGGAGGCAGCTGGATACAGCGCTGAAGGGGACAATGTTTAATCAAAATAGAACTATAGAATTAGAAAAAACTGGGTGCATCTGCATGTTCAATTAATGCAAAGCAATAAACTCCAGAGCTATTTGAGTCAGAGTTAACTGTTTCCAGGAGCAGCGTCTACACATGCACCAGGGACAGCAGCACTTTGAGCTGAGGCAGAGCAGCCACAGGCTCCAGTTGGCAGCATCTAGTGGCAGAGGGGCTGGCTGGGGCACAAGAGTGCAGAACCTGCACAGTTGTGTGTGTAGGTAGCAGGCAGCCCCCATACTTATCACCCTTGTGCCCCAACCAGGCCCTGTCACTGCTTACACATGCATTTCTTTGCACTTAATTACTCTTCCGTAATATAGCATTGTGCCCAACATTACTATCTCACAGTGAAGTTAATTAATTTACTGTGCCCTAATACTGGCGCACGTGTAGACTGTAACATTTTACTGTGGAGCCAGTTAGTCAACCCTGCAGTAAAGTGCATATGTAGATACACACACTGTGAACTACAAGGTTACGCTAAGGTCCTACAATTGGTCCCTTTTTATTCATTAATGAATATCATTAATATGTCATCTGTTTTTGTCATTCAGACCTCTTAGAGATGCAATTCAAAACCAGCTCAAAAAGCATCTGAGAATATGTATATGCACATGGGTGGATCCAGCATGTGGAAAAAGGAGGTGAAGCAGTTGCCATTGGCACTGCCCTTCAGACCATGGTTGGTGGGGGTGAGGCACAGTTGGTAAGCACTGCTGCTGTGGCATGGATGCAGATGCAGGTTCTGGTTGCTGTGGTTAGGGGACAGGGTCCTCATTCCCACAGACCTCCAGATCAGCTCCTGGAATGCATACCCCACTTGTGCCCCTAGAAGTTACACTAGTGTCCCCCAGCAGGAGTCCAAGCCCCTGCCTGCATCCCAGTAGCAGTGCAGGAAGCTCAAGCTGTGTCAGGTAATGATGCTGCAGTGGGTCTCAGGTGGTCCCTACTCTGCCCAAAGAGCAAAAGTAGATCTCTATACCCAGAGCTGAGTTAGAGACAACCTAGGGGAGAGAGTCAGAGAAAGCCCTGGGGAGTCAAGCTAGCTCACTCACAGCCACCCTGCCTTATTGTCCCAATGAGATGCTGAGATCCTCCTCCCTACACTAGCAGCAAGAAACAAAGGGAGGTTTGACTGTGCCATTGCAGCCTCCTGAATCAGCCCCTGTCTTAGGGACATATATTTTCTGCCCTTAGAGGAAACTGTGAGTGGGCAGGACTTTCTATTTGGAATTTTTGTGGGCCAATATTTTTGTGGAATTCCCTGTATTATTTTTACATCTTCATGCAAGATAGATTTTTATGGAACATATAAGGACTTTATTAGCTTCTACTTCAGCTGTATTAGCAAAAAAAAAAAAAAAGAGAGAAAAAAAGAGGAAAAAAGTAATGTTTCTCAGCCTAGAAATGATGGTCTCAGCAGATTTTCCCCAGTAGAAAAAAGAAAAGCTTAAATGTGTAGTAATCCAAAACCTGCACTGTGATGCTTGAAAACTGAGATTAATGATCTTAATTTTAAGATTCTTTAATTTTGTTTAATCCATGCTTTCATGATTTTAGATACTATTTCCTGCATGCATCACTTTTTTTAGATTGTTACTCCTTGAGGGCTGGTATGAACCACAGAAGTAGAAATGGCCAGCATCAAGTTTTGAGCTCTGGGAAGCACTTCAGAGTTGTTAGAAGTGAAAAGCTGACATTTACAAAAGAATCATGACAAAATTAACACCTGAGGGGTGTATCCACATGTGCTATTAACTTGGAACAATAAACTCTGGGCATTTTGCACTGGAGTCAGCTGCTCCCAGACGCAACATCTACATGTGCGCCCAGGACCACAGCACTTTGAGCTGGGGCAGAGCAGCCCTGGGCTGTCAGGAGACCCGGGGGGTCAGCCCTGGGCTCCAGGTTGCAGCTTCAGGCATCAAAAGGGCTGGCTGGGCCACAAGGATGCTGAAGTGCAGGGCTAGGTGCCAGGTAGCCCCTGCACTTTAGCACCCTCATGCCCCAGTTATACCCAGTCACTGTCTACATATGCATTTCAGTGTAGTACTATCCGACAGCACTATCTTATGGCAGAGTTAATGAATTTACTGTGCCCTAATACCAGTACATGTGTAGATGGTGACACAACTGCAGAGCTTATTAGTCTACTCTGCAGTAAAGTGTACAAGGTAGGTTTCTTTTCTTTTTTCTTTCTTCTTCTTTTTTGGCTTCCCATAGCATTTACAAAAAGGACTTGTAGCTATCCTGAAAGTGTCCTGAGAATCCAACTTAGAAGTGAGGTGGGACAAAAGTGTGGTTAAGATTAAAATGTATTCTGGCTGAATTATTTCAGGGATTTATGCTTCAACAAGAAATCTCCAACACTAGACCAGGACTATGTATTCAAGATAGAATCTAGTGTTTATGTTGCAGGCATCAGGATTTTAGTTAAAGATGGTTTTAAAAGTTGAAAGTAAGAAACCTAACAAACCTGTCCAAAGATTATCTGGGTCACAACTGAAAGGTTTTCACAAGTTTTCTAAACAATTCAAGTTGATCATAAGGTGTATACAGAACATAAGTTATATGCTGAAAGGCTAAGCAATGATTTTATAACATAAAATTACAGTTACCACACTTAGATAATAGTTATTCATATATGTTACATGAGATAACATGTCTTATTATTAGTAACTTTATTTTATTGGGTGTAGTTTAATGATCGGTTTTAATAAACAATTAATATATTCTTCCTGGAGCAAATCAATACATCTCTTTCCTCAAACGATTTCATTAGAGTGTGAGAGATTAACCACTGAACAAAGATATTGTTTGATTTAGATTTTACTTCACTGACAACTGTGTGAATCATAAATTAATTCCAGAAGTGTCAACAAAGTTAAACCAATTTGAAGTAGAGAAGATTAAAATCAAACAGCTATTTGGAAATAAAAGATTCTGATACAACCATCCATTTAATAAGCATATTTGGTAAAATATAATCTGTATACTTACTGTAAAATTACTAGGAGTACACTGATAGAGATTTTGGGGTCTGATACCGATAGCCAATATTTAAGGAGGCATATTGGCTGATACTGATCTGATATCTGATACAGCTGCCTCCTGGTGGTAAGTCCGGTGTGACAGTAGGGGAGGGAAGGGGTGCTTGGGTGCAGATCAATGCTCCCCACGCTGAGGGAGGGGGCATTGGCAGGCGCTGCCCAGCTGGGGCGGTAGGAAGGTGTGGGATAGAGCCACGCCTTGTGGGGTAGGGGCAGCTCCCACTGCTGCTTGCACCCAGAGAGGTTGGAGGTGTGGGGGTATGTGCCCATGGATATGCATGGTGGGGGGTGCGAGTGGGCTGCAGTTGCAAGGTGGACCCAGAGCTGGTGCTGCATGGGGCTGGGCTCAGAGTGGGTTCCAGTGACACTGGGAGGAGGCTGCAGCCACCCCAAATTTAGCTGCAGCTCTGCTCCCAGCCCCATGCCATCACCTGCCACAGCCGTGGCTTTTCCTGGTACTTGTGTGGTGGAGGGGCATTCAGTCAGGGCTGCACTGGGTGGCAGTGCGGGGCTGGGCTGAGTTACAGCAAAATTTGGGGTGGCTGCAGCCTCCTCCTAGTGCCACCAGAGCCCACTCTGAGCCCAGTCCCTGGCAAGAAAAGCACCATGCAGCACCAGATCCATCTCCAGCTCCAGCTCCAGCTCCAGCTCCACCCTGCAGCTGTAGCCCGCACCCTGCTGCTCAGATCCAGGGCACGTGCCTCCCCATCCCCACCCTTCCTGGGTGCAAACAGTGGTGAAACCCACACCCATCCCACAAGTCGAGGCTCTGTCCCACACCCCACACCCCCACCGGCCCGGCGGGGCAGCTCCTGCCCCTGCCCCTGCCCCTGCCCACTCCCTTAGCACAGGGCGGGTTGTTGATCTCCCCCACACCATGTCCCTTCCTTCCCCGTTCCCCTTCTGACTTACCAGCTGGAGGCAGCTCTCCACGCTGCCAGCTCTGCTCCATGCTGTGCTGTGGCTGTAGGGGGGCATTTATTGGCCAAATTATCAGCCCCATCAGGTCAATGTCTGATATAAACAATTTTCTTCATATCGGTACTGATCCAATATCAGACCAATGTATTTGTACACCTTTAGTTTTGTGGTATTTTTTCTTTAGCTTTAAGTATACATAGATCATCTATTGCAAAAAAATTAGATAAATGTAGCCAAAGGATGTCATTTACACATATACAATGTTTTTGTAAATAATATATTTATTAGTATTATTTGGAAAAATGTAATAAATTAATTAAAAGCTCTTTGAAATTACATATTTATGAACTGGATACTGGCATTTACTAATATCAATACTTAGGTCTGTTTCAGGACTGAATACTTGCTGGCTCCCTGTGTCAGGAATTATGATTTTGGGGTGTGGAGAAGCAAGGAGATGTTTCTCTGGCAAGTTTTTTACAGAAAAGAAACATGGTTGAAGCTAGTCAAATGTTTTGAATATTAATAGAAACTTTTGTGGAAATGGATTAGCAGGAGTGTGCAAATAAGGTAGTAAAAGTCACATAATAAAAACAACTGAGCCTGTAAACATCACTGCAGCTTGTGTGTTGTTTGTATTCTGTACAAATTTTGAATAAACACTAGGATCCTAATCCTAAAATGCTCATTAGTTTGAGTCAAGGACAGCTTAAATCCTGGTGTCTCTACCCAAGTGCTGCTGTATCTTCTACCAAGGAATTTTTAGTTATTTTCTGAAGAATTGAGCTTGCTGCAGCTGTGGAGACAAAGTCATCATCACCTCAGTTTCAAGTTTCAGTCAATAACTCTCTCTTAACTACTGACTGTTGTGCCGAAAATTTGTTTGATAGCCTTTGCTATTCAGACTCATGTCTTCTTCCTGACTAGTGAAAGCCAAAGGGGAAGTGTTCAGCCCAAAGTTAATGGAGATTGGAAGTGCCTCCCTAAGAAGGGCAGGGTGTGTCTACTCTAAAAGAACCATTGTTAAAACCTGTGTCCATGAAACTGACATGTGACATTGACAGTCTGGTCAGTTATCATTCTGTCAGATCTTCCTCTTGAGATCAAATATGACTGAAAAGGTGCTTAGACAATTATGCATCTTGATGTTTCAGATTTACTTGGATATTGATATGAATATTGTATTTCCTTTGGATATTGATTTTGTTGGTGGCCTAACAATGTGTGAAGCTCAAATAACCACACTGCTGATATTATTAGCTTTATCTAGTCTCTTTGATACTGCTGATCATTAATTATTATTTGTGGACATCTGCAGGAGCTAATGGGATGACTCGAATGGTTTTTTTTTACTTTTCTTTTGGGGAATTCTCAAAAGGTGGCTTTGGACAATAATTCCTCTTTTTCCTCCTGTGGGATTTTGCATAACTTCATTCCCTGGTTTGATGAAAATATGAGGCCATTGGACAGTTAACGAAGGCTCATGAGCCATGTGTGTCGAAATGCATGCCTCTTCCTTCAGTAATCTAGATAATGCAGTCAGCAACTTTCACACTCATGGAGTAGCACCTCATTCTGCGAGGAACTTTACAACTACAACACCAAAAAGCCATTTCTACACCAAAATAAAATAAAGAAGTGGGGATCACAGAGTCTGAGTAGCTTGAGCCTCAACCCAGATAAAACAGAAGTAATGTTGATACGTTCAGTAAAATAACAGGAAGATCAGCTAAAAATCTGTCCTTTTGGAAAGGTGTTTTACTCATGTTAACAATGTTGGGAATTTCTTATTGTTAGGTGACCCTGTATTATCATTACCAATGACAGCTTTATTCTACAACCTTTTTTTTTCTGATAGGGAGTTCTCCATCCAGATTCATTCTTCATGATCTTAATTTGGGACCACTACGGTGCATTCTATTTGGGACTGCGCTTCTTGGAAAAAAAGTGAAACTGGCACAGAATGTGACTGAGAGATCATTAAACTAATGCTCCGGGCTCTGTCCTACCTGCCTGTGGGTTTCTAGTTGAAGCTGACAGTGCTAGTAAAGCTCTAAATAGCTTGGGATCTATCTACTTGATAGGGACTGCCTCTACCCTATGTTGGACTACTACAGCTAAGTAAAGGAGACACTTAAACTAAAAACCCTTTGATAGAAACAAAAGAATGATGTAGATGAGATCCTGACATAGATAACCTTTTCTTTTGGAATGTGCTCTTTCCTGACCTGACCTCCCCTATCTGAAATAATCCAAATGTGTTAACCTTAAAGGTATGTGGTAACCTACCCATCTTATCTTTGTGAGGGAACTTTTTTGAGAAAAAATGCTGATGGCAGGATGATGTTTAGTGAAGAGCAACATATTTCTATTGTCTGTATTTTACTTTGTCTTTAGTTTTCATTGAATATTGTGTTACTGATGCTTATATTGGCTTATATTGATTACAGGCAGTCCTCGGACTTATGACACAATTGGCTCCTGAAAACTGCGTCTTAAGTCAAACATTGTAACTTGGAACCAATTTTCTCATAAGAAACAATGTTATAAATAGGGGATTGGTTCCTGAACCAAGGTCTGATACCCTATTTTCACCAAAAATACCCAACAATTTTGTAATCAATCAATTATAGATGAGTAATATAGCTACATTAATGTATTTATATTGTAAATAGCAATCACATTGATTTGGAAGGACTTCTTTGAGCTGACTTTGCTGGACTTTTTGAAGGGCTCTTGGCTGGACTTTTTGAAGGGTTCGTGGCTGGAGTCTTCTCAGGAGTCTTGGCTGCAAGTTCTTCTGATGTCTTGTCTGCTTTCTTAAAGAAAGTGTCCAAGCAAGTTTGGATAGATGTTCTCCAGAGAGATGAGTGACACAGTGAACTTGTTCGCTGGTGTGGCGTCGCATCAGATCAAGCGTAAGTCAAAACTGACGTCACAAAGTTGAAACGGTGTTAGTTTATAAACGTTGTAAGTGTGAAACCATGTAACTCAAAGCATTGTAAGTCGAGGACTGCCTGTATTTTTTAAAAACTATTTGTCAGGTGAGTATCTCTTGTGGTGTTATACCTCTAAATAGGTAGTGTAGTACCTGGAGTTCTGCAGAGAATACTCTTTCTTCATTGCAGTCCAACTTCATTTTCACATCACACAATAAGATTTGGTTCTAGCTAAATGTAAAATGTAATTATTTAATTTCAGTTAACTAAATATGGTTTTTTTAAATGCCTATTTATTTTTTTGTGATTTGAATAGTTTCTATCCCTCAGACTATTTTCCCTTCTTTATTATATTCTTTTATTATATTTTCTTAATGAAATGTTGTGCAATAAAATCATTTTACATTTTCTGTATTATATATCAAGCATATTTATGAACAAATAGAGACACATTGTTCCTAGTGGGAATAGTACTAACCAAAATGCTTAATTTTCTTACAGTGCTACATACTCATCTTGTAACTTTGATTTGTCATCTTTCCTGTGACTCAGTTTCCTGTTCTGTAGATAGGGCTGACATTATTCACATACTTTTGTTAGCTGGACTGAAATGCTGAAATATCAGATAAATGCATTTGTGTGTTTGTGTGTATTTATATATTTATATTTACTCATTTCTGAAGACCTGTAAGCAACCTGTGTGTTATCCACACATGTATATCTATCACATCCTAAATTTTGATTCCACTGAAAATAAGACAATTTTAAAATTCTACTATATTGTAATATATTTGACATATTTAGATTTAAATAAAATAGATACATTATTTAATATATCACATCTAATAAGCAAAATGGTAGGCAACACAAAATTTCCAGTTCAGATGAATACATTATAATAAGGACTAAACAATAATATTCTAGAAATAAAAATATAGTTTGGTTATTATTTGTTTGACCTGAATGATTTGTGTTGCCTGAAACTTCTGGGAGTGAGATAGAGTAAGTACTTTGTTGCATATATTTTAGTTTTCTGTTTTATGAATGGAAAACATTTGTTGGATAATTTATATGCATTCTCCTATTTATTTCTGCCTACTCTTCTGTTTCCTATCCTCTCACTCCCTTATGACATACTTTTGTTGGAAAAAGGTAATTTCTCTGTATAGGCTTCTAGAGTAGTTTGCTGCATGGAGCTATACTAGATAGGATTAATCCCATTACAATGAAATCCAGGTAGTCTTCCCTTTAATAGTACTATTTGTCCTTGTACACTCTACTTCTGTCAGAGGAAAAGTGATTTGTACTCTTTCTTAGTATGCTTTAACTTTATCAGGAGTAGTACACTGCAGTAGGCACATAAGGAGTGAATGCATCATCTGCTACAGATCTGTCCGACCATTTAAAGGCTGGGGGCTGCATGCTGTGTAGGGGCTACAGCTCCCTTGGGCTGCATGCTGAACAGACTGCATGGACTTTCCAGACCCTCCCTGACCATGTGTTCCCCTGATACACAGGCTGTGTGGACCCACCTGCTGTGTGGGCTGTGTTGTGCCACCCTGCCACACCCCTACGGTGGAAGCGGGAAGAAGAAAGCAGATGAGGGAGGGGGAACCCAGAGACCCTGATAGTAGCAGGAGTGTGTGGGGTGGGGGATGACAGCTGGGTGGGAGCCTGTGGACTGTAATTTAACTCATTCAGTCCATGAGCTGTACATGGCACAGCCCTGATCTACCACTAATAATCATGGCTAAGTACAGACAGCCAAAAAGCCCAAGGCTGAATTGATTCAGTCTTCACAGGTTAGTTTAAGCTGCATAGATAAAACTTATAAGTAAGTGAACAGGCATTCACCTTTGATGCTAGAAATGCAGCCACATGCTTGTAGTAGCCCAGGCAAGAAGCCAGGAAGCACTAGAGCATGCCTCTCTGCTCTGCTGCAACAGACAGCTTGAATCTGGAGGGGATCTGGGACAGAAGCTTAATAAACTGTTTAACCTAAATCTGATGCTACACTCATCCAGGTTTATCTTAAATTGGTTTAGGGCATTTTGAAAGCAGTTTGTGTGCCCTGAAATTCTGTTGCATTACAGATTTGAACCAGTTTCCAATCACTTATACCAGTTTATGTGTAATTTCTTTCCCTAGCCCATGGGCTTGTAGGCTAAGTCACAAGATGAAGGCTGCAAGTTCTGATCAGTGATGTTGGGCACACATGGGATTCAGCTGTTGAGCTCAGCTGGTTTGGGATTCTGGAACTTTGGGCACCTATACACATGCCCAATGCCTGGTTTGATGTGTTCTAATTAGAATATGTCTAAGCAGACATAATTAATTGAGTCTACTAGATTTTGCTAATTAGCATGCTCTAGCAGTCTCAACATCATATATATTCAGTGTATCTGCACTTCAAAATGGCTATGGGGGTGCTTTAACTAATGCTCATCAAATGAGCTTTAATTAAAGTGCCTCTGCCACCATTTTGAAGTGCAGGATGCTGAATAAATGAGATGCTGTGGGTGCTTAATTACAGTGGATCCCGAGAGCCATCTAATTAAAGCACACTCCCCCCCCCCCCCCCCCCCCCC
>NW_017729022.1:45112483-45128837 GCF_001723915.1 Gavialis gangeticus
TGTTGGGGGATTTACTATGTTGAAGCCCGAAGCCTCTCTTATAAAAACCCCTCCCCCCCCCCCCCCCCGCACCCTGGAGCATGTGTAAAGACGTCCTTTGAGACAAAATATTTCTTTTAGATGATCCACTGAAACCAGTGCCTGTAGAAATTTCCTAGTTCCAAACTCATTTTACTGGTTGATGTGGATAGTAACTAAATTGGGCCCTCTCACATGTGTGGCACTGAATTTACTGAAATATTGATGTGGTTACTGATTGTAAAATTTAAACTTCAGTTATCTTACAAACTGTAGTGGTCCCCTCTTGGTGGTCCCGCCTGATGACAAAATATGAGGGACCAAGTCCAGGCTGCTAAAAGAATTGGAGTCCTCCTTCATGTAACTGACATTACACTACATTCTTTTCTTGTGTTAAACACCTTTTTGAGCAATTGCATGTGTATTTGTATGAGATCAATAATCCCAACCATTAAGGGTTCCTCTTGGAACATGAGGAAAACAAATAGACCAGTTAAGAGAAAACCATCGCATTCCTGATGTAATGCTTAAAAGAGATAAGATTGAAATGGCTGTGTTCTGGTAAATTGCACAGACTGAGACTATTATAATAAACTGCAAAGGAGGCTGAGTTGTGGCTGTAATCCATTGCTATCATAGCTTTGAGGCAGGAGGTATGGTGATTCTGTTGCATAAGTAGTTCAAAATAAAGACTGTTGGTACTAGAAAAGATCAGGACAGTTGCTATAATATTGACTAAAGTTAAGGAGTTAATAATTGTTTTTGATAGCAACTGTGCTCCCCATTTTGAGAATCCTGATTTTTCTAGACCTTTCTTGTTTATGTCATTGAGACAGGACATCATTCCCTTATTATTGCTAGAGACTTCAGTGAAGTACTCAGTCTCACTTCAGATATGGGAGTAGCCCCTCTCTCAAGTAATTCTAATATAGTAAATATGAATCTGTATGATATATGAAGGCTCTTTTAATTACACAATCGGGAATTATACTTTATTTTCTGCAGTATATTTAATGTAGTCTCATTTTTTAAAATTTTTAAATCACATAATTTAACTGAAAACAAAGTAGATTCCTACACTGGAACTCTTGTGTCAGATATTACACCTATATTGTTGTCTTTGCCCTTGTTGAGCGTATATTTCCTTCATATTTTGCAAATTAGGATCTTGTTACTTTCTGATCTCGCATTTATAGCATATCTACCATATAAAATTGAAAGCTTTTGTGAGATTAATGCTCCTGTCTCCTCCGTCTGTGGGAAATCATCAAGGCATGGACATATTTTTGTACATTCACCATATAAAAGAAATGGCACTATGTTAAATAGACTTCATGGATTAAAGCTCCCGTTGATGATGCTCTGGCCTTCTTCATGGTGAAATGATAAACTGTAGCAAACGTAAGATAAAAGCTTCCCAACCAGAAGGCAGATTTTGTTCACCAAAAGAGCTGGCAAGATTTTGATGAATAGAATTAGACAAAAAACTAATCCAATTAACATTACTGCCATTTGAATAGGAATAGTAAAATACACTATAAAGTGTCCATTAGTAAACATTGACAATATTAACATCGATACTTTTATCTTAACATTATTCAATTGAGTAGATGCTTTCTTCAAAAATGGTTATAGCAGTTCCTTAATTCTCTGAAGGAGATCTCTTTGTACCCCTGAAATTAGTAGAATTGAATCTCTCAGTCAGATGTGAGCAATGGTAAAGAACCAGTGGCAGGTGTGTTTGGCAGTAAATTTTACTGATACTCCCCCCCCCCAAGATTCTAACTCCCAAATTATTGACTATATATAATGAATCCAGGAGTTAAAAACACGCCTTCACTCCTGAAGGGAAGTTGTCACTTCAGTTATTTCTAGATCCAATAAAGATAGCAGTCTGTATGGTAGCGATAGTTTAATTTACCTCAATAAATGTAAAAATGTAAAACCAAAATATTAGCTGAGCACCTTGTGAAAAGATTCACTAAGACTCTATCCCAAATTATACATGTAAATCAGGTAGATTTTGTCCATTGCATCAGACACAGGGCACTTGTACACACCACGGGTGTGAAGGAGTGAGACAGAACATACAGCATAGAGAAAAGGAAGGAAAATACCCACCCAATTTCTGGAGCAGCATCTTGCTCAGGATTGGTGGAGGGAGGCCGCTCAAAAGTATTTCCGACCCCAGAGGGGGGCAGAGGGGGGTCAGTTCCCTGCAGGCTGCGGGGAGAGAGGAGTGGCTGAGCATCTCAGCAGGCAGAAACTGCAGAGCATGCCTGAAGAACACTGCGAGAGTGACCCTGAGGCAGGCAGAGGCCTACAAACAAGTGGCTAGTGGGAATCTCCAGAGCGGAGCTGCAGCTGAGGATCTGGAGCAAGGGAGTTCACAAGGCCAGAGTGAATCTCCGGACTGGAGTTTTTCCAGCAGAGGATCTGGAGGAGGGTCTGAAGGGAAAAAATATACAGTCACAGGTAGAGTCTTCCTGCATGGGGGGGAGACCCCGAAAGGCTGTGAACATTCATAAGGGTGCAGAGCAGGCTCACACAGCAGAGAATGGACGAAGAGATTTATTTTGGGGACATTGCCAGAGCCTGACAAGAAGGCTGAGAAGCAGCCAGGTTTTTTTTTCTTTTCTTTTGTGTGATTTCTTTTGTTGTCTGTTTTGTTGTTGTTGTTGTTGTTGTTGTTTGAGCACAGGCCAAGGCCGGCCCCTGGAAGAGTGTACTCAAAAGAGGCCCTAGGACATCCTGGGGTGTAGAGAAGGTTACAACAGGCAGCACTGCAACCTGGCCTTGGAAGAACATCATAAAACACCATCTGGAGAGGTTAGGCTGGGGTAAAGGGGTTGTTTGGAGCCCCACAGAAGACACAGGAATCAAGACAAGGCAGGATCACTGTGGGCACTGCCTCCCAGTAATATAAAGGTCATCAAAGTCATGGCAGGTGAGAAAAACATAAGATCCACTTCCTGGCAGACCTGGTGATCCAGAGCCAAGGTCTACCCTGTCACCACCTGTAGGCAGATGAGCACAGGGCAGTGCTAGCAAGCCCTATAATACAGACGTCACAACAGGTTTTAATCCTCATTAAATTAAATAGTTTTATAAAATTTAGACATGTTTATTTTGGATGTTTACAGGTACTAGGTTTTCAAATGATTTAAGCCTTGGAGCATTGCATCTGTGTTTACACACACTAGGTTTTCGAATGAATTAAGCTGGGTCCTTGGCTAGTACCACAGAAGAGCAGGACAGTCCAGTGCTACCCCCCAGCCTGGGGTCCCCCCCTCAACCCGTGTCTGTGCCCTGCCATACAGTTGTTGAAGCACGGAGTTGCAGACCACACACACAAAAAAGAAGCAATGCGAAAGGAAAAGCAATTTGAAAAAAAAGTTGCAGTGCCATCTGGTGGACAAAGAGGCTCATTACATGTCTTTGAGTGCCTTTTGTTTGCATGCAATGAATCCCTGGACGTGACACTTTAATTCCTGGCAAGCCAAACTAAACCATGTCTGAGGACTGTTAGTTTAATGCACAAGAAACACTCTTAAAGCATCAGGAAATCCTGCTCGTGCAAACAGCCACACAGCTGCAGTGCATGAAAGGGCAAAAATTGTGATGTGTACATGAGCCCATAGATTTAACAATTTTCAACCAAAAGACTGAAATCACTGCAGATTCAAAGGAGGTAAAGGAGCCTGCTATCTTCTTTTATGGGGAGAAGGCCATGGACTTCAATGTACAAAAATCACAACTTTTAGGTACTTGCTAAATTTGAATTTGGTAATCGGTTTATCTCCTGGGTTAAGTTTCTTAACATGAATTCCTCTTCTACTGTGGTTACCAGTGACGTTACTTCAGAAGCACTCCCATTCACAGAAATACAGACAAGGTTCCTTCCTTTCAGCTCTTCTGTTTGTTCTACACTTGTCCCACAATGGTATAGTTTTGCAATTTTAGCCTTCACTTTCCATACAAATCATTCCTACATAAAATCAGGATAGTCTGAAGAGCCTACAAAACCATGCTTTAGGCTAATGCACTCATGTTTTTGTATTTAATCCAAAGATTATGTTCTTATCTTACTAAATCTAATTAATACATTTAGTCACCTCTCCGTATATAATATTAATTGGAATATGTTCATAAGGGAATCAATGGTAACTGAAATTTTAGGTGTTGACCCAAATATATGAAATAAAGACAATTATCTAAACTGACAAGGAAAATTTGGTCATAATTAATCTAGAGCACATCATAGCCAAAGTAGTCTAAGATTGATAATGGAAGACTAACTTCCTTGGAGCAAAACAAATATTATCAAAATGAATATACAACCCACAATGCCCTGTGTCCAGAGAGTTCTCCCAACAGATGTTAGCTGCTGATGGAATCATAGCTGGTCCATTTAAAATTTTTTTTTTGCTGGCAAGTGTGCCACCCTCAGCTTTGCTACTGTTTTGATTGTAAAATGTTCCCTACAACATTGGCTACCAGGTAAAAGAAAATTTAAATCATACTATCTAACACATTGATGCCATATATTGTAGGACCTATTACTGAAAATCAACAATACATTTTAATGTGAGAAAAATGGATGGATAAAAGT
This sequence comes from Gavialis gangeticus, assembly GCF_001723915.1. Taxonomy (NCBI): domain Eukaryota; kingdom Metazoa; phylum Chordata; order Crocodylia; family Gavialidae; genus Gavialis; species Gavialis gangeticus. The sequence continues at coordinate 45,117,114 of NW_017729022.1, forward strand.
GTGGCAGGATGCTTAAGGTGACTACTACATAAGAAATTAGGCAGTCTGCAAAGCAGCCTGTAGGTGGGGCCAGGGCTAATTATGGAGTCATCTGACTCAACAAGCCTGCAGGTGAAGCTAGGCCTGAGGGTGAAGTCATCTGACCCAGGAGGGGGCTGGGCTTGAACAGGCTGTGAACAGAGCTGCCAACAGGATCCTGGAGGCTGCGGGGAGAATATTGACTCAGCAGGATGGCTGCAGCTCCTGAAGGCCAGCCAGCAAGAACGGCAACATCTGAAATAGTCTGGAGATTTAGGAAGGAACTGTGGGGCTGGAGGAGGTTCCTGCAGACTCTTTGTGGGGTCTGGAGCCCTGAGTGTATGGCACTGAGTGTATGAGGGCCTATTGAGGGGTCCAGGTGAGTCCAGAGAGAGAAGCTGAGTGCATGAGAGTCTATTGAGGGGTACAGGTAAGACCAGAGAGAGTGGGGATGAGTGCATGGGGACTTCATGAGGGATCCAGACCACCGAAGAGAGGGTTAAGTATGAAAGACCTATGGAGGACCCCAAGAGGGTGGACTCATAGACAAGAGAGGGCTCTTAAATGGCCCATGTGGGGCCAGGGCCCAAGAGGGATCAAAATGTCCAGGAGGGACCACTACAGAGATGACCAGAACTGGGGCAGCCTAGAGAGCTCAACTAGCCTGAGGTGGGGCCAGGGCCTTGGAATGGATAGTGTGAAAGTCCATGTGTGGCCACAGCCAGAGAGAGAGGGGGGCAAAGGGGCAGGTGGCTCAGGATGAAGATGGCTAGAGCAATGATATCTGAGGAGATGGATTTGAGGAAAAGAGGTCTGAGAGAGAGTGCCAGGGTCAAGGGGGCCTGGAGGTGAGAATGAGATGGGGCCAAGGGGACCCAGAGGTCTGTAGCCAAAGAAGGTCAAGAAATGAGGTAGGAGTCCCAAAGCCCAGGAAGGGCATGTGGTATCAGTAGGGAGCCCAGGAGGGTTTGGAGGTCCTGAGAGTGGCTGGGAGAATGGGATCAGAGGGGTCCAGAGGCCAGAGAGCAGCCAGAAGGAAGTGAGACCAGGGATATGAAAGCCTAGAGAAGGGACCGATTGAGAGACCAAGGGGTCTGGCAACTGAGAGAGGGGCTGAGTGGTAGACCAAGGAGTCTGAGGGCCCAGTGAGGGGCTGAGGGAGAGACTGGTGTGATACCAGAGGGGTCTGATAGCCCAAGACAGGGGCTGAATGAGAGACCAAAGTGAAGGGATCACATGGGAGACCAAGTGGTCTGGCAGCCCAGGGAGGGGCTGAGTCAGATATTGAGAAGTCTGAGGACACAAAGAGGGGAGGAGTGAGAGACTGATGGGTCTAAAGGCCCAGAGAAGGGAGAAGGGTATAAAGAGAACAGCAGTGAGGATGGCATCTGCGAGGCTTGGGGCATGGTGTAGGGGCAGAAAGGAACCACACAATTAATCCATAAGACTTGGACCACAGGCAGCTGGTGGTCATTCATTTAAGACCAGGGCAGCCTCCCACATTTTAATGATAATAACACCAAGACATGGCAGGAAAGAAGGGTGGACTGCTCATAGAGCAGGATAAAAGTACTTTTTTTGGCATCCAGGGGCTTTACGGCCATCCCTGGAGATGGTACCCTGTGACAAAAAGAATAATTTGGGTCTTTCAGATGATGTCAGACGTTCAGTTTCTCTCATTCTAAACTCTTCAATGACAATACATTCTGTTTCAAAAGCATGGTGTTACCTGCAGCTTAGCCATCCCTCGAAGGTCCTAGTGGCTCTGAGCACAATAAAATCAGGAGCTGCTGTAATGTGAAGAGAGATCCATAGACTTATCTGACCAGTCATAACCTGATATAAGTTCTCTCTAAGATCACCTGTTCTGGATCAGGAATAAAATGTTGTATATATCCCTGGGCTCTCATCAATCGGAAGGTTCTTTGCAAAATATGATCAAGGCGATCCTGTAATCAAAGTGATCCATGTGAAAAATATATTTTTCATGCAGTTGGCAGAATAGGGACCTTGCCAGCACAGACTTGTCCTGGACATGTGGGTCTCCTGGAGGCACACTGATTAAGATATTGTAAGGAAGTCTAAAGATAAAATATTTTTGCTAAAAATAACTAGAACTATTAATATAATGCAGCCTAAGAAATCACTTTCCAGGACTGAGCTTTGGCATGTGCCCACATTTAAGAAGCTCTTCAGCTCATGCAATACTTGGTTCTCCAAGGCATTGTCTTCATCCAAATAGCTTATATGGTTTAGATTGAAGAACAGACTGCCTTTAGGGAAAGAAGTTTGACACACTGACCAGTTTGATCTGGCAGCTAAAGAATGAGTAACATGTCAGAAAGAGGGCACTCAGGAAAGCTTGAAAAATTATGATCTAACTTTTTAGAAACCTTTGATTAAGCTTTAGCAGATGAAAGCCAGGTTTGTGCTCAGGCTCTGTGGCTGCTGCTTCTCCCATTTCTTTACTTTTCTTGGAGGTTTACTAATGGGAAAAGTGCTGCTCATCATCCAATGTGAAGAGTTTAGGTTGTCTTTTTCCCAAGACCGGTACAATACAAGTCAGCACTGATGTCTTCAGTGCTTACAAGAAGCATTACAGAGACAGGCCTTCTAGTTCCAGTACTGAAGTGATCACTTTCTTGGAACACTTTCTTCTCTCTTCTGAGTCTGGATGTCCATATCCTCAAGCTCAAAGATTAATTTGTGGCTGCAACTCACAATTCATGTGTTGCACTTACAAACCAAATTTCTAAACTCAGTGCTTTAAGAATTAACACAACACCTGGTTGGTTAATAGTAGAAAAGCTTGCTTTAATAACTATAACCAAGCTATAAAACTAAATGACAGAAAAAACTCTTTCTTAATATTCAATAAATGAGCTATTACAGTCCTTGTATTATCTTAGCTTCACGAGACTTTTCCCAAGCAGGCAGAAAGCAGTTTTTTTGTACAGCTTTCACTTGTGTGCTGGCTGCAGAACTGCTTCTTGATCGTCTGGGCTGCACATCTTGCTGGCAGTTTTGTCTTCCTTTTTATATGGTTTTAATTGTATAGCTTCAAAGCATTCCTTCTTGGTATTTGGTTAATCAAAGTCCAAACAAAGCAGGCAAGGACAGAATTAACGTATTACAATTGTATCTTGTTTGTGTGTTTGTGAAGATTGAAAGCTTTTGATCAGTTTGGAATCAAATAGAATGGGTATTGATTGAATGAAGTACCATTAGGAAGTTGATAACAATGGAGCTGCATCAAATGGCTTATGGACATATTTGATAGACACTGAATGACTGTTTTGAGAGAGATGCCTTGATTAAGGGAAGATGTTACAAGTTCTTTTGGGTAAATGGGATACCTTTGATTAAACCAAAGCAGGTCTGCTAAAATGTAAATGGAGGTAATAAGGATCAGATGCTACTGGATACATTAGGAGTAAGTTTCAGGAAAATACACTGGTTTAGCATAATAAACATTTAGTGATTGACTGCCTATTTTGAGAAATATGCCTTAATTAATGAATGCAAATGCCAGGCAGTAAGGATCAGAGGCCACTGGGGGCAATCGGTGTGAGGCAGGTAAGATGCAATCAGGAAAACTGATTTAACATAATAAACATTTAGAGATTGGTAAAACTTTAGACAGATATTGAATGGTTGCTTTGGGAAATGCATCTTAATCAAAGGGGGAATGTGTTCACCAGGGTATATTTACAGTCACGTTTCCCGTGCACCTTGGCTTGTCTCCTCTCTTCCAGGCTTTGCTTTGACATGGATATTTTTGTTCTTTTGTTTCCTTTAGTGACATTTAGCTAAGTTGAGATGCATATGTAGTTTGTAGGCTTCTCCCCAGGCTATTTGGCTTTCTGGCTTGCACTCTGAGTCTTGTTATATACATGTAATGAGTATGTCAGGTTTCTGCCAATAATTTTAACCATTACTTATTTTTTTGGCTCAGGTGTGACAGAAGATTGAGGACTTTTATCATGACTTATTATCTTATGGCATGGGTCTGGTATTGGGTACTGCAAGATCCATTCTTTCTTATGCCTAATGGGTTGCAAACCATTAGTAGAGTTCGATTTTCTCTGTAACAGAACTTGTTACCACAACCCAGTCTTGCCCCAGCCACTGTCTTCCATTTTGTGCAAAGAGGCACTGTTATTTCTTCCAAGCTTTCACAGCCAGCACATCCTCCATGTTGACACCCCACTTAACTCAGGCTTTGATTTATAGCAAGTGAAACCACTGCAAGTACAAAGTGCATCCCATGCAACTTCTTACAAGTGCCTGTACAATATCACCTTGAGAGCCACTGCCTCTGCTACTGACAGGAATTAGCAAAAGTGTAGTGGATTTCCTGATCTGACAGTAGTTTACTAATCACAATTGATTATTGTAAAAGTCTATATTCTATATAAGGGTGGAATCTCATAATAGATCTCTTTGCCACCTGAAAAAATGCAAGGTCCCTCATTTCGGGTTCTAAGGGGTTATGAACCCAGAGTCCCTTTTGGGTTCTTTCTACAGTGGAGTCAGACTGTTTTGTGCTTCCCAATCAACCCCATAAATCCCCAAAATGATTGCCAAAGGAGACCTCATCCTCATAGATGCCTATAGGCCAGAATAGTTATGGTCAAGAGACTTGCCTCACTTGTCCACAAAAAGGAATTAAAGAAGCCTCCACGTGCTGTTACCCAATGAGGCTCCCGTGATGTTTAGGCCAACTATGACAGAACCAGGGTCACGTACTCATATTATATGGTTATAGTTATGGAAGCTTGAATGATGCTTAGATGCATAGCAGGGCAAGTGACTATATTTCACAAGTTTAGGAGCTTCTTATGCTTATACAGTACACTTATTTTCATGAGTGGAAAAGACTTTCCACATAAAAAGATTCTTGACTATCTTCTGCCATTGAAAGGTTCCAGATTCTCCTGCAGTTTGAGAAAGGCTTGTAATGTCAGCATAATAACAAATATGGCTATCCAATACCATCATTTTCAATCTTTTTTTATTCTGTAGTATCAACATTTATTAAAATCCCAATGTTTGGCCATTGGTTACAGAACCTTCTTTAGTATGAGCATTCAACCCTGTCCTCTTCAAACTTGTAGAACTTTTTGAGTAAAGAGAATTACTTACATATGTTAGTCTGAAGTCAGGCAGGCATAAGGCAGGGTAGAAATGCACCTTAGAGACTAACTAAATCAGAGGTGTACAAGCTTTCATAAACCTGAGCTCATTTCATCAGATCCTGTGAAAGGACAGACATGGAGCAGTCTATCAAATAGAGAGAATGATTTGAATACTGAACAAGGGAGAGATAAGAGGGGGCAGTGTTAAGAAAGGCAAACAAGTAATAAAGTCATAGGAACAACAGGGTCAAAAGAGCTAATGAAGGTAATGGGAGAAGAACCTGTACGCCCTGCTAGAGCATGCTCAACACAACTTAGCCTGTGGATGATTTCTTCTCCCACAATTTCATGTTTGTGTGAGTTTTTTCAATTCTGTTGTTTAAAAATTGTTACTCTGAAATAAGCAGTGGCATGGCTAAAGTAAAATTAAAGTATTCTACCACAGGCTTGTGTGCGCTTTTGGACTTGATATCAGATCAGCATCCCCTTGTTTTTTAAAGTAGGGGTTACCTCACCTGTCCAATGTAGGGGCACTATAAACTCAATAGAGGTGCAGGTGAATGTAACTCAGATGTTATAATCTGCCTTGTGTGGTCCAGTGATGATATGGTCTGTCTCAATGAGGAGATACAACTTGCATCTGGGTCTGTTGTAAAGTACTGGCCTTGGTGAGAATAGGTATTAGGTAGTCTAATACCTTGATAGATGTTGTTTGAGGGTACAGGGCATAGGATGTTCTTAAAATTGTCTTTCTGGTGGCTATTACCCTATCACAGGATGAGAGGAAAGAATTGGGGGTGGGGAGCAAGGGTCACCAGGTCAACTAATCCAGCCTCTTGCTCAAGCCAGGATCGTACTTGACTAAACCTTACCAGCAAAATATTGGTCTAATTTTCTCCTGAAAACATCCAAGGATAGAGAGTCCACAACTTCTCTAGATTCGCTGCTCCAATGCCTGACCATCTTCATAGTAAGAAAGTTCTTCCTAATCTCCAGCATAAGTTTCCTCTGTTGCCATTTAAAGCCATTGTTCCTAATCTTGTCCCTACTGCCACTGAGAAAAGCCCATCTCCAGCCTCTCTATAATCACCTTCAGGTATTTGAAGACTGTTATCCAATCCCCCCTCAGTCTTCTCTCCCACAATGTGCTAACCCTGGTTAGCACTAAATAACCCTACTTTTTCAGCTTTTCCTCATAACTCTTGCCCTTCTCAAGCCCTTAATCATTTTTGTCACTGTCCACAAGACATCTTTTTCAAAGTATGGAAAGAGAACTCCAGGTGAGGTCTCACCAGCCCTGAATAGAGTGGAAGAATCACATCCCTTGATTTGCAAGTGACAGTCCTGTTAATATAATTTACTATGCTGTTGGCCTTTTTGGGTTTTTTTGCAAAAAGAGCACACTGTTGGGTCACATTCAGCTTATGGTCTACTGTGAATCCCTATTTACCTCTTCCCCCAGGGACAAAAGGTACTGGAACGTCATGTGATATTCATCTCCTGAATTCTATTTATACCAATGAATCAATTTATCTGTGTTCTTCCCTACTCCACATGGGGATAGGAGAGAGAAGCTGCACAATCTAAACATATCCTATTTGTGTGACAGAATAAAAATCTTGCAGACTTTCAACTTGCAGACCCCTGCTGACTTTGGGCAGGGGGATGGACTCAGTGATCTCTCAAGGTCCATTCCAGCCCTAATGTCTATGAAACAGCTGTTTAAGATGCTAGGTGGCTGCTGTATAAATAGTGTGTTCTTCCATTTGGTGGATGTGTGTCCTGCAATGTCTACAGAAGTTTATGCTAGCAAAACTCAAGCAACACCTAAGGCCTGTTTCCAAAGGGTTCTAACATGCAAAGTTGCTATATGGAATAATTTGTTCACAGTGGTAAAGTATTATGCACTGGACTTAGATAGGGTATGTCTGCAGACATTTTCAGGAGATGGTGTGAATCCATACTTGCTTTTAGAGTTTTCAGTTAACATACTTGAAATGTTAGTGAACCAAGATAAGGTCTTGGCCCACCTACTCCTTCTGTCCTCGTAGGGGAGTCGGAGCAGAAACAAGGTGCATTCATCGTTTCAGTGGACAATGGTGTTCAGAAGAGTCCAGACTCGCATGTTTGAAGCATATGCAGCATAACTAACTGATGTAAGTAACTCATCTTTCTCTGTTTTTTTCAATTTTGAACTTTCCCTTTTTTTCTTATTCTCATGTACTCCCTTCTTTGTGAGAGGAAAAAAAAATGCTATACATAAATACTCAATACCTCCTGAAATCAACTGCCAAGTTAATAGGTGTCCGAGGTAGGCAGACACCAGTTGGTATATCATCTTAAAGAAATACAATACAGTGCCATGTGTACTATAAAAGACGACAACCAGTGCTTATTATGTCTAAAAATCTGGTTGTTTGCTTGTCATAAGATCAGACATGTATAACTTAATCCATTAATTACAGCTTTAAAAAAAGCTTCCCCCCAATCTGTTATTTTACTTCAAAAATTCTGTTTCCAGCACAACTAAACTATATAGTATTGTGCATTAGAAATTCCTTGCTATATTCATATTTTGATCCCATTAATGTAAAGGTTGATAAATGTATAGGAAATATATCTGTTCCCAAATGCAGTGCTTAGATCTCCCTATTTACTTTAAACCATGTCATTGTATTCACAGTAATTACAGCCCTGTGCCCTAGAGTTTCATGGTGAAATGGAATCAATGGGGGGGGGGGAAGAGGAAGAGAGACTTGCAGTCTAGATCAGATACAAATATTCTCCCTTTGTAGGAGACAGGGAGTGGGAATATAAAGATGAACATCTACATTCCAAATGATGAAAAATTGTAGAGCACAATACAATTTATTTTATATATTGCATTTAATCAAAAGGAAAATTTCAGAGAGAAGAGGCAGGATTACATTAGTTACAATACCTATCAAACCCTAGTATCAGCATTTGCCATTTCATCTAATAAACTCAATGTGTAGTAGGATTATAGGAAATGGAACTAAGGAAGGATGGCCTAGGTCATCAAGCTTAGCCCCTTGTCGTCACAGGCAGGGACATCATATAATCCTTTTCATAAGTGTATCTGTCTATCCTGGGGCACGAACACCCTTCTTCAGGCATAGGGAGAGTCTGTTGGGCTAGGCACAGACATACATTAACCAGTATAAGTGACCAGAAACTGGTTTAAACCAGTAACAGAACAGATATTTAATACACATAAACCAGTTTGAAAATGGCTGAAATTGGGTTGAGATAAGTCTGATACTACATTCAACCAGGTTTAATAGATTTGTGTCATACCAGTTTATGCAACATCTGTCCCAGACCCCTTCCTGGTTTAAGTTAAGCCACAGTCCCCCAGTATCCCAGATGCTTTGCAACCTTGGGTGGAGCTCTGTCTTTTGCTTCAGCCCAGCAGGATTGGCCCCGTGACTCTGCTCTCTGGCTGGTGCTGTAGTGGAGACTGCACGTCCAGATGCATCTGCCTCCTGCTCTCCGCCCCCCGCCCCCCCCACACACCACTCCCTGCATAAGCAAGGATTCCTCCCTCCCCTCTATCTTACACAGATACTTCTCAACACTAGCTAGCATACCACATGCTGGCTATGGTCCGTGCTGTGGAAGACAGGGCAAAGGCAGACAGGACTTTGTCAGCTTAGGGGTTTTTGGAGCCAATCAAAAGGTAACTGGTAATGTCCCTCATTACTTCCTTGGGGAAAGTTGTTTAAGAAGAGCTAGAACTAATGAGCCACTCACTATGCAACTCTGCTGTTTAACTCAGTGCTCTGTTATCAACTCCTTGATGGCTCCCTTGCTGGTCAGGAGCAGTGAAGGGGGGGGGGGAACCCGCCCCCCACAATCAGAGCAACCTGCCAGGGCCTGGCCATACCCCCACTTAGCACAGTACTATTTAAGGGAAGGGAGGGCTGCTCTAAGGTACCCTGGCTTCTAGCTTGAGCCACTGCAGGCATGTGCTGGCATTTTTGCAGTCCAGAGGGTATGTCTGTGTGGTCACAAACCAGTTCACCCCAGCCAAGTTAGACTAATCTGCAAAGATTGAATCAATTCAGGCTCAGGCTTTTTAAACATCTTTCCCTAGTCGTGGTGCTTGTGTGCTCTCTTGGGTAGAATAGAAGCCAAAATGCAAAATACAGGTCTGTGAAGAAAATAAAAAGTGTGGCAGTGAGATTCAGGAGAAATGGAAGACAATAGGTGTGAGACAGGTAGGTGGAGGGAGGAGAAAGGGGAAATGTTGAACTGGTAATAGAATGTAGCTGGTAAAATGCAGACAGGTTAAATGGGCTAGGGACAGACATTCAAAAACTCCAAACCTGAATTGATTCAATCTTTGCAGGTTAGTCTAACCTGCAGAGATTGAACCAGTATGCAAATGGATAAAAATTTCCTTTTCATTCCAGAAATGCATGCACATGCCTGCACTGGCTCAGGCCAGAAGCCCAGGGGTGTCAGAGCAGCCTTCCCTTCCCTTCTACAGGGAACCTGAGCTAGGGGGCTGGGTAATGGTCAGGTCCCAGCAGGCCCAAGTAAGACTGAGAAGGGGTTTAAACCCCCACCTTGGCCTGCAGGGTTCAGAGGGTGGGGGAAAGAAGGAGCATGGTCAGACCACTGTTGCAGGGGAGGAGGGGCAGAGGGAAGTGCTCTGCCTGCCCCAGCAGCTCCTCAACAGCTGGGAGAAACACAGCACTGCCCAGCCCCAGAGGGAGACTCTTCCCTGTCCTCCCTAGTCCCCATCACTGCAGGGCAGGGAGGCAGGCAGGCTCTGGGCAATTCTGCAGGGGGACTCTTCCCCCTCCTCCTCTGTGGCCCCCCCACCACCACTTCAGGGTGGGGAGGGGATTCTGTGCAGGGCTGCCCAGTCTCAGCAAGGAATGCTTCCCCTCCTCCTCCACCCCTGAAGGGAGGGGAGGGAGACTCTGTTTGGTGCTGGAGGGGGACTTCCCCCCCCTCCCCTGTCTGCCCCCTACCACATGCAGGGCTGTCTGGCCTTGGAGGGGGACTCTTTCCCCTCCTCCTCGCCACAGGGTGGGGAGGGGGCTTCATTTGGTGCTGGAGTGAGACTCTTCCCCCTCTTCCTCTCCCTCCTACTCTGAGCTGCCACAGGGCGGAGGGGTGGGGGTGCTCTGTGCAGCACTGGCCAGCATAGCCTAGCCTGGGCATGGGACATAGCTATCACTGAGCTGTAGCCACTGGGATGGCCCTGCCCCCATGGTCCAGGCCAGCCACTCTCAGCCCTAGCCGAAGCAGCCACACAGCAGGGCTGGGTAAGGCCATGGGGGTAGGGCCATCCATAGTGCCTGTGATTCAGTGACGGAGAGACTGACTTGTCAGTGAGGCCAGCCTGGCCCAGCTTGCACAGGCAGCAGTTGGCTGGGTAGCAGGGTACCTGGGCCAGTTTGGAGGCACTATGGGAGCTCATGGGTCTGCAGTGAGCCACTGCAGCAGGTGGCTGCTGGGCTCTGAGCCTCCTGGTGCCTCCAAGCTTCTTCCTGGCCAGCCTCTGCCCATGAGCAATAGGCCAGACTGTACTCACTGACAGAGATCAGCCTTGCCATCACTGAGTTCCGCGTGCACCCCTGCAGCCTGACCTGGCCCCTCTGTGCAGCTGCCTCAGCTGGGGCTGAGGAGGGGCCAGCCCATGCCACAGGGTTGAGGCCATCCCCAGTGGCTGTGGCACACAGTGACAGCTCCTCCCCATTCACAGGCTGGGCTGGGCTATGCAGCACTTCATAGAACCCGCCTCCCCACCCTGCAGCAGTGAGAGGGGAAGGAGGAAGAGGAGGGGGAAGCGTCCTCTTCTAGCACTGAACAGAACCGCACTCCCTGCCCTGTGGGTAGGGAGGAACAGGGGGAAGAGTCCCCCTCTGGGTCTGGACAGCCCCACACAAAGCGGCTCTTCCCACCCTGTGGCAGTGTGAATAGGGAGGAATGGGGCTGCTCCACCCAAGCTGCAGTCCCTCAGTGAGTGTGTGTGGGGGGAAATTAACCCCCTCCCTGCCCCCTTAACTTTAATGGGGCCATGGCAGAACAGCTTTGGTCCCTGATGGTAGGGCTAGCCCCATTCTGGGCCCCATAATCCTTCTAATTGAACCCTACCTGGATTCTTCTCCTCAGGTGGTCTCATCCATCTTCATATTAGGCAGCATAGCTCCCTGAACTGCTTCCCCTTCAGGTGTAGTCCCCCTGGGACCTTTGGCTACTAGCCCTGGCCCACCTCCAGGCTAGTTGGAACCCCAGGCCCTCAGCTCTTGGGCATTTTTCGCAGTAGGCCTGTGGCCTTTTGACCCTTCTGGTCCTGCCCCAGCATTGACCAGTCAGTGGATGTCCAGACAGGTGCAAGTCTGTGGCCCCATTCTGTCTCTGGGGGTCTACCTTCCAGACCCTTTCACCAGGGTGGTAACTGGCTTAGCATTTCTTGGGGGCTCCCACACCACTGGGAGCCCCACTAGGCCACCCACTCCCAGCAGGGTGCAGTTTTAAGTTATGCCCAGGACCAGGAGCCTCCAACAAGTCCCTACAGCCCCCCCCCCCC